>NW_011494874.1:1351826-1360388 GCF_000754665.1 Bison bison bison
GAGTGCTGGTCCAGGACTTGCATCTGGACACCTCGGAGGAGCGCCAAGAAGGGGCCTCAAAAGCTGGGAAGGGACCCCTGTTCTCAGTCAAAGACAGATGGACCCAAGCTCACAGACTCCACTGGGCTCTGGGGCCGTGGAGAACGGCCAGAGGGGCTGGACCTGGCCGAGACCACGATGAGAGCTAGTGCACGCCAGAGATCAGTTCCATCAAGCCACTCCTCTGCTCAAGAGCCTCCTGTGGCTCCTGCTCCTCAGCCGCACAGGCCTCCTTCCCTAGTGTCGCCCTGCAGCCCCCTGCGTGTCCCTTGTCACCCTCCACCTGGCTGCAGCAGACTGGTGTCCGGGTCCCTCCAGGCTCCAAACGTGTCCCCATCTTGGGACCTTGGCTGGGGCTGGGATCCCCTGGGGAGCACCCCTCCACCCCCAACCTGGTCTCATTTTCTTTCTCCTTAGTGGCCCTTAGGCCATGCCAGCGCTCCCTCCCTTGGGCCCAGAGATCAGGAGGACAAGGTCCCCACCCTCCAGAAGCTCACAGTTGCAAAAATAAATACATCTATGAAAAATCAGAAGTCGTGGTGGTTTAGTCGCTAAGTCATATCTGACTCTTGGGACCCCACGGACTGCAGCCTGCCAGGCTCCTCTGTCCACGGGATTCTCCAGGCAAGAATACTGCAGTGGGTTGCCATATCCTTCATCCAGGGGATCTTCCCGACCCAGGGATTGAACCCGGGTCTCCTGCATTGCAGGCAGATTCTTTACCAACTGAGCTACAAGGGCAGAACACAAGGCAAAGGTAACTTGGGTGTGAAGGAGCCGACAGCCATGGCAGCTTTTCTGATCCTCCCCTAGGGCCAAGAGAGGCTGCAGCATTCCCAAACTGAGAAGAGCTGGAAGGGCATTCCTGGAGGGAGGAACAGCCTGTGCAAAGGCCCGGGAGTGAAAGAATATGACTTGTTCCTGGAAAATCATCCACCACATCCCAAGCCCAGTTCTGTGTAGAGATGTGGTGGCAGAGGAAGCTGAGGAACATGAAGAGTTTGAATGCCAGGCAAAGGGTTGGGCTTCATCCCCCAGGACAGGAGTGAGCAGACCAACCCAAAGGCGCTACATCTAGCCCATCACCAGTGTTCATAGAGTCCATGAGCTGAGAATGGTTTCACTTTTTTTTAAAATTAACTAATTAATTAATTGATGTGGCTGCGTCGGGTCTCAGCTGCATCATCTGGGGTCTTGGTGGCATCGTGCGGGATCTTTCGTTGTGACTCACGGGCTCAGTAGTTGCACCGAGGCAAGTGGGGTCTTAGTTCCCGGACTGGGGATGGAACCTGAGTCGCCTGCATTGCAAGGAGGATTCTTAACCACTGGACCACTGGGAAGTCTCTGTTTCCACTTTGGCTATCTACTTTTTTTTTTAATGGTTGGAAAAATCAAGAGAGTCTGAAATTCAAGCTTCAGTTTCTATAAATAACATTTTATTGGAACGCAGTCACACCCACTTGTTTGCATATTGCATGCAGCTGCTTTTCACGCAAAGATAGAGTTGGTCCAGAGGCTCCTCCCCCCACTGCAAAGCCTAGACTGCTTGCTATCCGATGCTTCCCAAAAAGTCTGCCCATCCCTGTTCTAGGAATTGGCAGTGGTTCTCAAAGGGGATTCTAGGAAACTCTCAGCCCATGAGATGCTCTGGGAGAAAAGGGTTTCCCAGGCAAGTAAATCTGGGCTCCTCTGCCCGATGCGCCCCACTCTCTCCAGAGAGGGACAGGGAACAGCAGTGCAGTGAGGGCACTGAGAAGTCCTGCAGGAAAGGACACCATTCAACTGCTGAGTCGTCAGAGGTGTGCGCAGACGCTGGAATCCTCTCCTTCCAGGCTCAGGGGAAGACTGCACATCTCCTTGGAGGGAGGCATGGCTGGGGAACTCACTTTGCCACTGAGATGCAAAGTGATGTGTTCTGAGTGGAAGCTTTAAGAGCCAGTGGGTGAGTGAACACTTCCCCCTTACTCCCACCATGGCCACCAGTGTAGCTCCAACAGCTTGCATCCTGGAGGGAGGAGACTTGGAGCAGAGACCCTGCCAGCCCATGACGGACGTGAAACAAGACCAAGAAAATGTCCCTTGCTGTTTTGTGCCTCTAACAAATGAACAGGGGTGGAGGGGCATATGGGAAAACTCACTGGGTTGTAAACTCACTGGGTTGTGAACCTAAAGAATAAAGTCTAATTAAAAAAAAAAAGCAGTACATATGATCCAGAAATCCCAGTCCTGGGCATATATCTAAGTTGAAAAGATATATGCACCCCAATATTCATAGCCATACTATTTACAGTGGCCAAGAGCTCAGTTGGTAAAGAATCTGCCTGCAGGGCAGGAGACTTGGGTTTGATTCCTGGGTTGGGAAGATCCCCTGGAGAAGGAACTGGCAACCCACCCCAGTATTCTTGCCTGGAGAATCCCAAGGATAGAGGGGCCTGCAGGTTACAGTCCATGGGGTCACAAGAGTCAGACACGACTTAGTGACTAAATCACCACCACCACCAAGACATGGAAGCAACCCAAATGTTCACCGACAGACAAAGGAGCAAAGCTGTGGCGCGCACACACAGTGGAACGTTACAGTAATAAAGAATGAATAATGCTGCTCACAGCAACATGAATGGACCTAGAGATTTTCATGCTGAATGAAGCAAGTTGGATAGAGGAAAACAAATATCACACGGTATTACTTACATGTGAAAAGTGAAAGTGAAAGTCAGGCATGTCTGACTCTTTGGGACCCCATCGACTATATAGTCCCTGGAATTCTCCAGGCCAGAACACTGGAGTGAGTAGCATATCCCTTCTCCAGGGGATCTTCCTAGGGATCGAACCGAGGTCTCCTGAATTGCAGGTGGATTCTTTACCAACTGAGCTATCAGGGAAGCCCTTTACTTATATGTGGCATCTAAAAGATGATACAAATGAACTTATTTACAAAACAGAAACAGTCACAGACAGGGGGAAAAAAACTAATGTTTACCAAAGAGGAAAGGGGGAGAGAGATAAATTAGGAGATTAAGATTAGCAGATACAAACTATTATGTATAAAATAGATGGAACTTCCATGGTGGTACAATGGCTAAGACTCTGAGATCCTAAAGCAGGGGGCCCAGATTCTATACCTGGTCAGGGAATTAGGTTTCACATGTCGCCAACAAAGATCAAAGACCCCATGTGCTACGACTAAGACCTGGCACAGCCAAATAAATAAATATTAAATTTAAAAATAAAATAGACAAACAACAAGGTCCTAATGTATACTACAAGGAATTATATTCAATATCATGTAATAAACCATAATGGAAAAAACTATGAAAAAGATATATATATATATATGAACTATCTTGCAGTAAATCAGAAATTAATATTTTGTAAATCAACTACAATTAAAACTTTAAAAAATTGAAAATGGGCAGAGGATCTGAATAGATGTCACTCCAAAGAAGATATATAAATAGCCAATAAACACATCAAAAAACGCTCACCAGTCAGGAGGGGAATGCAAAACCACAGTGAGGTTCCACACCCAGAAGGATGGCTTTCACCAAAAAGACAGACAATACCAAGCGTTGGCAGGAAATGAAGAAACCAGAACCCTCATACACTGTTGGTGGGAATGTGAAATAGTACAGTCACTTAGAAAAGCATCTGGGCAGTTTCTCAAAATGTTAAACATAGAGTTACCGTAAGACCCAGAAATCCCATTTCTAGGTCTACACTCCAGATAAATGAGAACTTAGGTCTACAAAAATCTTGTACCCAAATGGTCACCATTGTATTACTCATAATAGCTAAAACGTAGAAAGAACTTCGGAGAAGGCAATGGCACCCCACTCCAGTACTCTTGCCTGGAAAATCCCATGGATGGAGGAACCTGATGGGCTGCAGTCCATGGGGTCTCGAAGTGTCGGACACAACTGAGCGACTTCACTTTCACTTTTCACTTTCATGCATTGGAGAAGGAAATGGCAACCCTCTCCAGTGTTCTTGCCTGGAGAATCCCAGGGATGGGGGAGCCTGGTGTGCTGCCGTCTATGGGGTCACACAGAGTCGGACATGATCGAAGTGATTTAGCAGCAGCAGCAGCAGAAAGAACTTAGTGTCTATCAACTGATGAATGGATAAGCAAAATGTTTTCTACCCATACGATGGAATATTATTCAATCATTAAAAGGAACAAAGTACACCATGGGTTAACTTTCAAATTATGGTAAGAAAGTAGCCCCAAAGGCAACATACAAGGTTCCATTTATATGAAATATCCAGAATAGATAAAGCTATCCAGGCAGAAAGATTAGTGCTTGCCAGGAGCTGGGAGTAGGGAGTGGGTTAATGGAGATAGATTACCAGTGCGTTTAAGGTTGCTTTTGGGGGTGATGAAAACATTCTAAAATTGTTTATGGTGATGGTTACACAGCTCTGTGAGTGCACTAACTGAATTGTACATTTCAGGTGGGGAGTTCTATGGTATCTCAAAAACCTTCTATATTTTTTAAAATCTGTAGGCGAAAAGGAAAAAAAAAAAAAAGAATCTGAGGTTGCTTATTAGTATCACATAACCTAGCCCATCCCGTATAATATAATTCAGAAAGAGGAAGGGACTTGCCCAGACCTCACAGCTGGTGGGCTGCAGGGCTGGCCACCCACCCCTTGCCGCATTCCCCTGGCGGTGGAACGGAGACTGTGACCCTGGTGGGTCCCGGACCTTGGGTCTTCTGGTGCCTGGTACCTGAGCAGCCCCCCTCTATTCCCCATGTCCCACCGTGGAGGACAGCTGTGGCTCCCTGGAGAGACTGCCTGGCAGCTGCTATGCAGGGGCAGCTGGACCCCCAAATAGAGTCACAGGCAAGATGGAACCGGGTGATTTCCCATTTCTGCCAAGGACACAGAGCCACTCTTCTCTTGAGCTCCGGGTGGGGCTGAGGGAACCACAGCCCCCCTCCCCAGAGCCCTTCCCAGCGGTTTCACCAGGGCTGCAGTATTCATGGGACACATGGGCCCACCTCTTAAGTGGCTCCCATCCCGAGTACAGCCTCATTCACTCATTAATCGAGGGTCTGCAGCATGCAGTCCTGAATTGGGTGCTGGGGGCAGCACTGCATCCACTGGACACCCTCCTTGTCCTGGAGGCCACCCTACCAGTCACTGGGCCTCCACCAGACCCTCCGGTCCAGCCCCAGTTACATGACCATGGCTGGTCCCAGCCCCGAACATCTGGTGACTCCCAGACACTTCCAGGCCAAAGCAAGCTTCTCAGCCTGGCATTCAAAGCCCTTCGAGGTCTGGTCCCTGCCTCTCCAATCACGTGAATGCCCGGGGCTCCTGCAAAAGGAACCTGATCCCAAACTGTTCTTGGAACGGCCCCTAGCTGATCCCATCCCTCGGGGCCTTTTGTTCACTGTGTTGCCTCGCCTGGAATGCCCCTCCCTAGCCTGTCTAGTTGGTCCAAGTCTCTGCTGTTGGAGGCTAAGTAGGAGGGAAACAGGGAGCAGAGAGGCCCCTGGCCCTGTCTGTGGATGGGGGCAGGTGCAGGGATGCCAACGAGGTGGTTGCCAAGGCTCTACTCATCAGAGTTAGCCCAGGTGAGCTCTTGCCAAGTGCTCCACGGATTAACCTGCTGGCTCCCGTGAAGCCGCATCTGTCATCATCCCCCTTGTGCACAGGAGTAATCAGAAGTCACCTGCTCAGTGCCACATGCGTGAGACAGCGGCAGAGTGGGGACTTGAACCCAAGCAGAGCCGGACTCTGGCGATGCCCTCTGAACTGCAGTGCCCCTTCCCTGCCTGAAGGAGCCACCCGGCTGCGGCCCCAGCTCTGGCTCCACTTGCAGCCTCGGGGCACATCATTTCCTGTTGGAGGGTCTCAGTGTCCCCATCCTCACCAAGGGGAGGAGGATCCTGTCTCCCTACTCAGAGGACAGTCTCTATCAGGTGGTCCCACAAATACACCAGGCTCAGAGGGGTGGAGACAGCGACCCCACAGAGAGCCGTGTCCTCTCCCTGGCTGCAGGGGGCACAGATCGGCAGAGGGACTGTGCCACCAGGGAGGGTAATAGTGCTGTCTGGATATATACAGTGCTATGTATACAAGAGATCACTAATGAGAACCTACTGTATAGCACGTGGTGGGGGCGGGAGAGAAGGCACAATCTGTTTATAGGATACATGTTAACCTGCAAAATGTATTCCAGTGCACATTAGGTGCTAGTGGTGAAGAATCCGCCTGCCAATGCAGAAGACGCAGGAGACTCGAGTTCAGTCCCTGATTTAGATCCCCTGGAGTACGAAATGGCTACCCCACTCCAGTATTCTTGCCTGGAAAATTCCATGGACAGAGGAGCCTGGTGGGCTACAGTTCATGGGGCTGCAAACAGTCAGACACAACTGAGCGACTGAGCACCATACATTAGATCCAGACAAATACTGTTTGACTCCTCAGTTCAGTTCAGTTCAGTTCAGTCGCTCAGTCGTGTCCGACTCTTTGCGACCCCATGAATCGCAGCACACCAGGCCTCCCTGTCCATCACCAACTCCCAGAGTTCACTCAGACTCACATCCATTGAGTCAGTGATGCCATCCAGCCATCTCATCCTCTGTCGTCCCCTTCTCCTCCCGCCCCCAATCCCTCCCAGAATGAGTCTTTTCCAATGAGTCAACTCTTTGCATGAGGTGCCAAAGTACTGGAGTTTCAGCTTTAGCATCATTCCTTCCCAAAAAATCCCAGGGCTGATCTCCTTCAGAATGGACTGGTTGGATCTCCTTGCAGTCCAAGGGACTGTCAAGAGTCTTCTCCAACACCACAGTTCAAAAGCATCAATTCTTCAGTGCTCAGCCTTCTTCATAGTCCAACTCTTAGAATAGTCAAATTCATAGTCAGAAAGTACACTAGTAGGTGCCCGGGGCTGGGGGTGGGGAGGGGCAATGAGGAGTTGGTATTTAACGAGCTTGTTTCAGCTTGAAAGGAGAGAAACTATTGGCTGCTCAGTGGTGGCCAACTCTGCGACTCCACGGTCTACAGCCCACCAGGCTCCAGGCTCATCTGAGCCACTGGGAAGCTTGGGGGAGAAAAATTCAGGAGATGGATGACGGTGAGAGCTGCACAACAGCATGGATGTCCTTAGCGTCACCGAACTGTGCAGTGAAATATGGTTAAAATAGTATATTTTGTATGATGTGACTTTTGTTGCTGTTATTTAGTCGCTAAGTCTTGGCTGATTCTTTTGCGACCCCATGACTTTTACCACACACATTCACACACAAACATTTTAAAAAGTGCTGTGTGGATCCACGAGGGGGCTGGAGGAGGGGAGATGTGAACTGAGGGTTGAGGGACAATCAAAGGTTTGCCAGGCAGCCAAGGGTGCGAAGGACACCCCAGGCTTTGGGAGGCATGAGAGGGTCAGTGTGAAGCCTCTGCCCTTGGACATCCTGCAGCTGGAGAGGGCAGTCCCAAGGTGGGAGCTAGGCTGAGGCTTGGGGCAGCATTCCTGCTGGCCTGCCTCAGGGCCCTGAGCTCCCGAGACCCCGAGCAGCAGCGGGTGGGTGGGCCTCTGTGACACCCCCCCCGGGAGTGACCCCTCACTCTTCACTGCCTCTCCGCTCTGGCCCCTCCCCGCTGGCCACACACAAGGGGAGGAACTGGGGTCAGCCCGAAGTGTCAGGTGAGGAACAAGCTCAGGTCTCCTCCTGGCCTTCTCTACTGGGTCCTGGGTCTGGGGGCTCTGGGAGGCAGGGCCCAGGCCCAGCCCTCACTGGAACCAGGCCCTTGGCTTGGAGTCTAGCCCAAGTGGACTGGGCGCAGAAGACCACCTGTTCAGCTGTTACCTCAGCATCTCCTCGGGTGCCCAGGGTGGCACACACACCCCAGAGGGGCCCAGGCTCTGTGACCCCTCAGATTAGCCCACGGGGACCAGGACAGGCCTGGCAGAGTTTAGGGCTGCAAAAAGCTGGAGTCGAAACCTCTGTGCGCCCCCTTTTACAAACGGGGAAACTGAGGCTCAGCTTGGGGGTAAAGGAGAGGACCAGTGTCCCCCAGCCTGTAGACTCTCTGGGCTCTCAAGGAGGAGGTGGGGACCCAGGCTGGGCCTTGCCCCTCCACCAGGAGGGCACGCAGGGCCGGAAGTGGAGCTGGGACTGGGGCCTCTGCCACCTGGGGGGCCCCCTGGCTTGTGGCCAGTGCCAAGGCGGGGCTAGGCCAAGAGGGGGGACCATCCCGGTCACTCAGGGCTCCTCACAGCCTGCCTCCATGCTGGGAGGGGCGGCCCTGGGCCTCAGCAGGGGCCGGGGGACCCTCTGGCCCCATTCGGGGCCTGTCTGCTTCTCCTGTGATGAGGCGGGAGGCTCCCCGCCCGCCCCGCGCACTGCCTCCCCGGGGCCTCCTTAGGAGGACCTTCCAGACTGATGCATCTTTCCGAGGGAGGAGGCGGTGAAAGGAAGGGATAGCATGGCCAAAGCCAGCGAGAGGTCAGAGGAGCCAGTGCGTCCGGGCCCGCTGTCCAGACAAGGAAACTGAGGAGATCGGAAG
>NW_011494874.1:1360779-1362981 GCF_000754665.1 Bison bison bison
TAGGGGGTGCTGAGTGGCCTGGGGTCTCTGCGCCCCTTCCCGCCCGTGTCACGTGGGTAAGATTCCAGGCGGTGGCAGGAAGGGCCCAGGAGCCGAGGGACACGGGCAGGTGCCTATTCCTTGGTAGCCAGTGTCATTATTCTGAATAAAACGTTGTGACTTGGGTCCAGGGGGCCAGGTCTGCAGGCCCGGCTGGTACGGGGCGGCGCCGTCACTGAGCAGACCACATCTCCACCGCCAGCCGGTATTAGGAATAGCTGAGCCTGGATCTGATGACAAAGGACACTGCAGGGAAGAGCACTTTATGCGGAGGGAATGGCATAGACAGAGATCCAGACGGCAGAGGTCTGGGGGCCCCTCCCTAAGCTGGAAGCAAGCCAGGTCACAGGAGGACCCGGAAGAGACCTGGGAGGAGGCCAGCCCTTCAGGCTCCTGCCCAGAGGAGCCCGTGTTTGGTCCTCGGCCCTGCTGTTGCCCAGTCTGGAATTCTTAATTTTTAAAAAGAGTTCCTGCAGTCTCCTTTTACACTGGGCCCTGCATATTATGCAGCTGGTCTTCACGGAGGCAGTGTGGAGCCAATGGAGGGTTTTGTGTTTAATTATTATTTTTTATACATAGAATTTACCATTTTAAACTGTGCAGTTTACAGGGAACTTATTCAATATCCTGAAACAAACCACAGTGGAAGGATATGAAAAAGAAAACATGTATATGTGTGTGTGACCATCACCTTCCTGTACACCAGAAACTAATACGATCTTGTAAATCAACTATACTTCAATTAAAATAGTAATAATATTGGGGAAGGGTGGGAGGGAGGCTCAGGGGGAGGAGTATATACATAGGGCTGATTCCACTTGTTGTACAGCAGAAACTAACACTATTGTAAAGCAATTATACTCCAATTGAAAAACACATTTAAAAAAAAGACAAGATGATGCCAGTCAGACCACCGATGGCCAATTTCAGGATGACTGTCAGAGCTGACTGCTATTTCTACATGTAGCCCCCTCCCTCTGCATATAAAAACTCTTGCCCCTGACAGTCAGGGCAGGGAGTCAGCTTTTGGACAGGAGTTTGCCCTCCCCACCTGCCTACCCCAGTCCCTAGCCCCATTCCCAGCACCTGAAATAAACTTTACTTTCCACCATAATAATAATAAAAGTGTGCACTTCAGTGGCATTAAATAATACCCACTGTGTGCAGCCATCAACACCATCCATCCACAGAACTCTCTTCATCTTGCAAAGCTAAACCACTCCTCATCCCCCCACCCCCAGCCCCTGGCAACCGGCCTTCTACTTGCTGTCTCTGAGCAAGGTTACACTAAGTACCTCCCATAAATGGGATCATGGAGATTTGCCTTTCCGTGACGGGCTTATTTTACTCAGCATTTCTCAAGGTTCATCCATGTTGTAGCTTCTGTCAGAATTTCTTTCCCTTTGAAGGTTTGAATATACGCTACTGGATGGATAAACCACATAATTTATCCAATCACCCTTCCATAGGGATAAAGGCAGAGGGTTCCCTGTGGCTCACAGTCTCACCTGTCCAGCCCTAGCCTCACCTGACACTACCCACCCTTGCTTCCAGCATTCACTTTTCTGTTATCATTTAATGAAAACCTACTACTTATGACAAACCTAGGCAGCGTATTAGAAAGCAAAGTCATTACTTTGCTGACAAAGGTCCATATAGTCAAAGCTATGGTTTTTCCATGTATGGATGTGAGAGTTAGACCATAAAGAAGACTGAACGCCAAAGAACTTATGCTTTTGAACTGTGGTGTTGGAGAAGACTCTTGAGAGTCCCTTGGACTGTGAGAAGATCAAACCAGTCAGTCCTAAAGGAAATCAGTCCTGAATATTCATTGGAAGGACTGATGCTGAAGTTGAAGCTCCAGTCCTTTGGCCACCTGATGCAAAGAGGCAACTCATTGGAAAAGACCCTGATGCTGGGAAAGATTAAAAACAGAAGGAGGTGACAGAGGATGAGATGGCTGGATGGCATCACCAATTCAATGGACATTTTGAGCCAACTCCAGGAGATGGTGAAGGACAGGGAAGCTTGGCATGCTGCAGTCCATGGGGTCGCAAAGAGTCCGGAGATGACTGAGCCTCCAGAGATGACTGAGGACTGAACAACAACAACAGCAACAGTGTATCAGGTGCTGGAGGTACGTCAGAGAACAAGAAGGACAGA
>NW_011494874.1:1363081-1371597 GCF_000754665.1 Bison bison bison
TCTACCTCAGGGTCTTTAATCCTGCCACTCCCCTGCCTGTACGCACCCCTCCCCTCACCTCTTTTGCTTTAATTCTCTCATGCTCCCCTCAGACTTTCTTTCTCAAAGCAGTCTTTCCACCTTACCAGTGTGGTCAGGCCCTCCTTTGCACACAGGGAAGCCTGGTGGGCTGCCGTCTGTGGGGTCGCACAGAGTCGGACACGACTGAAGCGACTCAGCAGCAGCAGCAGTACTTCCCTGCCCTCTTTGGAGCAGAGGTTAGCACAGCCGCTGTGGTGGGCCACTGATCTACAAGCACAGATCAACTTCTTGTTGCCACAGATTAACCTGCCTGCTTTAGAACTTCACATAAATGGAATCATACAGTAGGTAAGAATCCACCAGGATTCTTTCAACTCACTGTCACGTCTGTGAAATTCATGCATGGTGTTGTATGTATTGTTGTTTAGTCAATAAGTTGTGTCTGACTCGTTGTGACCCCATGGACTGTAGCTCATCAGGCTCCGCTGTCCATGGAATTTCCCAGGCAAGGATACAGGAGTGGGTTGCCATTTCCTTCTCTGGAAGATCTTCCCAACCCTGGGATCAAACCCATGTCTCCTGCATTGGCAGGTGGGTTCTTTACCACTGAGCCACCAGCGAAGCCCTGTGTATTAGTATTCCCTTATACAGATACACCACATTTGTTTATCCATCTACGGCTGATGCAAAGTTGGGTTGTTTCCAGTTTGGGACAACTACAAATGAAGCATTTTTTTTAAATGAAATAAGGGTAAGCTCTGTTCCATAAGCTTTTCCTTGCTGTAATTGAAGACGTATGTGCAGGGCACGGGGTAAAATGCAACACTTCCTGCCGCTGCATGGGGCAACCAGCTCCGGAGCGCCCGTGTCCATGGTCAGAGGCAAGTGGGGTCCACATCAGAACTCAGCAGGCCTTGCTCTGGGCAAGCGTAGGAGTGGAGAGGGTGGTCTGTGTCTGAAAAGGGATCCACTGACCCGGAGGTCTGGGCTCAGGCAGTGGGACCCCCGACGGTCCCTGGGAGGGTGTGCCGTCCCTGCTCTCAGGCCCCACCCTCTGGCTGGTCCCCACCTCATTCTAGAGCCAGGGAAGCCTGGGAGGCAGCCCGACTTCTGCTGCTCAGCAGCCCTTCCTCTCGGACCCCATCCCCACCATCAGGATTTCCTCCCCTGCTACAACCTAAGCCCTGATTGTGGGAGACCTGGGAGCTCCGGAAAGGAGCCTGACAATCCTCCCCCACCGGGGAGCCTTGGACTTGGGCTGCAGGGGCCCCTGGGCAGGCACGTGTCTCTTATTAGCTCTAAGCTGTCCCTCCGGGCTGGGGCTGCCGTGCCCAATATCAAGTTGAGTCAACTGAGGCCAGGAGACTGGGGCCCAGCCAAGAGAGGGTCTGAAGCACTGGGGCAGGGTGGGGGGAAGCCGGGGGGAGGAGGCAGTTCAGACCCAAATTCTGACGAACACTCCCTTCCGGTTCTACTTGTTCTCATGGTCCAGTCCCATCCACGCTCCCCTCGGAGGGCCCCCGACTCCTCTCTCTGCCCTCCTAACCATCTCCTGCCTCCCCTCTGAGGACAGCTGTGCTCTTGTCATCCCCATTTTGCAGATGAGGAAACTGAGGCCCAGAGAGTTTAAGCAAGTTGTCAAGGCCACTTTAAAGCAGGTACAGGGAGGAAGTGACGAAGCCAGAGTCATCCTCCAACCACAATGCTCCAGGCACGGGGTGTCTCAGCCAGTCCCAGCCCTGCCTGGCAGGTGGGCAGCCCTGCATGGCCCCGTGCCCTACGTGGGTGCCAGACACCCCCAGAGATCCCTTTCTGTCTCAACCTCTCACACCATTCCTCTCCTCCCAGCTCCTTTGCACCAGACCTTCCTCAGACATTCAGGCCACACTGCTGAGGTCCTAGGACTCAGGCCTGTGACAGGTGTTCCCAGCCAGACTCGGGCTCCCAGGGCAGTGAGGGGGTGGGGGAGAAAGCCCGGCAGTCTGCCTGGAGGTGTCCAGCTGCAGCTGAGTTCGTTCAGTTCAGTCACTCATTCGTGTCCAACTCTTTGGGACCCCATGAACTGCAGCACGCCAGGCTTCCCTGTCAATCACCAACTCCCAGAGTGTGCTCAAACTCATGTCCAGCAGCTGAGTTACTAAGAGCAAAATCCTACACTCCAGCTGAACACCCACCACTGGGAACTGGGCACACCAGTGGGGGCTCCTGGCACAGGGGTCTGGAAAAAGGGGTGAGACGGCTCTCTCTGGGGGTCTTGGTGTAAGAGAAGAGTGCCTGGCCAGGCGGCAAAGTGAATAAAGCAGGGTGCAGACCACGGGCGTGCAGAGAGAGACCCCTGCGTGCCTGGGAGAGAGAGACAGACGTCAGCAGGAACAGGAGGACCCCTGGGGACCCGCACGGCCTGACAGCAGTCACCCCGCTGGACACCACTGCGGGGCCGCGCTTTTCCAAGACATCCTGTGCTCCCCAGTGTTTGTACCAGAAACACTTATTACTTAGATTAAAAGCAAATTATACAAAATCTACTGAATGAAAAACAAAACCTCACAGGAACCTTCAGAGTTTTTCCAAGAAACGTCTACGGAGACGGGGACTATGAGGGTGGGGGCATCTGCCCGGGGCCTGAGGCTCCCCGCATCCTGGGTGAGGGATCCCGGTTGCCCCTCCCCACTTCCTTCCCAAACCCTCCCAGTACCCAGGTTGTTACTGTGTTCTCCCTGTGGAAGCTCCGGTTACCACATTCCCCCAAGTATGTGCCACTCAGGTTCTGCCCCGGGGACTGCCATTTCTGCCCTGGATTCTCAGAACGCCTCCCCGCAGGGTAAGAAGCTCGGATGGCTCATTATCCCCAGGGACTCCACTGTTCCCTCCAGGGGATGGTGCTCCTCCCCCTTATCTCTTTCTCTATTAATTAATGTGTATTTTTATCAGAGCAATGTAATAGTTTAAAGTATATGCCCTTGACACGCACAGAATTTTCCAAGATACACAGGCCTTCAGTGTCAGCAGCAGGCCCTCCCCAACCGCCCCACCCCCAACCCTCCCCGGAAACAACCACAGTCAACGCTTTTGGCTTCTTCTGGGTTTTATCTCCATGTTTATAAATAACATGCCTGTGCTGCTATTACTTGATTTACCAATTTGAGCCATTATCTACTGACTTCCTCTTACAGAAGACAAGGGTTCAGCTCTCTCACACACAGTCCCCCTCAGCTACACACCCAGCTACACACCCACACAGCACTCTCCCTCTCTGTCACTTCTTATTACCAATATGCAACAATTTTTGGCTCAACAAATATTCAGTTGTTTAACAATTATGTAAACACTGTTTGCTACTGAGTCAAGTAATGTAATGTGGTTGTATTTCCTTTCTGGTTTAACTTTTAGTTTTTCATGAAGTTAATAATTAGCTTTGTTTAGGCTGCTTTAACGGAGAAGGCAATGGCAAGCCACTCCAGTACTCTTGCCTAGAAAATTCCATGGATGGAGGAGCCTGGTAGGCTGCAGTCCATGGGGTCGCTACAAGTCGGACGCGACTGAGCGACTTCACTTTCACTTTTCACTTTCACACAATGGAGAAGGCAATGGCAACCCACTCCAGTGTTCTTGCCTGGAGAATCCCAGGGACCGCAGAGCCTGGCGGGCTGCCGTCTATGGGGTTGCACAGAGTCGGACACGACTGAAGCGACTTAGCAGCAGCAGCAGGCTGCTTTAAAAGTGGGTCCTAAATTTTAAGAAAGTGATTCCCAATATAAAAGAATGAAATTGGATCATTTGTAGAGGCGTGGATGGACCTAGAGAGAGTCATACAGAGTGTAAGTCAGAAAGAGAAAAGCAAATATCGTATATTAATGCATATATGTGGAATCTAGAAAAACGGTATAGGTGACCTTACTTACAAAGCAGAAATAGAGACACAGATACAGAGAACAAATGTATGGATACCGAGGGGGAGTGGGGTGGGAGGAGCTGGGAGGTTGGAACTGACACATAGGCACTATTGATACTATGCATAAAATAGACAACTCATGGGAATGTACTGCAGAGCACAGGGAGTTCTGCTTAATGCACTGCAGTGTCCTAAATGGGAGGGAAATCCAAAAAAAGGGGAAATTTGTATATGTATGGCTAATTCATTTTGCTATGCAGTAGAAGCTAGCATTGTAAAGCAACTATACTCCAATAAAAATTACTTAATAGAAATAAGTGGCTCCCGAAGACCCCACCATCTGGTGTTCACACCCTTTTGCAGCCCCTGTCCTTGAGTGTGGGCGTGACCTTGACTCACTCTAACCAACTGAACACGGCAAAGGCCACGGGATAGACACGGTCATGTGGTATAAGATCACAGAGCCTGTCACACAGGTGTCTCTTGGACCCTCCTTGGCTAGGAAGGAACAAGCTGCCAAGTCGTGTGGTCACAGCAAGAAATTGTGTGTGGCCTCTAGAAGTCGAAGGCAGATACTGGGCAATAGTCAGCAAGAAGCTGAAGCCCTCAGTCCTATACAGCAAGGAACTGAGTTCCAGCAACATCGTCAGTGAGCCTGGAAATGGATCCTTCCCCAGTCCAGCCTCAGATGAGTCTGCAGTCCCATCAAGCACCCTGAGTGTAGCCTTGTGACGCCTTCAGCCAACAACCCAGTTCAGTTATGCCTAGACCTGCCCAGAAGGTAAATTTGTGGCAATTTGTTAGGCAATGATGGGTTACTAATAGCTTACCTACTTATCCATTTCTAAGTATACCTGATGGTGGACAGTCTCTAAATACTATTTCTTACCTATCAAAGAAACTGTGCTCTGCTCGGTCCATACCTTCCCTGCCAGAACCACCTCACCACCATCACCACCCCTCAACAATCCAGGCTGGCTGCTTCTGTTTCCCCGACCCAGTCTTTCTAGTTCTTGGTTTCCTTGCTTTTCTAGAGAACCTCCTCCAGGAACTTCCTGAGAAAAGGAGCATGAAAGATTGATTAGTATAACTCTTGCACATCTGAAGAGGTCTTCAGCCAACATCATGCTTGGTGATAGCTTGGCTAAGTATAGAATTTCAAGTTAAAAATAATTTTTGCCAGCAACTAATTTTAGAGTTAATTTTTTAATTAAAAATATTTAAACTATTTTTTAAACATTTTGGCCATGTCACATGGCATGTGGGATCTTAGTTCCCAGACCAGGGGTTGAACCTGCATTTTCTGCTTGGCAAGGTGAATTGTTAACCACTGGACCACCAGGGAAGCTCCTTCAGGAGCACTTTGAAGGCATTTCTCCATTGACTTCTTAGCTCCCAGTGCTGCTGCTGAGAAGCCCAGAGTGTCTCTGATCTCAGTCCTTTCCATGAGACAGACTTTTCGTCTCTGGAACTGTTTAGTATCTTTGCTTTATCCCTGGCACTCTGGAACCCCTCTGCCTTGAGGGGAGGGCAAGAGGGGGATGGTCTCTGTGCAACTCTGTGCGGGGCAGGCCTCTGCACTCTGGGGACTCACACTCTGCAGGCCTCTCCTTCTGGGACTTCTGTACTTGGATTTAGCGCTTATCCTCTAATTTCCCCCCTATTTCTTTGTCATTTAGGTCTACTCCTTAGGGATTTCCCTGCCTTTTACTCCCATCCTTATTTCAACTGTTGTCTTTTAAACTTCTACAAGCTCTTGGCTCCATTAAAACAAATAACATTGTTCTGGTTTAATGTTCTCTCTAAGGAATTAGGATTAATTCTGACGTTTCCTTCTGCCCCCGATTCCTCTCCTTTCACCCTACTTCCTTTCCTCTCTGTTTTGGTCTCTGTTCTTCCACTGATGGGTTTCCTCAATGTCTGATGACACTCAGCTGCCACACACACCCCCAGAGGGCACAGATGGGCCAGCTGGAATCCCTGTGTGTGGAAGGACGCCCTGGATTTTCAGGCATCCAGGCAGCTTTCTTGGGTGTATCAGTCAGCTTTGCAAAGTTATGCTTCAGTAACAAACAATCCCCCCCAAATCTCAGAGACACACAACAGCAAAGGTGTATTTGGTGCCTGCAGGTCGCTGCAGCTCTGCTCCGCGTGTCCTTTTCATCCTGGGCCCTCGGCTGAAGGAGCTGCCTCCACGTAGGACACTGTCTCCTGTGGCGGAGGAAAAGAGCAATGGTGGGACCACAGGACGACTTTTCACATTTTCAGAAAGTACCTGTCACTTCCGGCTCTCTCTTCATTCACCAAAGCAGGTCACATGGCCTTTGCAGCCCAGGGCAATGAGTGATGGGGAATCTTCCCGCGCTGGTGCTTCGGGGTGTCCACAGAAGACCCTCCATCTTCCGCCCAGGGACACACACTTGGTTGCTGGCATTCCAGAGGCAGGGCAGGGAAGGATTGGGAATCCGTGGTCACTCAAGCATCTTTTTCAGCTCCACACTCATTCCTGCCTCTGCCATGCCCGAGGTCCTGATTTTGGAATCTCTCTCCAGAGGATGCATTTTGTCTTCTGCAGGAGGGGTTGGTGCAAACGGGGAAGTGAATGGTGAGCAGCTGTGGGAGGGCCTCGGAGTCTGTGTTTCTACGCTGAGTAACAGATGACCACAGACGGAAAAACTGAAAACCACAGACATCTATTCTTTCACAGTTGCTAGGGGTTGGAGGTCTTGGTGGGCTGCTGCTCTGCTTGGGGTCTCACGTGGCTGCAGTCAAGGTGCCACTCAACGCGTGCCCACCTGGAGGGTCTACTGGGGAAAAGATCCACTTCCAGGCTCATTCGGTTGGTTGCTGGCAGGATTTCTGTCCTTGTGGCTGTGTGACTGAGAGCTCCAGCTTCTTGCATGCTGGTGGCTGGAGGCCACACACCGTCCCTCGCCTCATGGGCTTCCTCTTCAAGGCTGCTTACCTTGTCCAGCCTGCCAGGAGGGTCTCCTTAGAGAGGAGTGGGCCGTCCCATCACCTGTGCCATAGTCTATTGGTTAGAAGCGGGTCACAGCTCCTGCCAGGAGTTACACAGGGGTGTGAATATCAGGGGACAGGAAATCACTGGGGTCACATTAGGGTCTGTCCACCACAAGGGCTGTCATCAGACCCGGCCCCACCTTCCACAGTGGGGCCCAGACCTAGCCCCACCACCAGTCCCTGCTGGTCTGTGGGTGCCAGTCTCCGGTACAGGCCACCCCAGGGAGGCACACAGAGCCCTGTCAGTTTCTATCTTCCTAAAACATGCAGCCCCTCTCATCTGCAGAACTCTCCTGTCTCGTGTTTATACCTTTTTAAACTGTTTTGCCATCATTTTTATGAAGTTTCCAGAGGAAGCAGAGGTGAGCATGAGGTTTAGTCTCCAGGTTTAACCTCCCCCCTCTACCCACCAGCTAACCCTCCCCCATCTGACAGCCTGGCTTTGATGCGGTCTTCCCTGCCCCCTCTGCCCATCCTCCACCACCCACCTCCTGCAACCACCAGCCCACCCAATGCAGAGGCCTCTTGCTGCTCCTTGCCTGCACCTTCAGAGAGACACTGACACACGTGCAGACACACGCCAAGTCCTTCAAGTTCTCATGCAGGGGTTCCCTGGGCACCTGCACTCTTTGCTGCCTCTGTGCCTTTGCACATGCTGTCCCCTCTCTGGGATTCCTCCCCTCCCCCACCTCTGGGCATATCTCCCGGTGATCCCCACTAGGCTGAAGGCTGGGGCCCCTCTCCTAGGAAGCCTTCTCCAAGTGGTCCAGGATCTCGCATCCACAAAGATCTGCAAAGTGGGGCTCCCATCCATGTCCCTCGACCCCTATGAAGCCCACCAGGGCGAGGAGGCATTGTGGCAGCATTGCATGACAAGCAAGGAATTCTTTCCTTCACAAGCTGGCAGAGCCCTGGGAAGGCACCAAGGCCAGAGGGATCTATTAAAACCCTAACTGGCCGCACTAAACTCCTGCTTACAGCCCATCCATGTGTGGCTGGGCTAAGATCCAAAGGCCCACAATGCTCTGCGGGCGGTCTCCGCGCCCCGCCCCCACCTCGTCGTTCTTTCAAGGGAGACCAGGAATCCTCCCCAGTCTCTGGGTGGAAAACTTGGAGCTCTTTCTCTCTCTTCAACTCCAGACCCTTCCCCAGTCATTTCCTGAGGGCTCTCAGGGTCTCCCCCTGAGGCAGTCTCCAGCCCCGGCCCCCCTCACGTGCCCCTCCCCACAGTTCCGTGGCACAGACCCCCCTGAGCGTCCCCAGGCTGTGAGCCCCGGGGGCAGGGCTGTGTATGCCTCACTCCGGACATGTTCCGTCTCAGAGAGTAGGTGCTGCATGCAGGAACATGGGCAGCAGAACCCACTGTGCAGCTTCCAGTGGACAAATAACCAGGTCCAGAGGATCCTCAGGGTCAGGTGGTGAGGTGAAACCCGTAAACAGCCTGAAGCCAGAAAGTCAGCGGACAAGTGCAGTGTGCACCCAGCCCCAGCAGCAGCTGAGCCCGGGGCTGTGCTCTCTGCCCCTCACCCTCCCTCGTATGAGGTCTCCACCTGAGGCAGCCCAGGTGGCCCCAGGTCACCAG
>NW_011494874.1:1371697-1373394 GCF_000754665.1 Bison bison bison
AGATCTAGGAGGGTAGGGTGCCACCCCGACACCGCATCCCTGGAAGGGGGCTGGGTAGGGTCCCCCTGGAAAACCAGGGTACTCTTAGAAGGAGGGATTAGACATCCCCCCCAGGGTGAGCCCAGAGGAGTGGGACCAGCTCTGGGGCCCCAGGAGACTCAGCACTGGAGAGCTGTCCCAGGCCACTGAGTCCAGCACCTCGAGTGCTGGTCTGGGGCAAGGCCGCACAGTGGTCCAGCCCGGAGCTGGAGGAATAAAGCAGGGGCCTGCGTGCCTTCCCCTGCAGCGCCCAGGGCACTGAACAAAGGACCCACTCCCGGGCGGTGAGTCACCAAGTGGAGAGTAGGCTTCCCGGATAAGGTGGGCCTCTGGAGCTGGGACTCCAGCGGGCAGGGAGGCGTCCACACCCACAGGAAAGAGTCCCTGGGATCCCCAGCCCACTTGCCGCCCGTGAAATGGGTCAACAATCGCCCAACACAAAGCCTGGGGGCGTCGCAGACCAGCCTGAGAGACGGGGCGGGCAGCCTAGGTGCGGGGCTCTTGCTAGGCCAGGGTTTGAAAACAATTGGGTTAATCTTCCCCATCGGGGCTTGGGGACAGGGTTCAAAGTTCCCAAATAATCTCCTCGCGTGAGATGCAGGGGTGCGCATGCGCCCTAGGCCGGGGGAGCCGCTCTCCCGTGGGTCCGCGGTGTGGAGCCCCAAGTCCACAGGCTCGCGTCTGCACGCGACACTCGCATCCTCAAGCCCAGCTCGGTCCCCAGTCCCGGTCCCGGGCTGTGCTGTGTTGCTCCTGGGCTGAGCTGGGGCAGGTGCCTGACAGTGGCCAGTCCTTACCAAGGAAGAAGGGCGGCCCTTGACGGAGCGCGCAAGGGTGTGTGTGGGGGCGGGGGTGGGGGTGGGGAGTTTGAATCTCGACGGCATCTCCCCCTCCTGAGACCTTGGGGGCCACTGAACTCCTCGGTATCTCTCTCTCCTCCCTCTCCTCCCCTGAAACGTGGGGTAATCATAATAAAACCTGCCTCGTGAGGTCGCGCTCCGCTCCCCCGCCCCATAGCGGCAAGGGTACTCCTAGGGGTGGAGTTCGGGTCATAGACAGATTTGGTGGTATTTTTATGGGGGAGGAAATAGCAACCCACTCTAGTATTCTTGCCTGGAAAATCCCATGGATGGAGCCTGGTAGGCTACAGTCCATGGGGTCGCAAAGAGTCGGACACGACTTCACTTCTTCACTTTATGGGGGAGGGGAGTTATTTACTGATGCCCCCCCCCCTCCAGTGACTGTGCATTACTGTCGGTCTTGGACAGTAAACCTTCCCTCGAGAGACCCGCAGTTAGGGGTGCGGCTTTGGGGCGGTGCGATCGCCCCATTTCATAGAGGCGCAGGGCTGGGGGCGGACCGAGTCTTCCTGGAGCTCAGCCAGGCTGAGCGGGCAAAACATCACACACACACACACACACACACACACAGAGGCCCCACCCCCAGCCCCGGGTCAGGCTAGCCCCGGGCTCTCACACATACACACACAGGCACAGACGCACACACAGCCCCCTCCATCCCTAGCCCCGGGTAAGGCGGAGCCCCGGGCTCTCGGATTTCACCCCACCACCTGTTCCCAGCGGACTCACAGAGGGTCTCCCCGCGGGCTTCCCGCTCCGCGTTTTAGGGGCCCTTAGCTTGCTCTTCGTGGGGTGGGG
>NW_011494874.1:1373887-1374229 GCF_000754665.1 Bison bison bison
TTTTGTTGGGGCGTGAGGGTGACTCCTGCAGCTCTCTCTGCACAGATCCCTCATCTGCCCCCTCGAAGGGTCTGGGAATGGTCAGGAGGCCCAGCGGGCTCCCGGGAGGAGGAGGCACCTGGCAGTGCGACAGCCTGCTTGGAGCCGGTGGGCTGCTCCACGAAAGACGGTGGGGGCCGCAGAGGCTGAGGGCAGAGGACCGCCAACCGGGCGCCCGGTCAAACGGGTCGGACCGGCTGGGGAGGGGGTACAGCCCCTGGGCGCGGCACCCGTGACACATTCCTGCCTGGAGGCTGGTGACCCGGGAGGCCGCATCCGGGGGTGTCACCCTGGGCGGGGCCT
>NW_011494874.1:1374474-1375795 GCF_000754665.1 Bison bison bison
CCCCAACTCCCCCGCCAACCCCAACAGAAACCTTAGGGCTTGTTCTAAGATTTGTTCTAACACAGACGGGCTGTTCTCTAGAGACTGGTCCCCCCACCTCCACCCCCCCCAACCCCGTGGCCTCCCTCACTCTCGGGTTGTCTCTGCCCCCTCCCACCACCGCTCCAAGGAGGCAGATCTATGGTGGTCAAGGGAGGTGGTCTGTACCCCCGTTCTACCCGGTCTGTACCCACTCTTCCTGGGGGTGAGCCTGCCTCCCCAGGATTCATCACCCCACCCCTCCCGCAGCTAAGGGTGCCCATCGTGTGCCGTTCCAACCTGCCTCTTCCTGAACTTCAGACCCAAAGGCACCCCTGAGGGCACTTGCAGGCTCCTCAGACTCGCCATGCCCAACCCAGCTTCCTCCTTGGGCTCAAACCCGTGTGGGTTCGAATTCCAGCCTGATCCGGGCTGTGGGGTTTGAGGACAAGCTCCTTCCCTCTTTGTGTCCACCCAAAATGGGGAGGATAATAGCGCTGACCTCATAGGGTGGTTGGAGAAGGGCACGGCAACCCACTTCCGTATTCTTGCTTGGAGAATCCCATGCACAGAAGAGCCTGGCGGGTTACAGTCCATGGGGTTGCAAAGAGTTGGACGTGACTGAAGCAACTTAGCAAGCAGGTACAGGGTGGTAGATAGTGGTCCTGAATCAGCGCCCACAGTAAATGCTGCATCCTGAGTGTGTTAGATTCTAGGAAGACCCTTATCCCACTCAAAATGGACAATTTATCCTTGAGATCGTGGTGGGCAGCTTTCACAAAGACCCCAAATGATCATGGCGGTGGCATTCATACCTGGGCATAATGCCTGCCCCTTCAGGGTGCTATGAAAAGAGCAGACTTGATAGGGTCATCACTTCTGAGACTGTTGTTGTTGTTCAGTCACGAAGTCATGTCGGACTCTTTGGGACCCCATAAACTGTAGCTCTTCAGGCTTCCCTGTCCTTCACCATGTCCCAGAGTTTGCTCAAACTCACGTCCATCGAGTTGGTGATGCCATCCAACCATCTCACCCTCTGCCGCCCTCTTCTCCCCCTGCCCTCAGTCTTACCCAGTGTCAGGTCTTTTCCAGTGCGTCAGTGAAGAGCTGACTCACGGTCGTGGTTTAATTACCCACATGGCTATGGTGTTTCCAGCCTCTGGGGCTTCTAAGAGCTTCAACTGAGGAAGCATCCCTGCCCACCCCCACGTTAAGCTCTCTGTCCCATCCGTCACCGAGGTTCAGTGGCTGTGCCTCTCACATGTCCCCCGGGGTTCCCTTTTCTCCCTCCCAGTAACCACAC
>NW_011494874.1:1375895-1377543 GCF_000754665.1 Bison bison bison
GGTATGTGTCCCTCCCCTGCTGACACCTGCCCGCCCCTCCCCTTCAGCCATCCCTCTGCCCCACCTGCCAACTCCTCCTTTCACGGCTCCCCCTTCTGCCCTTTAAATTCCAACCTTCCCACCTCGCCCAGGTACGTTTCCAAGGCCCCTTCTTGCCACCTGCTCACCCAGATAGAGGGCAGATAGCGGATGTGCAGAGCCCAGGGCTCTGGTCCTACCAGCCGGCACTGCTTACCTGTCCTCTGCGTCCTAGTTGGCCCAGTTCTAGGACAGAAGTAACGATGGCTCTCCATGCTCATCCCAGGATTGTTGGGGGAATAAGATAACAGAGAAGAAAGGGCTTGGGAGGGGTCAAAGACTTTGTGAAGGAGTGATGATAAATAATAATATCATATTAATAATAATCATCATTCTTATTAATTATCAGTGTTGTTACAAGCACTCAAAAACAAGACAGTCCAAGCCATAGGATGGCTAGTAAGAAACACCAAAAAGCAGCAAAAATCCACCAGGTCTTTCCCCAAAGTGGCAGACTTGGGGGGAGAAGAGGTTGGGGGTTCAGAAGACCTGGGTTCAAGTCCCCTTCCAAGGGGAGGAGCCTGCCAGGCCAACCCCCCCTTCCTCAGACACAGCATCTGGGTGCTGGGGCCACAATATTTGTAGGGGCCATGAAATGGTTCAATTTTATTTAAAGTCAGAATGGGGGGAATTTTAGGATGAAGAAAAGTTCTAATATATTATTAATATATTATTTACGGTAATGTTGTCATAAAATAGATTTGTGCGTGTGTGTGTGTGTGTGTGGAGGAAAAAGCCCAGGAAGACCAACCCTCAGGCGTCTGGGAGTAAGGCAGGTGGCCCTGGGCTCTGGGCAAGGTTTTCACACCGTGAGCCTCAGTTCCTGGCCTCCCGCGTGGCCGTGCTTGCATGAGCCTGGTGGGAAGGAGTGAGCAGCGCAGCCTGGGTGCCTGGTGGGGGCTCCTCCCTCCATCCGTCCCGCGGGGGTCTCTGATCGCTGCTCTGGCACTTGAGACATAGTTTAAGAGAGGCTGACGAGGTCTAGGCTTGAGGCCTCAGGGGGCTTAAAGGGATTAAGATGAAAAAGTGTGAAAGGAAGGAAAGGAAGAGGGAGCAGAGTGAACCAGATACAAGGAAACCTTTGGGGAGGACGGACCCTGGCCCAGCCAGTGACACAGAGGCAGAGGGAGCTAGAGCCCGGGGTACAGAGCTCCACCAGCCCTGCTGGGGTCCCCTCCCAAGGAAGGAGCAGAGCAGGGCGAGAGACAGGAGCCCCCCACAGCCTATCCAGTCTCAGCGTCCTAGGCAGGCCATCTAAGCGCCTCTCATGTGTCAGCATGTGCCATGCCTGTGTCAAAACCCTGCTTGCGGGAGCAGGTAACTCAGCTGCCACGCAGCCCCGTCTGTTTTCCAGGTTTGGGCATGACCCCTCCATCTTAGGGAACATGTATGCCACTCAGAAGATGCTCAGGGACAGCCCTGGTGGTCCAATGGGTAAGATGCCTCGTTCCCAATGCAGGGGGCTGAGTTTGATTCCTGGTCAAGGAACTATATCCCACAAGCCGCAATTAAAGATCTCAAGTGCCACAAGGAAGGCCCGTTACAGCCAAAATAAAATAAACAAATATAA
>NW_011494874.1:1377643-1379740 GCF_000754665.1 Bison bison bison
AAAAAAAAAAAAAAAACCAACAAGAAGATGCTCAGGAGGAACTCCAGACAAGCTGATGGAGAGGCAGGGGCATGTTTGGGACAGGAAGTCTGCCCTGGATACCCCAATACTCAAGTGTGTGTGTGAGACAGGGAGCGATTTACCACCTCGGATCACACCCTAGCCCACAGCCCCAGGACATACTCACATATGTGCCCCTGTAAGACTGTCACCAACACGCTCAACCTGAATGCAGGCTTAACTCTGACCCAGTGAGGGCGCACACACACACACACACACACACACACACACACACACACACGACCCCTGGGCCAGTCTATAGCCCGGGGGAAAGAAAAGTTTTGGCCTCTTTCTGAATTCAAACACCACTCTGCCAAACACCCCAGGACAAAGCTGCAGGGGAAACGCTTATTCTTCCTAAGAGGCCGTGTGTGACCAGCAGCCCAGGCCCTCCCGGATCCCATCAGGACCCTCCTCCCTGCAGCCTGGGGTGTGTGGTGCCTGGGGCCTCCCAAGGCAGCCCTCAGCCCCTCTGGGCCCCAGATCTCTCCGAGCCTGCCTGCCGGGCAGCCTGCTGGAGAATCTCGGGTATGGATAGCGGGGTTGAGGAGTCGGGGGAGGCAGGCGTCAGGAGGGAGCACCGAGAGGGGCCCTGGCTTCTCCCCCCTGCCCGGCCTCCTGCCAGGACCCCTGCCAACTCCCCCTTCCACCCCGACCCTGGCTCCAAGCCCGGCAGCCTCCCCTTCAACGCTCTCACGGTTGAAAAGAGCGGGTGAAGAGACCCCACCTAAAGCACAGCCTCCAAAACTCCTGCGGAGCCCGGGGGCCTGGAGGACCCTGAGTCCCCCATCCCCCCGCCCCGGGCCTCAGTTTCCCCCAAGACCTGCCCAGGGCCCCGAGGATCCGTGCGGATGGGCTGGGGTGGGGCCCGCGCGTCCTCCCCCACCGGCCTGGCAGGCCGTGGGCGTTCTTGGCAGCAAGCAGCGAGTCCCGGCTCCGGAGGAGGAGACCGGGCGGGGGCGGAAGCTACGGGCTCGGGAGAGCGAGCAGCCGGGCCTCCCCAGGAAGGGCCTCCATCCCCCCCACCTGGAGAGGCCGGGCCCCGAGGGCAGCGCCTCCAGCTGGTGGAGGAAAGAAAGGGAAGTCGCTCAGTCGTGTCTAACTCTTTGGGACCTCAAAGACTCTTTGGGTGCCCTACCATGCTCCTCTATCTATGGGATTCTCCAGGGAAGAGTACTGGAGTGGGTTGCCATTTCCTTCTCCGGGGATTTTCCCGACCCAGGGATATGAACCTAGGTCTCCCGCATTGCAGGCAGATGCTTTACCTTCTGAGCTACCAGGGAGTCCCCAAGCTGGTGGAGGAGGGGAAGGGTCACCTCAGGCCCAGGGTCGCCTTCCCCGCCTCCCACACACCAGATCCCTGCTCAAAAGTGCCCTGGGACAGATCCCCGCCGGCGCCAAAGGCCCAGGCCTCAGTCTCCACTTTTGTAAAACGAGTGGGCTGGGTGGGGCTGGGCTCTGCGCACTTGGATCTCCTGGACTTTGGGGGCTCCCCTCTTCACCCCACGCCCCTCACCTCCTTCCCAGGTCACTAGAGGGGTTGTGGACCTCAGGTGCTAGAACCCAGGATCTCAGAACGCAGCTCCTGGACTTTCAGACTCCAGAACCCCAGGACAGGGAAGCCTGGACCAAGGACGGCCTCCAGAGCTTGGGCTGCTGGGGGTCGTGTGAGATCCTATGAGGTCCCTGGCCTTCAGGCAGCTGAGCGCTTTTCGTTCAGTCCCCCAGGTCCGAGGCCTCAGAAGCAATGGCGGGCAGGATGGAGCTCTTCCTGCAGAACCTTGGGGCTCTCTTCTCAGAGTTTCCTGGTCTCTGATCCTGGGTGAGTGAATCCCGCCTTGGGGGCTCAATCCCACCCTGAAGGCTCCTGTCCTTGCCCTTCAGGGTCACCGGGAGGGAGCAATGGCCCTTATCCGGTTGAGGACATCAGGGCCGGCGGAGTCCACCCACTGACCCACCCGCCCTCAGCGCGGGACCGCAGTGACCTGGAGGCCAAGCTGGCCCTGGCCCAAACGGCAGCTCCAGGCGGAGCGGGAC
>NW_011494874.1:1379943-1389883 GCF_000754665.1 Bison bison bison
CCGGGGGGTAGGGCGGGGCCTCCGGAGCTTCCCGCGTCTTAGTTCCCAGGGGGCTCTTCGCACCCACCGTTCGCGCTGAGCGGCTGGGGGGGCTGATGTAACGAAACATCCCCACGCCCACCGCTTGCCAGGGACCCTGCACACCCTCCCTGCCTGGGCAGCTGGGAGCTGGCTCGTGCCCAGCCTCAGGAGCTCCGTGGACACGGGCACAGAGGGCATGCCCAGAGCTCGCCCTAGGTGGGGATGGGGCGCACCCCAGGGTCTCTGGGAGGAGCTTTCTTGACTCGAGCATCAAGTGATGTTCTAATCAGACCATGGACCCCCGCAGAGCCTTGAGGAGCCCCAAACTGTGGCTGGGGCCAGGCCTAGAGTCTGGGATTTGAGCCCCCAGGGGTCAGTAAAAGCCCTAGCGTTTCAGACTTGCCCGGTTTCAGTCTCCAGCCTGTGGAGTGGGAATAACCCACCTCAAGGTCTGCAGTGAGGACCAAAGAACATCCGGAAGTGCCAACCTGGCGTGTGGCCTGCCCCTCTCCCCCATTAGCCTGGTGGCCTTAGGAATGGACTGCCAAGAACTTCAAAGCAGGTGGGGCTGGTGCCTGGCGTTTAAACATGTGGAAACTTCTACAAGAGCCAGGTTTACTTTAGGGCCGGGATTTGGGGCCCAACCCTCCTACCCTCAGTCTTGGAAGGCCAGGCCGGCAGTGCAGGCCCTGGAAGGCAGTGGCTGTTTCTCCATAGGAACACCAGGGTGTGGGGGTGGAGAGTGGAGGGCTCCGGAGGTCCCCTCAAGCCCCCCACTGCCTGGGCCAGCCCCTCCCCGAAGCTCAGCCCCACAGGTGCACGCACCTTCCTGTCTGCCCAAGCTGCCCCCGCCTCCCCCACTGGCCTGCGCGTTGCAGCTCTGAGATTCACACCTCAGGCCTCTGCCTTTGCCAGGGCCCCTGCCAGCGAGGCTTTGCCTTCCTCCCCATCTGTCCGTCCTTAGACAGTCCCTCCCATTCCTCCTCAGTTGGAATTAATTCATCAGCCAGAGCGGTGGGCCCTGATCACCTATCCCCCACTGAAGTGGACACCCCCGAGGGCAGGGGCCTGCATCGCCTGTTCTGGGAGCCAAGGACACAGCATCAAGAGCCGCTAAGCAAATGTACTGTGGACAGTAGGAGAGTCTGAAGGACAGAAACACACACAAATCAACAGACGCTATTCGTAGCCTCACAAGAATCCCACGTTACCCCCAGTTTACTGATGGAGTGGGCTCTGCGAGGTTAAGTGATTGCTTGAAGCCACACTGCCTGGAAGTGGCAGGGCTGATTTAAAGGCTGGCCGGTGAGCCTTCAGGGCTTCCCGGGTGGTGCAGTGGTAAGACTCCGCCTGCAGTTCAGAAGACAGGAGATGCTGGTTCCATCCTGGGGGGGAAGGTCCCCTGGAGAAGGAAATGGCAACCCACTACAGTATTCTTGCCTGGAAAATCTCGTGGACAGAGGAGCCTGGAGAGCTACAGTTCATGGGGCCGCAGAGAGCCACACATGACTGAGCATGCGTGCATGGGCCTCTTGGGCCCCTGACGAGATGCAGGTCAGTCAGGCCGTCAGGTGCAGGAGTGGACTCCAGGCCTCATCCTGGGAGGAGGGGGGAACCGCTGGGGGAAGCTTCCTGCCTGAAGAAGGAAACTGTCCAAAGCAGGGACCCATGGAGAGAGGGGTTCAGATTTCAGGAGAGCGGCTCTGCCCCTGGCCCGGGCCTCTGAGAGCACAGAGCCCGCCCCCGGCCCCAGGGTGTCGGTCGGGGCTTGGCTGGGCGCAGGCCGGGCAGCTGGTGGCTGAGGAGGCCCGTTTACTCCGGCCCCCCATGGAGGTCACCTCTCCACCGCAGTGGAGGTCTGAGGAGTCGGGGGACCCCAGAAGCCCTCTGCCAGTCCCGCTGCCCTGGAGTCCAGGTGGGGACACGGGCGGCCCAGACTGGCGTCTGTCTGCCTTTCAAACAAGTCTCATCTCCACACGGTCTGCTGTCTCCGCCTTGGCAGGAGAAGCGGGTGGTCCAGTGTGCTCCTGGCTCATCCGTGAGGCTGTGGTGTGGCCAGTGCCCTCGGCTTTCGTCAGGGCGGGTCGGGGGCTTTGACTCATTGTCACTGAGTAACCGCAGCCATCCTATCAGCTTTCACTAATGTGGGAGACCCGGCTTCGATCCCTGGGTCAGGAAGATTCCCCCGTCGGGAGGCATGGCAACCCACTCCAGTGTTCTTGGCTGGAGAATCCCATGGACAGAGGAGCCTGGTGGGCCACAGTTCAGGGGTCGCAGAGTCAGACACGACTGAGCAGGAGCACAGAGCAGGCGCTTGGCCGCTCTGAGAGCTACTGTGGAGCCTCTCAATTGACTCCTGATTCCGCAGATGGGAGAAGCAAGGCACAGAGAGGCTGTGTGGCTGCTCTCGGGTTACGCAGCTGGCACGTGGAGGACTGGGGACTTGAAATCCTGCCGTTGCTCACCAGGGTCACGTGTCTTTTGTATCAAGCAGCTTGAGACCCCACCTTGAGACAGGGAGAATGTGCTTCTTCCCCTCTCATCCCCTCGCCCCATCCCATAGAAAGTCCAGGCACCCCTGGGCCTCGCTCGGGCCTGGATGAGGACCAGGACATCTGCTGTGTGACGGGGCCAGTCTTCCCAGCTCCCTGACCGCCGGGGCCACCCCACAGAGGTGGGGGTCAAGGGATGGGAAGGGACGGGGAGGGCTGCTCCCAGGGCCTGGCTGCCGGGTATCACCCTTGGGTTACACACGAGTCACAAGCCACCCCCAGGCCTGGCTTACGGCAGACCCCCTGCAGTTCCCCAGGGCCTACCTCTTCCTGCCAGTCCCATAAGGACCTGAGCACAGCAAGTGGGGTGTCCCAAAGCCTCGGCTCCCCAATTCCAGCAGGTCAGATGACTCTTCAGTTTTTTGAAGAGCTCCTTATTTATTTTTTGGCTGCACTGCGTGGCTTACAGGATCTTAGTTCCCTGACAAGGGATTGAACCCAGGCCCTGGGCAATGAGAGTGTCGAGCCTGTCCTAACCACTGGACCACCAGGGAGGTCTCTAGATCGCTTTAATATTTGTTAT
Source organism: Bison bison bison (assembly GCF_000754665.1). NCBI lineage: Eukaryota > Metazoa > Chordata > Mammalia > Artiodactyla > Bovidae > Bison > Bison bison. The sequence goes on from NW_011494874.1 coordinate 1,383,040, forward strand.
CACAGTCATACAAGGGATGATGTTAGGAGAAAAGGGAGCACCAGGGGACTTCCCTGGTGGTCTAGTGGCTAAGCACACTGAGCAGGGGGCTGGGGTTTGATCTCTGGCCAGGGAACTAGATCTCACAAGCCGCAACTAAGAAAAGGTCCCCAGCGCTGCCAAATACATAAATAAATGCAAATAAATATTAAAGAAAAAAGAAACTGAAAGCCTTGGGAGGAAAACAACCCAAGATTTCTTTCCTCCCCACTCACCACCCCACCCCCAGAGAGCCATCCCAGCTCCTGGGAGTGACCTCCTCCTCCACACTGCCCCTCTTCACCCCGAGTCCCTCCCCAAAGGCACCCATCTCAGCTTTGGTCCTCTCTTCCCCTGCCGCCTCCACGGCCCTAAGAGAGGACAGCCAGCCGACTTCTGCCCCCTCAGATCCCTCCTGTCTCAGGAAGACCTTGGGGGCCTTCCTTGCCCCCCTCCCCAAAAGGGTCTCCCAAGCTGTGTTAATCAGTTGGCAGTTTGAAAATCAATAGTCAGGTTTTAAGCTGCTGCAGATCTGCGCATCTTGGAACAGGCACTTTTTAAAAGGAGCTGTTGTACCCTTGGTCTCCGCCTCCCTGGGCTCCCTGCTGCAGAGTCATGAGATGTCAGAGCAGGGAAGGGCCTTGGAGACAGTCTTCCTACAGGCCTGGTTCACAGAATCAGCCAGGAGCTCAGAGAGGTGAAGGGGCTTGTCACACACAGCTTGTCAGAGCTTGGTGCAGAGACTTCTCTCGGCCCCTCAGGTTCCTGTCCCCACCCTGCCACCTCCATTGTCCAAGGATATAAAACCTCTGAAGGTCTGTCTGGGTATTTGCTGCCTGGAATGAATTCCCAGCCCCTCTTACATCTAGGTGTGGTGTGGCCATATAGTTTTGGCCTAGATGTAAATAGTGTTCCATTTCAGAAAGGGTCTTTAAAGGACAAGCACATCCTGTTCGCCTGTTTCTTTCCTGCTGCCTGTAATGCAGATGTAATGGCAGGAGCTTCAGCAGCCATCTTGGATTACAGTTTTTCCACATAAAAACCGTGCATGGCAGAGCCATGTACAGAAGGATCCCAGCTTGCCGATGCTGCCCTGACTGCCTCTGACCATCTGCACTGTGAGTGGAAACTAAACTTCCATCTCGTGAAAGCCCCTGGCTCAGCAGGTAAAGAACCAGCTTGCCAATCCCTGGGTTGGGAAGATCCCTGGAGGAGGGCATGGCAACCCACTCCAGTATTCTTGCCCAGAGAATCCCATAGACAGGGGAGGCTGGTGGGCTGCAGTCCATGGGGTCACAAAGAGTCAGACACGACTGAGCGGCTAAACACAGCACACACTGGCATTTTGGGGTTCCAGCTGGGTCTGTCTGACTCAGTCCAGGGCTCCACTTCCTCTCCCAGGGTGTCCTCTCCAAGGAGACTTCACAAGGGACCACCAGGTCTGGGTGCTGAGCAGGCCTGGGGTTTGTGACTTGGCACCTCATCGGAGTGCAGGGGCCCCAAATGTTTTTGAAGTAGCTTAAGCCCTGAATGAGAAAATCTCACTCAGATCCCTAAAAGAACACAGTCCCTTCTTCCCAGTTGAAAGGAAGAGGACAGGAGCCCCCCGGTCAGCCTTTGCTGACGTGTCCCAAACCCCCTGAGCCCACCCAGCATCTGTTCTTAGAAGCACCTGCCTGCACCCCTGTCCCCCACCATCCCAGGTCCCCAGGTGTCAGACAGACTGACTGATGGAAAGTTGCAGTGACTCGGCCTAGCGGTATAAACAGCCCCTACTCCCGGCGTGGTGGCTCTGACATCCCCAGAGCATCCCAGACCCCAGGGACTCTGGGTGCAGCTGCATCCCTCCCTGAGCCCTCCTCATCCTGGGGGACATGTGAGAGAAGCCACGCTCCCCCCAACCCCAAGATATCCAAGCTACTGCCTGGCAATGGGTAGGCAGCTGGAATCAAGATCCAACCCAGAGGACCACGAGGACCTGGTGCCACAGTCCTCCGGTGGGACCCTCAGCACCGTGCCGCCTCTCCTCCTGGCCCCCGGGCTCTCCTGGCATCAGTGCTGCCTTCTGTCAAGTGGGCACATGGCTCCTTGCCCTGCCCGTCTCCCTCCCACGCTGCTCTGTGACTCAGAGAGAACAGATGAGAGCAGGGCTCTGGGGTGAGAGGCTGGCGTGCACGTTGCCAACCTGGGGGGCCTGGCAGGCAGCCGCAGATGCCACCCTTGCTGACTCCACGGTGGCAGATGGAACACCACCTCGTCCGTCAGCAGCCCCTTAGTTGTGGAGGCCAGTGGGCTCAGACGGTGGCTGCTGGCATGGAATCCCTTGGTTCACGAAACCAAGTGCCTGTGGGTGTTGCACTCTGTCCCTTTAACGTGGGGGCGCTTCAGTAACAAGACTTCGATTTTATGCATTTACTCAAATCTCCACTTCTCATCCCAAATGCCTGAGTAAAGCCGATGCTCTGGAAGGTGACCTGTGACTGTCCGGGGGCTACTCCCCACTCCTCCGCCCCCCACTCCCCACCCTCCTCTGCCCCCTACTCCTAACTGAGAACCAGGCCCCCACCCCAACAGAGAAGCCTCCCTAATTGCCGCTTCACCTGTGCAGCTGGGCAGGTCCTCTCCTGGGGCTGGAGCTTGTTACTGGGAGGAAACTGATTTCCCCAGGTTAGAAAGATTCAGACTTGGGGGGTGACGTCTGCTGGTTTGGAGCCTTGATCATTCACAGCAGGCCTCATTCGCTCACGGTGGGTTTTCTGTCAACAGCTTAGAAGGGATCCCTCATCATCTGGGCTCCTACCCCGCTGGGGTTCCTGGCCTAAGGGGCAAGGGTGGCACCCAGGGTGCCACGACCCTGCACAGGCCCCCGTGGGTCTGGGATCTGAAACCCGGAAGGCGGGGGCCGACTCCAGCCAGGTGTGCCCTCAGCCGAGCCCCACCCACCCTGAAGGCCTGGCCCTGGGTTCCTTCTCCTTCTGAGAGCTTTGCTGATGTATCACTTTCGTGCCATGAAACTTCCCGAGTTGGAAGGGCACAACTCAGGGATCTCCAGCACATTTAGAGAATTGTGCAGCCACCACTACAGTCTAGTTCTAGGCCATTCCATCCCCCTCCCCACCCACGTTCCCAGCACCTCTTTTCAGTTAATCCCTGCTCCCACCTCAGCAAGCACTGTCCTGTTACGTATATGCTTTTTCTGTACACTCTGCCAAAATGGAACCTCACAATATGTACTCTTGTGTTTGGTTTCTTTGTGTGTGCGTGTGATGTGCTTAGTCACTCAGTTGTGTCTGACTCTTTTCGACCTCATGGATTGTAACCCGTCAGGCTCCTCCATCCGTGAGGATTCTCCAGGCAAGAATACTGGATTGGGCTCCCATGCCCTCCTCCAGGGGATCTTCCCAATCCAGGGATCAAACCCAGGTCTCCCACATTGCAGGTGGATTCTTTATCATCTAAGCCACCAGGGAAGCCCCAAGTTGTTTAGGGATTCCTTCTTAGATTTTTTTTTTTAAGTTGTATTTTATTGTGATAAGATCTATCCTCCTAATGCTACTTGAAGTGTGCAGCACATTCTTGTTGACCACTGGAGTGTTTGATTTCTTTTACTTAGCATCATATTTTTGAGGTTCTTCCTTCTTGTGGCATGTATCAGACTTTGTTCCTTTTTCAATTTTTAAAAATTAAATAATTATTTATCTTTGGCTGTGCTGGGTCTTCGTTGCTGCAAGGCCCTTTTTCTCTACTTGCGGAGAGTGGGCTTCTCCTTGCGGTGGCTTTTCTTATTGCCAAGCTCTAGGAGCACCAGCTCTAGGGGTGCGGCGTTCAGTAGACGCTGCCTGTGGGCTCAGTAGTCACGACTCCTGGGCTCTGGAGCGCAGGCGTAATAACTGAGGTGCACCGGATTAGTTACTCTGCAGCAGGTGGGATCTTCCTGGATCACGGATTGAAGTCCTGTCTCCTGCATTGGCAGGCGGATTCTTCACCACTGAGCCACCAGGAAAGCCCAGAGTTTGTTCCTTTTTATTGGTGAATAATTTCCCGTTATGTGGACAGACCACAATTTATTAATCTATTCGCCAGTTAATGACATGTGGACATACGTTCCCATCTTTGGACTGTGATGAACAATGCTGCTGTGAATGTATAAGTCTTTGTGGGAACATATATTTTCATTTCTCTTGGATATATACCTGGGAGTGAAATTACTGGGTCATCCAGAAACTGCCAAAGGTTACCTGGGAGTGAAATTACTGGGTCATCCAGAAACTGCCAAAGGTTTCCAAAGTGGCTGCACCCGACTCCCAGCACATGAGAGTTCCAGCTACGCCACTTCCTTGTCAACAGTTGACATGGTGCATCCTTCATTTTTTTGATTTCCCGCTGGAACGAAGATTGTCAGGAGGAACATCAACAATCTCAGATATGCAGATGATACCACTCTAAGGCAGAAAGGGAAGAGGAGCTAAAGAGGCTCTTGATGAGGGTGAAAGAGGGATGAGGGATAGTGGCTCAGTCGTGTACGACTCTTTTCGACCCCTCGGACTATATCTGCCAGGCTCCTCTGTCCATGGTATTCTCCAGGCAAGAATACTGGAATAGGTTGCCATGTCCTTCTCCAGGGAAGGGTGAAAGAGGAGAGTGAAAAAGTTGGCTTAAAGCTCAACATTCAAAAAACTAAGATCAAATGGCATCTGGTCTCATCACTTCATGGCAAATAGATGGGGAAAAATGGAAGCAAGACAAATTTCATTTTCTTGGGCTCCAAAATCATGGTGGACGGTGACTGCAGCCATGAAATTAAAAGACATTTGCTCCTTGGAAGAAAAGTTATGACAAACCTAGACAGCATATTAAAAAGCAGAGGCATCACTTTCCTGACAGTATAGTCAAAGTTGGTTTTTCCAGTAGTCAGAGCTGGACCATAAGGAAGGCTGAGCACCAAAGAATTGATGCTTTCGAACTGTGAAGATGATCTCCCAAGCTCATTCTTGAATTTATCTTCTTACCTTTCGCCCCCCGCTTCCTAGACCTGACAGTCCCACCTCCTTAGTTTCCTCTCCTCACGCTCAGCCACCTCCTTTTGGGAGGTGACTTTAATTTTTTTTTTTTTTTTATCTTTCGGCTGCACTTTGTGGCTTGTGGGATCCTAGTTCCCTGATCAGGTATCAAACCCCTCTGCATTGGAAGCGTGGATCATAACGACTGAACTGCTAGGGAAGTTCCAGCAGTGATTTTTTTTTTTTAATCCCAAATCAAATCACACTCCACAAGGGCAGGGATGGTTCTCTGTTTTGATCACCAGTGAGTCCCAAGTGCCTGGAACAGTGCCTGGCATACAGTAGCTTCTCAGTAGATAACACTGAGCACCTCCGTGGAGACACTGAGCACCGAGTTGGGTTGGGTCATATTGATCCTTGGGAGACACTGGGCTGCACTTGGAGCAAATGCAGCCTCAGTGTCCAGGCCCTCAAGACTCAACAGGGGCTTCCCAGGCGATTCGTGGTAAAGAATCTGCTTGCCAGCGCAGGAGAGGTAGGAGACGTGGGTTAGATCCCTGGGTTGGAAAGATCCCCTGGAGAAGGAAATGGAACCCACTCCAGTATTCTTGCCTGGAGAATCCCATAGACAGAGGAACCTGGCGGGCTACAGTCCAGGGTGTCACAAAGAGTTGGATACAACTGAGCGACTGAGCATAGCACAGCACACAGAAGACTCAACACAATCCGACCCTGCCCACCCTGCCCCTTGCCCACCCCTCTCCTGCCACCCTGATCTGCCCACTAACCCTCAAACGTGTCAAGCTCATTCCCATCTCAGGGCTGGTGCTTTAGCCTGTGATTCATTTCCCCTGCCCTCCCCAGGCCTGGCTCCTTTTTTTGGTTGAACTCAGCTTAAATGTCACCTCTTCTGAGAAGCCTTCCCTGACCACCTTGTCTAAAGCAGCTGCCCCACCCCCACATCCGATCACCCTATTACATCAACCTATTTTCATTGTCCACAGAGCACGCATCTCCAGATGTTTTCCCCAGCTTGTAACTTTCCTCCCTGGATGGTTATCCTCCAGCCTCCATGGGCCCCGGGATGGAGCGGGGTGGGGGTGGGATGGGGTTGAGGGTGGAGAACAGAGCTCTCCTTCAGGAGGCCTCCTCGGTTACTCTGACCCCCGAAGCTCTCCTGTCTCTTGTCTGTCTTCCTTCCTTTCCCACTTCAGTAAGCTGTAAAGTTGGTGGCCCACAATGGCTCATGCTTCCTGGTATTCATGTCCTGGGGAAGTCGCATTCCACACTGACTCCGGGCTTGGTCGTGCCACTTATCCTGGCCAATGACATACTAGCAAATGTGATGGAAGTGGAGGTTTGCTGAGCTCTTGCCCACTGAAGCTTGTCTTAGTGTAGCGTAGCTGCCATGGTGTGAAGAAGCCCAGGTTAGCCCTGTGTAGAGGCCAAGTAGAGGAGGATAAAGCACAGGGCCGGGTGCCAGGACCTCTGCAAATACCAGTATCCCAGGGTGCTCAAGTCCCTGGTACACGATGGCATAGGAGGATTCCTGGCTGTCCAGTCGTTAGAACTCCGGGCTTTCACTGCCTGAGTCCAGGTTCAATCTCTGGTCAGGAAACTAAGATTCCACAGGCCATGTGCTGCAGCAAAAAATAATAAGTGACACAGTATTTGCATATAACCTATGCAATATCCTTCTGTATACTTAATTATTTAAAAATATTTATTTATTTGGCTGCCAAGTTGACAGTTAACATCAACTGCAGCTGTGTGGGTAAAGCCATCTTGGACATTTCACCCGCTTCGAGCCCCCAGCTAACTGCAGC
>NW_011494874.1:1390067-1401669 GCF_000754665.1 Bison bison bison
TATAAAGAACTGTGCCGTCAACCCAGAGGATGGCGAGAAGCAATCATTGTTTCAAGCCACCGACGTGGGGCTGTTTGTTACACAGCAGTAGGTGGCCGATACACCTGGGGAAGCCTCTTTGGTCTCAGGGCTTATTGGCAGACTAACTGCAGCCTGCACACCGTCCACCACTCCTCCCTCCTGTTCACTGCTCCTGGAGTTGGTCAGTTTGTGCAGTCCTCCCTGTCCTTGGAGAGAAGTCCCTCCCAGGCCTTACTGACCTGTCTCCTTGCAGCCCAGTTCCATGCTCCCTGCACAGGGGTCATCGGGAAAGCTCAGGCCCTTAGTGACACCTGGCACGGCCCTCCCTGCCTCTGCAGAGCCTTGGCTTCCCATTGGAGAAGCGGTGGCAGAGTGAGAAGCGGTCCCCAGGGGGATCCCTGAGCCTCCCATCCAGACCACAGTAGACCCTCAGTGGGCTCTGCCAGGCATGTGCTGTCCATTGTCCCCTGGAGTGGGAGCAGAGAGACAGGCTTGGGACGCGGTGCCATGGGGGTGGGTGGCACAGCAGTGTGTCACAACCAACCATTGTTTCCTGCCAGCCCACCTCCCAGGCCGGCACCTTGTGGCCTGCTTCTGCGGACACTCTGGTCTCAGTGCCAGCATTCTGTAAAATGGGCCCGAGGTAGGATGAACTCTCCCCTGGAGAGGGCAGTTAGACCTCTTGTCCAGGCAGGCCCAGCTGGGTGGACTGCATTCCAGGGAAGGCAACAGCTGGTGGCAAGTCCTGTTCCCTGAGGCGGGGAGAGGAGGCCTTTGTGGAGGACTGGGGCAGGGCGGGGCACCGGAGCCTCTGTTGGGCAAGAGGCCTTGCTGCCCTCCCCACCCTGCGCCCTGCTGGGGTCCGAGGCCTCCCCGGGGCGGGGCACCCCAGGAGGGGAGGTGCCTGGACGGGGTAACGCAGGGAGGGGCCCCACTTCGCCCCCCGCCACCCCCCCGGATTTCGCAGTGGCCTCTCGGGGCAGTGGCCTCGCGCACTAGGAAAGGGGGTGGGGTGCCGCTCACCCTGGGTGACCGCGCGCGCGGAAGGAAAGCGGGGTTCGCGGGCCCCGAGGGGGCGGCCGAGTGGCCACCGGCGTAAGATGAGCACGACTGTCACGGCAGAGACAGACCCAGAATGGGAAGGGGTCGGTGGCGGCCGCACGGCGAGTGGAGGGCGGGGTGGGAGTCTGTTCGTGGACGCCGGCGCGGCGCAAGGGCGCTCAGACGACCCCCGTCCTCCGGTGACGAGGCGCCGGCTTCCACGAACAGACTCCAGGAGACGGCCCGCGGGCTGCGCTAACGCGCGGGGCCGCCAGGTGGCGGTGTCGGCCCGCGCCGGGCGGTGGGACCGGACGCCGTGTCGCGGACTGAGCGGACGGGGAAACTGAGTCAGGGCGTTCCTCCCGCCCCGCCCACCTCCGCCGCCTCCCTGTGGCTGCACAGCGGCATCCGATAGGGGGACTCCCCTCCCCAAGCCCTGGACCTGATGAGTCCTGTAAACCTAGTTGACGCTCACGCCCCCCTGCCCATTGGCTGCGCCTCCCCGCACCCGTTTCCCCTGGTGTCCCCCGAGAAAGTGATATTGAGGACGTGGGCATCCAGACACCGACCGTTTGGGGTCTTGAGAAGGCGGAGGCTCCTGTGCGCAGCTGGCTGAGCTGAATGGCCAGGGCCAGGCCTCAGTTCCCCCTGCTGACTCACTGCACTGCAGGCCACAACTATTTACCCAAGGGGACGTGGAAAACAAAGCCGGAGGGCCCACAAAGTGGGGGGCTGCCCACCGCGCGGCCCACCTGGAGTGCTGCCCCCGCCCCCCAGAGTGGCTGAGGCCTGGTGGAAGCCCCTCCGGATGTTCACCTGGCCTCAGGGGCAGCATGGGCTTAAAGGCACAGCCGGGCAGGAGTCCAGCCCCTCTGTGCTGGGAGGCTCCTGGAGACAGCAAGCCCACCTTCCCCCTGCAACCTGCTCTGCCAGCTAGCCGCCCCCAGGAGGAGCCAGGTCCGAGTTCTGTGGGCTCCTGCCAGCCGGACCCGGGCTGGGCCCCGCCTGGGGCCCCTCGCGCCCAGGGCTCCCTGGTGTCTGGGACCCGGTGCAGCAGGGGTGAATCAGCCTGTCCAGGGGCCGGCCTGCTCTCCCATGCGGTGATGGGGCCTTGCCAGGTTCCCACCCAGCCTGCTCCCTCACTTCCTAGCCCGCCCCAGCCCCACCCTGATCAACTCCTTCTGCACTTAGTCACCTGCATTTATGGGGCACCTACTACCCTCCCCCGGGACAGGCAGGCCCCACCCTATGAGGGTGAAACAGAGGAGAAACCCCTAAGGCTGCAGGACGCTGTAGGTGACACGGCCAGATGGGCGGGGCCCACTCCTTTAGCCAGGCGACACCTGAAGTGAGTCCCTTCAGACTTCTGGGGCCTGAAGGCCAAGGTTCTCCTGTAATGTGAAGGGGTACAGCCTTGAGGACTGAGATGGTTGGATGGCATCACTGACTCAGTGGACATGAGTCTGAGCAAACTCTGGGAGATGGTGAAGGACAGGGAAGCCTGGCATGCTGCAGTCCATGGGGTCACAAAGAGTCAGACTCCACTGAGCGACTGAACAACTGGCCTTGAGGCAGAGTGGGGGTTTTCCACGCAGGTAGGCGGCACCTTTGAGCAGGAAAGGCTCCCAGCAGAAGGGCTGAGTTGACTTGTTTTGACAGGGTGCCCTTGGGCCGAAGGAGGCTGAGGCTGAAGCTGCAGCCTGGAGGGTCCGGGGCAGCCTGGCCCTGGAGGGGGGACGGAGTGGCGAGGAGCGGGGCAGGGTGTTTGCACGCAGTCCTGGGGGTGATGTGACGGGTGCTGGTCTTCATCTCAGGTGGCCTCATCCTGGAAGCCTCTCCTGCCCGCTCACCTCTGGTCCTCAAGAGCAGGCTCCAGGGGCTTGTCAGTTGAATTACCCAGTTAAGCTGCTCAGAAGGGCTGGCTGACCATCCAAGTCCCCTGGCCAGGGATGAAGGGGCTCCCCACCACCCCCATCTGCATCTGAGGCCCCCGCCATCCTGTGAGTGGCACAGATTTCTAGCAGAACTTACGTCAGCTTTCACCAAGGCTTGGGAATTCACGAAAGCAGAGCCTTTCCTTCCCAGACTGGAATGAGGCCTCTCTGCTCCAACCCTGTGGGCAGAGTCCTGTCTCTTCTCTGAGCTTGGTTCCCTACCTGGAGAGCGGGCTGACAATGCAACCTTCCTCACCGGGCAGATCCACGAGGCAGCATTTCGCCCACAGGACCTGCCTCTTTAAAAACTTGCCTTAATTACACAAATAATATTTGAATATGAGAATGACTCAAACCACAGAGAAGGTGCAGGGAATCAAGAGTCCCTTCCTCCTCCTCCCTGACTTTCTCTCCAGGAGGCCCTTCAACCCACATATCATTGTGTGGCTTCCAGTATTTTTCAAACATCACGAGGGACTTCCCAGGGGGTCCAGTGGCTAAGACTCTGTGGTCCCAGTGCCAGGGACATTTGATCTCTGGTCAGGGAATGAAGATCCCGCTTGCCACAGAGTGTGACCAAAAACCAAAACATATATGTGCTTTTTCTTTTAACATTTTTATGCTGAAATGTTGAAAATTAATCCTAAGAGCTCAGTTATTGAGGGCAGCTCTGTGCCCAGCACAGCGGAGTCCTGCAAGAATGCCATAACTTCTCAAGGACAGCTCTCTGATCCCCACTGACAGATGGGGAGACTCAGGTTCTTTACTGGAGGCTGTGGCTGCTTGATATTAATACTTGGGTTGAGCATGAGTCACAGGGCAGCTGTAGATTTCCGCCCTGAACTGGAGCCAGGCAGGAATCTCCCTGGCGGTCCAGTGGTTAGGACTCTGCCCGTCCACTGTAGGGGAGACAGGTTGAATCCCTGATCAGGGAACTAGATCCTGTAAGCTGAGAAGAGAAAAAAAAATTTTAAACAAGGACCTGTTGAGAGTGTTGTTGTTCAGTTGTGTCCGATTCTTTAGGACCCCATGGACTGCAGCACATCAGGCTTCTCTGTCCTTCACCATCTCCCGGAGCTTACTCAAACTCATGTCCGTTGATCGGTGATGCCATCCAACCATCTCATCCTCTGTCGTCTCCTCCTCCTGTCTTCAGTCTTTCCCAGCATGAGGGTCTTTTCCAATGAGCTGGCTCTTCACATCAGGTGGCCAAAGAATTAGAACTTCAGCTTCCGTCCTTCCAATGAGTATTCAGGACTGATTTCCTTTAGGAGGGGCTGGTTGGATCTCCTTGTGGTCCAAGAGACTCTCAAGGGTCTTCTCCAACACCACAGTTCAAAAGCATCAATTCTTTGGCGCCCAGCTTTCTTTATAGTCCAACTCTCACACCCACACATGACTAATGGAAAAACCATAGCTTTGACTATATGGACCTTTGTCAGCAAAGTGATGGCTCTGCTTTTTAATACAAGGGGGACACTATTACAATTGCGCTGAGATGACAGGGACTGTCCTGAGCAAATACCCTTGACTCAGGGCTTTTTCAAGTGACAAAGCCCTTTCTCCAATTGGCCTAATCCTAAAACTAGATGACTTAAATATTAAATAAAATACTAAATAAGAGAGTTATACTTTAATATAAATATTAGATAAAATATGTATGTAATTAAATAGTAAATTAAAAAATAAAAATTCAGCTGGCTCACTTAATGAGAGAGCCAGAGTCCTCAGGCATGGCTGTCTCCAGGGATTCCCCCACGGACCCAGAGATGCTATCAAGAGTGTCTCCCAGCGGGTGGGGGCGTGGTGGGGGTGAGGGGGATGTGCCCTAGGCTGCAGGCCTGCACGAGGTCCTCTCTGAGAGCCAGCAGGGCCCCGGGGGTGGGGGAGGATGCACGCCTCCCAGCTGGGAAAAGGCATCGTGATCATTTTGTGCTCCCCTTCGGATGGCCACCTAGGACGTTTCCAGTTTTTATTATTAAAAACACAGCAGTATCATATTTTCGTAATTTAAAAAAATACAGAGAAAAAACCCCATAGCAGTGATTGTCTATTTGGTGGCTGACCCGCGTTGTCTCCCAAGGCAGACCTCACTTTACTGCACTTCACTCCCAGTGCCTCACAGATGCTACGCTTTGCTCAGACGGGAGGCTGGTGGCCATCCTCCGAGAGCAAGTCTACTGGCGCCATTTTCCCACTGCATTTCCTGCCTTCGTGTCTCTGTATCACATTCTGGTAATTCTCACAATATTTCCAACTTTCTCATTCATATTTTTCTGATTTCTGTCATCAGTTATGTTCCCACTACATCTCACTGGAGCCAAGATAATACTTGGCATTTTTATCAATGAAGTATTTTTTTAATGAGTTGATTTATTTGTTTGATGGTATCAGGTCTTAATTGCAGCACAAGGGATCCTCAGCTGCGCCAAGCAAACTCTTGGTTGCAGCATGCAGGATCTAGTTCTCCCACCAGGGATCGAACCCAGCCCCCTACTTTGGGAGCACGGGGTCTCAGCCACTAGACCAGGGAAGCCCCACAATAAAGTAGTTTTTAATTAAGGTATGTACCTTGCTTTTTTTAAAGAGATGGGGATACCACACCACCTTATTTGCCTCCTGAGAAATCTGTATGCAGGTCAAGAAGCAGTAGGTCCAACCAGACATGGAACAATGGACTGGTTCCAAATCAGGAAAGGAGTACTTACTTGGTCAAGGCTGTACATTGTCACTCTGCTTACTTAACTTTTATGCAGAGTACATCATGAGAAATGCCAGGCTGGCTGAAGCACAAGCCGGAGAAATATCAATAACCTCAGATTTGCAGATGACACCACCCTTATGGCAAAAAGCAAAGAGGAACTAAATAGCCTCTTGATGAAAGTGAAAGAGGAGAGTGAAAAAGCTGGCTTAAAGCTCAATGTTCAGAAAACAAAGATCATGGCATCTGGTTCCATCACTTCATGGGAAGTAGATGGGGAAACAGTGGAAACAGCATCAGACTTTATTTTTTGGGGCTCCAAAATCACTGCAGATGGTGATTGCAGCCATGAAATTAAGGATGCTTGCTCCTTGGAAGTAAACCTATGACCAACCTAGATAGCATATTGAAAAGCAGAGACATTCTTTTACAGACAAAGGTCCATCTAGTCAAAGCTATGGTTTTTCCAATGCTCATGTATGGATGTGAGAGTTGGACTACAAAGAAAGCTGAGCACCAAAGAACTGAGACTTTTGAACTGTGGTATTGGAGAAGACTCTTGAGAGTCCCTTGGACTGCAAGGAGATCCAACCAGTCAATCCTAAAGGAAATCAGTCCTGAATATTCATTTGAAGGACTGATGCTGAAGCTGAAACTCCAATACTTTGGCTACCTGATGCGAAGAGCTGACTCATTGGAAAAGGCCCCGATGCTGGGAAAGACTGAAGGAGGGAGGAGAAGGGGATGACAGAGAATGAGATGGCTGAATGGCATCACTGACTCGATGGACATGAGTTTGAGCAAGCTCCGGGAGTTGGTGATGGACAGGGAAGCTTGGCATGCCACAGTCCATGGGGGTCGCAAAGAGTCAGACACGAGACATATTACTATTGCACACTTAGTAAACTTTGGTGTAGTGTGAATGTAATGTTCACATGCTTGGGGAAGCCAAAATATTTTTGTGTCTCCTTTTATTGCGATACTTGCTTTATCATGGTATCCGGAACAGAGCTTGCAGTATCTCTGAGGTCTGCCTATAAAATAAACTTGAATTCTCTCCTAAAACTGTAAAGAATTAAGCAAGTGAACAAACACCATAGCAGTGAGCATCGTACATGGAACCTGGCACTTGGGCCAGTATTTATCCGGAATAAGATACCCACAAAAGGTACCACTGGACCCAACAGCACGCGTGTTTTCCCCGCCGGTGGGCCTACCCAGGGGCCTGCCCGCCCCCGTGTGAGAGTGAGGGCCTGACTCCTGACCTTGTCGGTGCAGGCTGTTATCCGTCTCCTTGGGTTTTCCATTATTGGGTTTTGCCATTAGGAGAATTGTTAGAGCTGAGTATCAGGCGTTTACTGGCCAACCTGTGAATTGCCTATTCATACCCCTCCCCCATGGTCCTGGGTTAGTCCTTCTAATTGGCTGCAGGAGCTCCTTATTCATTCTGAATACAGACCGTTGGAGGCCAGGAGGGCTTTGACCCGGTCCAGCCCAGTGGTGGAAGTGCAGGGCCCAGGTGAGGTGGGGGTGAGAGGGATGTTCCCAGCCTCTTACCTGATCCTGGCCACTTCCCATACTGGCCATGGCCAAGCCTGCCCCTTGGAACACCTTCCTTTTGAAATACAAAACTCTAGCTGACTCATTTCACAGGGAAGTGACTGGCGCTTGGACAGGTGCAGTTACACACAGCTGGTGAGCAGTGACTAGTGCCCAGCTCATTTGGCACCAGCCTCCCCCAGGAAGCTCTCTGCCCCCGACTCCCTGTGCAGTGTGCACCCTGAACTGCGCTCCCAGGCCCAGGCCACCTGCCACGTGCCCTCTGCTCTGACGCCACGGGCCAGGCTTGCTGGCGATAGCTGGGACTCAGGTCAGGGAGGGTCTCCGTGAGGTCAGTGAACTCCTCTCAGGTCCCACCCTGCACCCCTTGTCATTCTCAGCAGATGACCTTGGACACAGAAGTCATCACAGCAGACCTCTGACTCACCTGTCCCCCTGCTCTCATTGGCACCATGCCCAACCCTATGCTGCCCAGGAAGAAGGGTCCATGCTGGAGGCTGGGGGCTCCTTTCCGCGCCTGGTGGCCGTCCCTGAGGGCCGGAAGGTCCTGGCTCCACAGGTCTTTCCTGCATCAGTGTTTTGGCCCATCAGTGTCCTGCTCACATGCAGCACACTGCACGCGGACACACACGTGTGTACACAGCGCAGCCAGCCATGACCTAGTGCACACGTCTGCATGTGCAGCACTTATGTGTTCAGTGTTCACGCTTTCATTCTTTTTTGGCCCAACCCTGAGACTTGCGGGATCCTGGTTCCCCTACTAGGGATGGGAACTTGGCCCACTGAGTGAAAAAGCTGAGTCCAAACCACTGGACCGCCCAGGGAACCCCCATCTCTTGCATTCTTTAGCCCTGCTCACCTCCTGCCCCTTTTCCTCTGCTCCTACACATCTTTCCCAGCCCTTCCCCCACTCCCCTCTCCACAGGCTTCTCCGGCCGCCCATGACTTCTGGAGAGGGCACCATGACCTCCGTGTAGCCAAATCCTCCCGACCCTCTGGTGGCACTTGCCCCAGGTGGCTGCTCCCTCCTCCATAGGGCGCCTGTGCCCTCCAACCCCCGATGGCCTCTCCCAGCTCCTGGCTCCGCCTGCCTCCTCTCCCTACCCTGTGCGCTAGATGTCAAGCCTGGCCTCCCAAACTTCCCTCCCGTGTCAGGCTTCCAGTACCTTTTCTCTGTCACCGGCCAGGGCTTCTCCCTCCACTTCCTGTTGCCATAGACACCCCCAGAGTGGCTGACAGGCATCTTTGGGGGCGCCCTGCTCCTCCCCACCCTTCCACGTGCTCAGCCTGACTGGGAGGCATTCTGGACTGCACTCTCCCTCTTGGAACCTACCCAGCTGACCCGAGTGCACACAGAATTCATCGTTTCTGCTTCTCCCCTGTGAGCTCCCTGCCGCTCACCCCAGCCACCCCTTCTCAGGCTGGTCGGCTACTGGGGCTTCCACCCTCTGCCCCTGGGGTTGGCTCCCTGCAGCCAGAGGGGCCTGAGAAAAGCCTCCTAGCCCCTGCAGGGCCCCTGCTCAGAGCCCTTGCTCCCCCAGTCCTCGCACTGACCCTTGGGTCCCTCTGGACCTGGGCGCACGCGGCCACCTGCCCATGGGTGAGACAAGCTCTCCCAGCAGAGAGGGGAGTGTGTCTCGGGTCAGGTCCGAGTGGGAGCATGACAGGATCAAAGGTCAAAGCCATATTTAGAAGGCCATCTGCCCACCCTCAGATCCCCCCTTAGTCTGTGAAAATTGAGCCCTATGCCCCGGCTTGTGCCCACTCTCCACCCCCAGCCCCTTCACTCCCCACCGAGCCCATCTGCCCCCCCGGGGAAACTCTGTTCACAGCCCCATCCACAGCCCCAGAGAGCAGGACACTGCTTCTCTGGGTGAGGGGGCACCTGCCCCCAGGGCCACCCTGGACGGCTCGAAGCCATCACAGCCCCACGGAGGCGCGGGGAGGGTGTTCACAGTAGCACCAGGGCTCCACACCCGTGTTGGGCACGGGCAGCTCTCGCCAAGCAGAAGGTTCCTCCGCAGGGATGGTGTGGGACCCAGAGTAACATGTACCCCAGAGGGTGAGTCTGAAAGTGACCTGGGAGAGAAAGACAGCTTGTCGAGGCTGGGAGCTGACGGAGCTGACGAGAGGGTTCCAAGGTCCACCACCGCTGTGGGGAGCGCCAGCGCCAGGCTGGGCCGCCAGACGGGCACACCGGCCGTCAGACGTCCCCATAGGCTCGTTCCTAACCTGGCTCATGGGTTCCCAGGCATGGAAAAGTTATCAATACTATTATTTATGCCTGAAATAATCCACCCCCCTCCGCCTCCAGGTCCTCAGGACAAACCCCAGCTCCTTGTGCCGGCCTTCAAGGCCTGTGCTCCCCTCCCACTGCCCTCTGCAGCTGCCCTTGGTCACGGCCCAGACCTTTGCCGCGGTTGTGTCCTGACCAGGATCACCCTTCCTCTGCCTCACCTGGTCTTTCTGGCTAAACTCATTTCTGAGGGCAGCTTTAAGTAGTGGGGCAACAGGGCCAGGTTTTATGTTGAGAGAGGCCTTCAAAAAGGCTCTTTCCCTTCGGGAAAGCCAGCAGCAAGCAGTGGGGAGGGCAAGTTGAAGCAGAGGGCCAAGAGGGCTGGGGGTGGAGAGACAGTTGCCCAGAGGCCAGCTGCAGAGCAGGCACCTACAGCTGAGGCCCCTTCACCCTCAGTCCACTGGCGGCCGTGCAGACGGTGTGAGGTCTCACCTCCAGCCCTTGAGGAGCAGCCTCGGCACATGGGAGCCATGTGGGTAGCGTCTTGAACCACAGCGAGTTCACTTGGGACACCACCTCCCTAGGTTGTCTCCCAGGGCCTGGGGGCTATGAAAGGCCAAATGTCAACCCCAGAATTTCTATTTGCCTTGTCCCCCATCAGAAACATCAGCAATGGGACAGCTGAGAGAAGATGTAGGAGACTGAGGCCTAAAGAGGGGAGGACACAATGAAAGGTGAAGTGGGGCAGAGGTGGAGCCTGGACCCCCAGCCTTGGTCCATGACCATCTCTGTACATCTGGTGCTGATCATGGCTGCCCAGGTGGCGCCAGTGGTAAAGAATCCGCCTGTCAATGCAGGAGGTGCAAAAGACATGGGTTCGATCCCTGGGTTGGGAAGATCCCTTCGAGTAGGAAATGGCACCCCACTGCAGTGTTCTTGCCTGGAAAATTCAATGGACAGAAAAGAGCCTGGCAGGCTACAGTACACGGGGCAGCAGAGAGTCGGACACGACTGAGCAGGCACGCACTATGGTGCTGATAATGGATCCCTCCCCCACCTGCCTCAAGGTATGGTAAGGCCTGCAGGGCCATGTTGCACTAAGGCAGGCAGCAGTTTGGGTAGCAGGATCTGGTGGCATCTTGGGCATGTGTGTGCTACTTGTAGAAAGCCCAGAAGGCCAGGACCCCTTCAATCATAAATGTCTGAAGAAAAGAAACACAAGTGTCCAGCTTCCCTTTTGTGTGTTCCTCACTTGAAGGACCGATGCTGAAGCTGAAGCTCCAATACTTTGGCCACCTGCTGAGAAGAGCTGACTCATTTGAAAAGACCCTGATGCTGGGAAGGATTGAGGGCGGGAGGAGAAGGGGACAACAGAGGATGAGATAGTTGGATGGCATCACCGACTCAATGGACATGAGTTTGAGTAAACTCCAAGAGTTGGTGAAGGACAGGGAAGCCCAGAGTGTGGCAGTCCACAGGGTCACAAAGAGTCGGACAAGACTGAGCGACTGGACAACAACAATGTATGAAGGTCATCTCCCTGTGAGACCCGATTTCATGGTTGGTGAAATCAGGGGTCATAATTCCCACCGCCACTGGCTGTGGAAATGAAATCAAGTGTGTTTAGCACAGAGATTGGTGCAACTAGGCACAGGTAAGTGATTGTCTGCATCCGGTTCACCATCTATTCCCTGGGAAAGTCAGTCTGGAGCAGGGGCTCCAGATGCCCGGACCTTCTTGGGCAGAACGCGGCCGGGGGCTCTTAAGAGGTCACAACCCCTTCCCCCTGCCCCCTCCACGTGCGGTCCCGGGGGTCATCCCCAAGGTCACAGAGGGTCAGTGCAAAGGGGACGTGGAAGACGTCTCTTGGGGTGCCGAGGACAGTCTCGCTCGGCGGAGCCCGGGCTCCTGAGTGTGAGCGCAGACTCGTTGAGCGGAGGCACCGCAGGCCGAGGGGCCCTCCCGGGGCTGGTGGCCCGCCGCCCGGAGCCGGGAGCTCTTCTCCGCCGGCTACTCCGGTTTCCGGGAGCCCCGCCCCGCTCGCTCCCGTCGCGGCCCCGCCCCCCGTGCGCCCGCAAGTTTCTCCCAACTTTTCCGCGGGTCCCCCCG
>NW_011494874.1:1402194-1403772 GCF_000754665.1 Bison bison bison
GCGCGGCCTTGCCCTCGGTGGCCCAGCCCCCACCCCCCATTCACTGAGCCGCGACCGTGACTCGCTGCCCAGTGACGTGAGGCCGGCCCAACTTTACGTAACCCGCCCGGCGCCCAGTGTCCACACAGGGTACACCCGGGGCGCGGAGGCCCCGGCGTGGGGCGCCGCGTTTCAGTCACGGTGCCCCCTTAAAGGGCTCTGTGGCTCCAGCTCCCCCCGCCCCCTGCCCCGTGCCCGTGTCTGTAACTTAGTTACCCGGTGTGTGTGGACTCAGCCTACCCGCTGACCCAGGGCCCTTGTGACCCAAGGGCTTACCCTTGACAAAATGCGGTGGAGAGCTGGGGCCAGGGGCTGGAAGTCAGGGCTCAGGTTGGTGCAGGGGGCTCTGGGGACAAGGTTAGGGCTCAAGCTGGGTTCCCGGTGGGTTGGCGGGTCCCCCCACTTCTGGAATGAGCCCGAAGTACGAGGTAGGAGATCTTGGGTCCAGGCCTGGCTCTGCCGTGACTTGCCGGCTGACCTTGGACAAGTTTGTCCCTTGCTGGAAAGTGGGATGGCAAGCCCTGCTTTGTCCAGCCTCCGGGAAGGCCAAGGGAGCCAGCACACCTGGGGCGGGGTCTGCAGGCCCTGAAGAGTGTACACACGGGTCTCTGGGTTGATTTCATTCCCCTGCCTCCTCGCGGGAGCTGGGGGCGGGGACAGCGCGGAAACACCGTGTTTGGGTGGAAGGCTGGAGGCCCGCTCCCTGCTGTGGCTCCCAGCCTGCCTTCCCTTTTTCTTACAGATGAGGAAACTGAGGCTCAGAGGACAGTGATATACCCACCTGCACGGAACTTGGTCATTGCGGTGCACTAACCAGGTAGGTTAGTTAGAACTCCGGGAGTTGGTGATGGACAGGGAGGCCTGGCGTGCTGTGATTCATGGGGTCGCAAAGAGTCGGACACGACTGAGCGACTGAACTGAACTGAACCAGGTAGGTCTGAGTCTGGAGCTCTGCCCCTGGGCAGGGTCTCCTAGCTGCAGGCAGGGGTCAGATGACAGGGTCAAGGTTAGATGGAGTTGGGGAGAGGGAGTTTGGACTATAGAAAGGGTTTGGTTCAGCTTGAAATGTGAGATGCAGCTCTTCGGCCCCCCACCACGGCCTGGCTTTTTCCTTGATTGGGGTTGGATGCAGCTGCCGCAGGTGGGAGCAGGAACTCTTCCGGCGGGTCCCTGGCCTGGAGGGGGTGTGAGGTTTCAGTGTGGTCTTGGCGACGGTAGGTGGCGGGTTATGAGGGCAGAGAGAGGGGAAGGGGGTCCTTGGCCGAGGTACCAGAGAAGGAGACGAATCTCAGGGCGGGCCACCGGCTGCCGCTAGATCTGGGATGTGGGAAGCGGTTCAGGGCCTGGAAGAGAAGCGAGCTCTTGAGGAGTGACTGGGACAGCCCGTCGGAGTCTGGGGGTGGGGGCAGGTACGAGACAGGCCCAGCCAGGTGGGGCGGCGTGGGGGGCTTCGACGGGAGACCCCCGTCTCCCGCCTGGATCCTCGACCCTCACTGGACTCTCCTCTGCTTGCAGGTGGTCGGCCCCCGAGGGCCCATG
>NW_011494874.1:1404740-1411638 GCF_000754665.1 Bison bison bison
GCGCGCGCCATGCAGGTGCTGGTCACCGCCATCTCGCCCGGCCGCTTCCCCGAGGCCCTGGACGAGCTGCCGCTGCCGCCCTTCCTGCAGCCACTGGACCTCACGGGCAAGGGCTAGACCGCGGGGGCGCTCCGGGCCCTGGACTTTTGGGGCATACAATTTTTAAGAGCGTTGTACCTGGCACTTTACATATATTGTTTCTGGACGGCAGAACCTCTGTTTTCGTCTGTCGGCGTGCTTCGGGGGCCAGGCCAGGATGGGCAGGCGAGCCGTGAGCTGCGGGGCTTCCAGATGGGGTCGGGCTCAGCTTCCCACCTCCCTGCGTGCGTGGAGCGGGGCTGCGAGGTCAGGCGACTCCCAAGAGCTGGGCCCTGTCCTCAGCTACTTGCTCAGACTCGAGGACCGGAGCCCTGCCTTGATTTAGAGCCTCCAGGAAGGTGTCCCAGAGGGAGAGACAGCTGAGCGGAGGAGGAGCTGGGCAGGTGCTGGGGGCCGGCTTGTGCAAAGGCCTGGAGGCCGAGGGAACCGCCGTGTGGTCACTGGCTGGAGGGCCTCTATCCCGTCAGCAAGAGAGGGCTTGCCAGCTGTCTTGTGGGCTTGGGCTGGGGCTCGGGTCTTGAGAGCTGAGGACGGTGGAGGGCCCGCGCGCCGGTTGTTGGGGGCAGGACCCAGGCTGCGCCTCCTGTTTCTCCCCAGCCTGCCCTGGCCACTGCCCCTCCTTGGGTATCGTGGAGCTCTTCCCACCCACACAGGCTGAGGCCTGGACTCGTCCTCTTGTCTGCTTTTTTCTCCTCTGGCAGTTGGTGTCGGGGCCTGCTTCTCACCTCTCTTTTCATGGATGCAGCTGCCTCGGGCCCCCAGCTTCAGCCTCCCCTCACCTGGTGTTAGATGTGCCTTCCTGCAGGCCTGCCTGCTCACCCTGGGCATGGGCTCCCAAGACCCAGGCCCCGGTATTCGATGGCACCTGTGGGTGCTGGCAACACCCTGTGGGCAAGCTCTCCTGCCTCAGCCGGTAGAGCTGGTTTCTGCAGGAAGGGTTTGAAGATGGAGGCTTGTTGACAGATGTTATAATAACCCTTAAGGACCAAGGGAAAGCGGCATCCACGCCCGGAGGAACGTTGGGATCAGGGATGATGGCCAGGTTGTTGTGCCTGGGAGTTCTGCAGGGCGGTGAAATTCAACCCGTGCCGGCTGGGCTGGAGAGCCACGGTGTGCTGCCAGGAGTTGAGGGCTCAGGAGCTGCCCGATGAACCCTGACTGCTTGGCCAGGGGCGCACACTGCCCTCCTTGCCCCTGGCATCCCTGAGGGGAGTCTGGCTGGGGGTGGAAGAGGCTTGGGAGGTGGTGGCAGTGCCAGGGTGATGGCTGTGGGAGGGGAGGGGTGGGAGCGCCCTGGTTCTGGTCTGTATCTGCCATATCTTCTCAGGGTGACTTTGGGCACATCCCTGCCTTGGGCCTCAGTGTCCCCAACTGCCCTCAGAGGGGTTTTGGAGCATTTCCAAGCTCCCTACCTAAAAGGATGTTCGTGGGAAGTGTAGGGTGGGCAGGAGCACAGCCCTGTGGGGTAGGGGACAGTGGGGGTCAGTTCTGCCCAGTGCTGACCCTAGATTCTTGGTGGGGGTGAGGGTGCCTCCTGTGTCCTGGCCCAGTTAAACAGACTTTCTGAACCTTGACACTTGGCGGGCAGTGGATACTAACAGCTCTTCTACCTTAAAATGTGGAGCATCAGGAGCCCTGGGGTATGAAGACCGGGAATGTGTTGTTGGGGAGGCACGCTCCTTGGAGGAGATGGCGAATGCAGACCACGTGCCGTGGCTCCTGGGGGCTGGGCTCGGGAGGTTCTGGGGACTCGGGGCCCACTTGTGCCCTGGAGCTTCCGCCTGGAGAGAGCCCAGGCACCTGCAGGGCGTGCAGACTTCCCCTCGAGTCTCCCTGCTCCCAGCTCTGGCCACTCTGGGCTGAGCCCTCCTGGCCCGAGGCCCAGGGCTAGGCCCTCACTCGCTTCCCTGCTAAACCTACAGCTGACCCGTTGGTGACAAACTCCTTTGAGCTCCCTGGGCTGAGGATGGGGTGATACAGGGTTGGGGGGCTCCCTGGTGGGGACCCCACAGAATCCATTGTCCAGTGAGCAGGAGGTGACCCTTGGGAGGCTCCTTGTGTGCAGGGCAGGATCTGGGCAGGAGTTGCGGGCACCAGAGCCGGGGTGGGGGGTCTAGCCAGAGCCCAGCTTCGTAGCTTGGGGGGTGAAGGGCAGTGGGGGTGTCCTCGCCGTGGCTGGGCGGGACAGGGATCTGTGGGAAGGCCGAGGACACCCTGCGGAAGCAGAGCGGGGCCTGATTCCTGGCGCAGCTCCCACGGAGCCTGGGGTGCCTGGCTCAGGGCGCCCTGGTGTGAGTACAGAGAACCTGGAGCCCAGCGCAGGGCGGAGACCTCGGGGTTATCTGGCTGCTGCTGCTGGCCTGCACGAGGGTGGCTGGGCCTTGGTGCTTGTCTTATCACTACCCGGGGCCCTCCAGCTCCCGCAGGGGCCCCTCCCCAGCCCCATCACCACCGCCGCCCTGGCGATGAACCTGGTGGCCTGGAGGGGGCCAGAGGCAGCCGGGAGATGCGGCTCTCGGCTGTTGGCGGGTGGCCTTGGTGGCTTCTCACAGGCAATAGCTCTGCCTGGAGCAAGGCCCACGACTCGGGCAGAATTCTTCTGTTCACTTCCTTCATTCCACGGACCTTGTCTAAGGAAACCTGGCATCGGCCAGATTGCCTCCAGCATGCCCACCCCTGGGCTTGGTGAACTCCCAAACAGGAGAACTTTGGGGCCAGAATCTGGGCACCCCAGATGCCTGTCGGGGAGGTGCTATGACTTGTTCCTGGAGCCTGGAAGAGACACACGGCCCTGAACCGCGCCCCCCTTCGGGGGTGGTGACAAAACTCCGCGCCGGGGCCTTACTTCACCTCCTCGTGTGCTGACTTCTCCCATCACTACCTCGATTTCCCCACTGATTTCCTTTCCTCCCGATTTCAACCTTCAAATATTGTACTGAGAGTTTTCCCCAGTCCTGTGCAGAACAAGGATGCCTCCTGAAAGGCAAATGTGGAGGCGTGCTTAGGGAAGGCGGTGGAGAACCAGCTTCTGCTCCAGGAGACCGAGTGGATGAGGGGACCGGTTTTGTCCCACTCCGTTTTAAAATTGAGGCATGACTGACATGTAATAAATGCAGACTTCAGTTGTGTGGTTTGAGGAGTTAGCCCCCCATCAGTACATGTGTAACCATCCCAGTCAAGTTAGAGGTGAAGAGATTTCTATCTTCAGTGTTCTTTTTTGGCAGTGGCTTGTGAGTATCTTAGTTTCCCCCCAGGGATGGAACCTGTACCCTGGCAGTGGAAGCTTGGAGTCCTGCACCCCTAACCACTGGACTGCCAGGGGATTCCTGTATCTTCAGTGATTTTTTAAAAAGAATTTCTGCTTATAGATGCAGGCTCATGGCAGAACACTCAGACTGTGCCGGGAAACTCAGGGCAGGATGGATCAGAGCCCTGCCTGCGCAGCTCCCAAGTAAAGGGACCACCTGCCTGCGGGCCCCCCACCACCCAGGCGACCGCTGCGCGCATTTTGGTGTATTCTGGCTTTTTCTATGCACTCGTATACATATGCTAAAATTTTTTTCTATGCTTATTTCTTATGTATAGATTTGCCATCAGATCAAATTGAGTATTTAAAAACTTACTGTAGAATAAGCATTTCCATATGTTGTAAAACACTGTGTAAAACAGCCTCTGGTGTTTATTTTGTGATTATTTAATTCCACTAGTGTTGGTATGATAAGGAGTTGATGTTAGAGAGGACTGAGTCTTTAAAATGTAAATTTTATTTATTTTTGGAATAAATAATACATTTACATGGCTCAAATTCAAAAGATACAAAAAGGTACACGCTACAGGCGACAGCTGCGTGTGTCGTGTCTGCCCCTCTGTGTCCCTTGGAATTACTATGAAAGGTTTCAAACCCACCAGAAGTTAGGAGAGAGCAACGCAAACACGTGTGTTATCGTCCTGTGTACGAAGTCCTACAAAACCACGTTCTCCTTACCACGCCCAAGAGATTTAGCGATGATACAGTCAAACTGCCCGAGAGACTGCTTGGCACAGATTTCCTCCCGGGCACACGGTTTTAACAGCTGCATACTGTTTCACGAGAGGAATGTCCCCAAATGTCAGCTGCTGTTGGTCAGCTGTTTTTAGTGTTTCACACTATGGATGCCCCCGCTGTACACCTGACTTGGGTTTGTTCTTGAGGACAGGTTTCTAGAAGTAGGGCTTTCAGGCTGTGAGGCTGTAAGGCTGCTGCCAGCTCCACGTGCACCCTGGGGGCTCTTAAGGCAGTGCCCTTTCGCCTCTGTCCACAGGTGCGTCTCAGCTGTTCCTCTGACTTGCTGCAATTGTTTCCCCTTTTATGTTTTTTTTTAATGTATAAGATCGTTATAATTTGAGGAAATCAATTGAGGAAATAATATACTATTTTCCTCTGACTTTTCCCACCACTTTGGGGTTTAGAAAGCGCTTGCCATCCAGAAGTCAGTTACTGTCCTTTGCGCCCTAGTTTTAAGGTTCTCTCGTCCACTTGGTATCTGCTTCACCGGAGCGGTGTGGCTGAGGGCCACGCCAGCTCGCAGTCGCCTCCCCCTCCATTTGGCTAACTCCCCATGGTCCTTGCTGGGCCGCTGATGTCACTGCCCTCCCACCCACGGCCTGCTTCATTTGGCCCGTCATCACTCAGCACTGCCCACCTGTTTCTTCCCAGCACAGGCCTGGAGCCCCTGGAGCTGGGTCCAGTCCCAGCGCGCTCTGCCGCCTTGAGCAACTTACTTCCCCTCGCTGGGTCTCACTGGAGCCCCAGTGAGCTGGGAGACCCTCGGAGCACATCTGTGGGCACAAACGTTATTTTATGGAGTCTTCCCTGCCTCCCCCAACAGAAAGAACCCCAGTGGGGAGTTTGACAAATGGAGAGAAAGCCGTAAATGCCTTGGAGAGGACTGATGTCTTTGCGTGGTGTCTGTGGCTTTCCGTCGGCAACATCAGCCACGCCTTCCCGGTCAAGCTTTCACAGAAGTCTTCCATAAAGCCTGGCCAGGTCTTGACCGAATCTGACGTGTCTCATTCGGGTTGTTTGCTGGCACGCGGCTGGCTGGCCTGCTGTGTTGTGAACACGATCTTTCTCCACGTGTTGGTTTCCACCCGGGCACGTCTGGTATCTGGTTTTGGGTCGTGGGTGGAGACTAGGCCCGTGGTCTTGCCCCCAGGGGCACCTCTGGAGTGACATTCCCCCAGGACCACCCCCGGGCACACCCTCCTGGCGGGGGGGCTGGGCCAGGAACACCAGCAGCAGAGTCCCGGTGGCATGGGTGGGAGCAGCCTGCACGACTGCCACTCAGGGCAGCTTTTCCCCTTCAGACGTCAGACTGGACTGGGTGGGTGGGGGAGAGGTCGAGTTTATTGCACTGTCTCAAAGCACAACTGAGAAACCAGAAAGGAAACTTGTACAAAGCACTGAAGCTACAAGTCACTGCAAAGTATCCACTGAAGTCCCGCGGGTTCAGCAGAGCTCTGCCAAGCGGGGAGAGGAGCCGGGCAAGGCACAGCGGGCGCGGGACAGGGGCCTCCGCTGTTGGCACGCGTGAAGCGCTCTGTCGGGGTGAGGGGTGAGGTGCAGGCGGGCACTGCGGCTTCTCGTCCTCCTGGCTGGCTGGGTCCCGTCACAGAGCGCATCTTACCGCTTTTCACCTGTGGCCCAGGGGCTCTTGGACACACTTGCCTAGTAGAAAATAGGCTTCGAGTAACAGGGCCCCAGGCCAAGGGCAGGCTAAAAGCAGCAGCTCGGCAGGACTCCCGCCGGGCGGCGGGGGCCGCCTCAGAGCTGGGGGACGCGAGGGGGCCCCACGGGGCGAGGCCACGGACTGAAGTCTGACGTAGCCACACGCAGCCATGGACCACACAGGCACCAGCTGTGGCCCTGTGAGGGCACCTAGCCTCCCGAGGTGGATGCCCGCTGACGGAGGCTGCCCTGCCCGGGAGGACACGCAGCGGAGAACAGCGCGGGCTCAGGACAGACCACGTGAAGGGGCGAGAGGCCTTCCACTGGGTCCAGAAAATACATTTCAAACTTGTAAGATCGGATTTCAGATGAGGTATCTCAGGTAGGTTTGTAATACAACAGAAAAGGCAATCACTAGGAGGTTCACCCTCTGAGGGTGCCCGAGTTTCTGCGATGCCCCAGCAGCGCGGGCTGTGTCATTGAGACGTTCCTACGTCACAGCAGGGCTCAGGCCCCGCGGCCGCTCCGCCACCGCGGCCGCTCCACCACCGCGGCCGCTCCACCACCTGGGATTCACACGCACACGTCGGGTTTCGTTCGCCCACCGGCCTTTATTGTTCCGGCTGAGCTGTGTGTCTGCCGGGGCGGGCCTGGCCCCAAGGCGGGGTCGGGGGTGGAGGGGGGCGGTGTGCGCGTGCATGTGCCATGTGCGTGCGTGTAGCCCCGTCCCGGCACAGCTGGCTTCCCATCTGGCGCGTCCGCAGGGAACGTGTGCCGGGACCGCGTCTCAGAGAGGAGGTGAGGGCGCCGTGATGGAGGCGGCCCCGGCGGGAGCGGGCAGCGCTGACCCGGGCTGGGGGCGGCCGGTGCTGAGGCGGCGGCGGCGCAGCGGGGACTATTGCATGCAACCGCAGCAGCCGCCGGCCCCACCCGGGACGGCCTCCGCGGGAGTCCAGAGGCCCTGCTGCTGTCGTGACGGCTCGGACCCTCGGCCGAGGCTGTGGGTTCTGGGACGAGACACAGACGAACACGGATGAAAGCAAAGTGGGCCGTCCGACCTGGCTAGACGTGTCTGACGGGGGCTGGCGAGGG
>NW_011494874.1:1411738-1412275 GCF_000754665.1 Bison bison bison
GGCCGCTGTGGGCACGAGCCGACCACAGTCCGCAGCACTCTGTCTGTGAGGTGCGATCAGAGCTCTGGGGCCGGGAGCTGAGGCACACCCTAAACCCTCTCAGTTGAGAACGTCAACAGTAAAAGGGCCTTTGCTTGCCCGTGTCAGGTGGGGCCGTGAGCTCCTCGGTCCCACTGGGACAGGGGTCTGTGCCCAGCCCTGGAACCCCATCTGTCACTTCTTGGACCAAAAGAAGAACGCGACGTCAGCATCGAGGAGGCAGGGCCAAGCCTGGTCTGGAGGGGCGTGAAGTCTGCAGTGTGGACGTCCCGAGGAGGGAGAGAACGCGTGCCCCCGAGGCCCCACTGTGGTGAGGGGGAGGAGCTGTCCACGCTGGCCTCTGCCCACACCCCAGACCCAGACTACTGAGAGGTAGCAGCTGTCAGCTGCGGTCAGAAGCCACGGACTTTCAGAGCCACGTGTTGTGGATGAGCAGAACACGGAGAGACAGATGGGAAGGCTGTGCTGGGGTGAGGGGACCGGGAAAGGGAGGGGGCG
>NW_011494874.1:1412375-1414192 GCF_000754665.1 Bison bison bison
GCTCATCTGACGCGGTCACTGCGGGAACGAGAGCCGGCCACACACTGTTACTCCCCAGCCGGGGCTCCACGTCTGCAGGCACTGCCTAGGGGTGGCCCCAGGCACCCCTCAACCTGCACCGCGGCCGCCTTGGCCTTCCAGTGGGCGGGCCTGTGGCCCGTCTTCCTGGGAGACCCTGGCAGAGTCCAGGTGCTGGGCACCCCTCAGGCGTGATGCTGGGATCGGTCTCGTTTGGGAGAACCAGCCTAGTGGGAGCAGCCCCCTGAGAGGCCCCCTGCACCACCCATGGTGCCCCGGTACCCAGCACCTGCCTGTAACACACGTCACGTTCCCAGGGATCTTCTTCCAGTAGTCCCCGGCAGGGTTCTTGTCGGTGACGCCGTACCGGCGGGCGAGGTCCCCGTTGGGGCACCGGGCCCACACGGTCCTAGCGCTCAGGGCCAGCTGGCAGGCCTGCAGCCCTGCAGGCAAACAGGGCATGTGACTGTCCTCAGACCTGGGGTGCAGAAGGGGTGGGCCGACCCTCCCCGAGAGCCTGCTCTCCCCTGGGCACAGGGCAGGAGCCCCGGGAAAGGACGCCCTGTCGGCAGGGCAGGCACGGCCGCGAGCCTCGGACCAGAGGCCCCCAGAAATGACTGTCTCACAAGGAACCCCAGGGACCAGGAGCCGGCGCTCTGCTGGTGGGGTCCCCACCCTGGGGCGATGGGGTAGACGCCTGCTGTCAGCGGTCTGACGAGCCCCGTGTGGCCGCTGCCTGCCCGGCACCGCTACCTGGCACATGCTCCCAGTCAGTCCCCACTGGCATCTCCTCGGTGATCCCAGCTCGGACGTGCACGTTCCACCTGCTGTCCAAGGCCCACAGCATCTGGTCGTCGGGGCTGCAGTGGATGCTGACCAAGGTGACCCCGGCAGGCTGGAAGTAGGGAAGGAGATGGGGGTGTGTGATCGCAGGGGGCAGTCCCCCCCAGCCCACGGCAGCCTGCCACGGCGGGAGCAGCAGGCACAGGGGCAGCCCTGCGGGGACAGAGGTGCCTGGCAGACTCAGACCAAGGGACGTCCTCCCAAACCCGGCGCCTGACTCTCCAGCGGCCGCCTGTCCCGGGCCCAGCGGTGGGCTGGGTGATGAGAAGGGAGGGCTGCCGGCAGAGACGCGTTGGGTCCAGGGCTGGGAAGGGGGGTGTGCTGCATGCAGGCGGGGACAGACATTGGGGGCCACTGGGGAGGGAGGTGGCGGGGGTCTGGCCTCTGAGGGCACTCACAGCGTCACGCCTGGAGAGCGCACACATGGCCCCGTGTGGGCGTGACTCGGGGTGAGTCCATCAGAGTTCACCAGTGCCTGCCCCTAGGTTTATTTTTTGGCTGCACTGTGCTGCACGTGGAACTTCCCTGACCAGGGAGCGAACCTGCAGCCCCTGCAGTGGGAGCGTGGTCCTAACCACTGGGTCAGCAGGGAGGTCCGCTGCCTCTACGTTTTCTGTTGGTTTAAAGATTTCAAAATGAAAGCTTAATCTTAGATAAAAGTCACTGAAAAACGCACTTGCTGTCGAGTGTGTTGGGACAGAGGGCCTCTGGCCAGGAGGCAGGTGACTCCAGCTGGGAGCTCGATCTAAGAGGGCGGTGGTCTGGGGAGGAGGCTGAGGCGGGGTCTGGGAGGTGGGCCTCCTCATTCACGCCCCAAGCCCCTCTCTTCTGCCACTTGTCAGGCCGATGGGGCCGGGCCGGCTGTGCGGAGCTGCCAAGAGCATGGCAGGGGCCAAGAGCTGGCAAGTGAGGCGGCCAGCGACCCCCGCCATACCCCACCACACAGAGGGGTCGGG
>NW_011494874.1:1414657-1415721 GCF_000754665.1 Bison bison bison
GGGCTCTCTGCCCCCCTGGACTGCGCTGCAGTATCTCAGAACCCCTTGGCCCCTGCCCCGCTGCCCGTCAGCAGCCTTCCCAGGGCGCTGTGGGCCCACAGCACAGGTGTGGGACCAGGCCCCCACCACCTGGAGAGCCAGGCAGACAGTCCTCAGCAGCATGCCCGTCTCCTTCCAGGCCTGCCCCTCGCCCGCAAGGTTAGCTGGAGCCCACCCTGCTCAAGTGCCTCCCCATGAAGCTCCCTCCCTGCCTCTTCATTCTCCTGTTAAAGTGACCAACCCAGACAGTGCATTAAAAAGCAGAGACATCGCTGTGCCGATGAACGTCTGTCTAGTCAGAGCTATGGTTTTCCCAGTAGTCATGTACAGATGTGAGAGTTGGACCATAAAGAAGGCTGAACGCTGGAGAATTGATGCTTTCAAACTGTGGTGCTGGAGAAGGCTTTTTTCTCCTTAAATGAAAACCATTACTCCAGGTGTCGCAAGCCATTTACAACACTTAGGGAAAACCATTTACTCCATGCGTCTAAGGACGTAGTAGGGGTGGCGGCTGCTCCCCGCACCCCAGTCACCACACAGGGGGTCCTGTCCCAGAATATGCGGGTCCCCCACGGCTTCCCCCATGGCCTCTGGCCTCGGTCAGTTGGTCGATCATGGGGCCCAGCACAAGGAGGGCGGCGTGCCGAGAGGAGAAGCCTGGCAGTGCCCCCGCCATCACTGCTGCCTGTTTCTCTTCCCGGCGCTTTAAATCCTCCTGCGGCACCTTGACCAGAACAGATGGTGACGGCATCCTGTGGCCGTAGGCCCGCCTCTCTCTCGGAGGTTCTGGGTGGGCCTCTGTGTGCTCAGAGCAGACTCCCATGGTGTCTCCTTCCGAGGCGCCCGGTCCTCCCCCATGGCTTCTGTGGACACCTGCGGGCTGGGCCTCTGCTTTTCCTCCGTCTATCAAAGCGGGGGTCTGCAGGGTGAGGGGACACGTCACCAGGTGCTCCTCCCGGTCCCTGCTGTCCCGAGCGCCTCTGTGCAGCCCTCCACCCGGCACTGGGACATGTCCCGTGCTCGGC
>NW_011494874.1:1415821-1473567 GCF_000754665.1 Bison bison bison
GGATCTGGAACGGCGGGTCATGGCACTCCAGGACGTGGGGGTCCAGCAGGTGACCGGAGGGGAAGGCCCGCCTGCAGAAGGAGCAGATGTATCCGTGCAGAGAATGCTGGTGGTGCTCACAGTCTTCCAGGGCGCCAAGCACCTGGCAGCAGCTGGCCGCCCGACAGGTGACCTCAGCACTCGGGGCCTCTCAGGCTCCCCAGCCACCCGCGTGAACACATCCTGGAGGCTGAGGTGCCTCTGCACGCCCCTGTTCTTGAAGAATGCGTGCTCCCGGCCAGGGGTCCCACTGCGCGGGCAGTGGCTTGGCCACTCCAGGTGCCCCCACCAGGCGGGCAGGCAGCACCTGCGTCGCCCTGCGTGCCAGCGTCCACAAACTGGCTGGGGCAGGGCTGGAGAAAACTCTTGAGAGTCCCTTGGACAGCAAGGAGGTCAAACCAGTCAATCCTAAAGGAAATCAACCCTGAATATTCATTGGAAGGACTGGTGCTGAAGCTGAAGCTCCAGTACTTTGGTTGACTCATTTGAAAAGATGTGAAGAGCCGACTCATTTGAAAAGACCCTGATGCTGGGAAAGACTGAAGGCAGGAGGAGAAGGGGATGACAGAGGATGAGATTGTTGGATGGCATCACCAACTTAATGGACATGAGTTTGAGCAAGCTCCGGGAGTTGGTGATGGACAGGGAGGCCTGGTGTGCTGCAGTCCATGGGGCTGCCAAGAGTCGGACATGGCTTAACAACTGAACCACAAAAGTGTCTTCAACAAACACCCCTCGCCCTACCTGCACACCACAGCCAGGACGCCCAGGGAGGCATCTCAAAGGCCACTCTCTGGGTGGCTGGTGTGAGCGGCCTGTTGAGAACCAGAACATGGACAGCCTCTCCAGGGCTCTGAGATTGGAGGTGTTCAGAGGTTTGGAAACACATCTGAGGGCAGATGGCAAGAAACGACGCGATGAATAAGAGGGCCTCCCAGCTGAATGGAGGACTCAGCGCAGGTCCGACGGGCACACTGCCCCCGCCTCCAGGAGAAGAGGGGTTAAGCTGGAGGCAGCAGCGGGAAGACAGACACCTGCCCAGGGAGAGTCCACGAAGCACATGCACTCCCTGCCACCTGCCCTGGGAGCTCCCGAACACGGCCCAGCACAAGTTCCAGTGACCTGACTCCCGCAGTCAAACAGCCAGAGAGCCAGGAGGGGCTGAACAGGAGATGGCTGGGAAGCCTGCTCTCCCATGACTCCCGCAGTCAAACAGCCAGACAGCCAGGAGGGGCTGAACAGGAGATGGCTGGGAAGACTGCTCTCCCATGAGCTGGCCATCTCAAACTGGGAGGCTCACTCCTACTGAGCCCCGAGGAAGATGAGTAAGACCACAGTGGTTCTCAAAGCTTGGAATCCCTGGGACTCGTGCAGGGACCTTTCACAACAGCTCTCCAGGTGACGTGGGCTGCAGCCTTCTGTAAAAACCGCTCTGCTGCTCTATGGCGCAGAAGCAGGCAAGGCAGTACTACTCAAAGCCATCTACACATCTCAATGCTGTCCCTGTCGGAAACCCCAGCTAGCGTTCTCAGAGAAAGGAAAAGCTGATCCGAAAACTCGCATGCAATTGCAAGGGACCCTGAACGGCCAAAACAATCTCGGAGAAGAACACAGTTGGGGATTTCCCTGGTAGTCCAGGCAAGAATCTGCCTAGCACTGCAGGAGACAGAGATTCAATCCTGGTTGGAGAACTAGGATCCCACGTGGTGTGGAGCAACTAAGCCCGCGTGCCAGAGCTACTGAGCCCACACGCGGCACCTAGTCTGTGTGCCTCAACGCAAGATCCTGTGTGACGATGAGGACCTGATGCAGCCAGACAGACAGAACTAAGTATTAAGAAAAGAATACACTTGGAATTTCAAAACTATTGTAAAACCATGGTGATTAAACAGTGTGATACATAAGAAAAGACACGTAAATCAATGGAACAGTATTGAGAATTCAGAAATAAATCTATATGGTCAAGTGACTTTAGACAGGGTTGCCAAGATTATTTAGTAAAAAGAAGTCTTCAGCAAATGGTGCTGGGATGACTAGATAGCAAGCACATAGCAGAATGAGGCTGGAGCCTCACTTAACACCATATATAAAAATAACCTGAAACGTATCAAAGATAAATGTAAGGGCTAAATCTCATAATGGTTTCTTAGATAGGCACCAATAACAAAAAAGATAAACTGAACTTCATCAAAATTAAAAATTTTTGTACATCAAAGAACACCATCAAGAAAGTGAAAAAACCAACATATAGGAGAAATTTCTCCTGATAAGGGTCTAGTATCCAGAGTAAAGAACTCTTAAAATTCAACAAAAAAATAAAACCCAACAACAAAAAGGCAAATAACTGAAGTTTTAAAAGGGCAAAGGACGTGAGTGGACTTTTCTTCAAAGATGTACAGATGGCCAACAAAGACATGAAAAGGGGCTGAATGTCATCAGTTACCAGGGACATGTAAGTGAAACCACAATGAGGTTTCACTTCACACTTGATAGGATGGCTAAAAAAGTATTAGTAAGGATATGGAGAAACACGAACTCCCATATATGTTGCTGGGGAGGTAAAACGGCGCAGCTGCTGTGGAAGACACTTAGGTAGTTCCTCCAAAGGGTAAACGCAGAATTCCCACAGGACCCAGAAATCCCACTCTTAGATACACACCTCGAGAAGTGGAGCAGATGTTCCCAAAGAGCTACACCAGTGTTCATGGCAACGTTCTTCATAATAGCCCCGAAGTGGAGACAACCCAAATGTCCGCCCACTGATGAGCAGGGGACAGAGCATGGCCTGAACCACACGATGGAGGGCATTCAGCAACAGAGACAGAGGAGGCGCTGACAGCCATAAGGCACGGATGAGCCTCGAGAAGAGGATGCTCGGTGCAAGAAGCCAATTGCGAAGGCCACGTGTTGCGTGACTCCTTTTACAGAAACATCCAGGAGAGGGGCGTGAACACGAAGAGAGGCACATGCATGCCTGTCAGGGGCTGGGGCGCAGGAGGCCTTCACTGGGCACAGCGTACCCTCTGGGACGATGACACTGTCCCGGTAACGTGTAGTGACAGAGATCACACAACATGTGAACGTGCCGAATGTCACAGATGGGAAGTCTTACGTATGTGTATTTTACCACAGTTTTTTAAAAAATAGAAAGCAGACAGGCCTCGGTTGTAACCACGTGCTATCACTATGAGGAAAGTCACAACTGGGGAGACTGGGTAAGCCGCGCAGGGTCTCTGATTCCTTACAGAGCCTGTGAGTCTGCAGTCACTGCAACAAACGTTTCAATGAGGAAAAGCAACAGGCAGCCTTGAGTTTTGGTTTATTCATATTCAAAACCACAAAAATGAAAAAAGAGAAAAGGATGCTGTTTTATAAAATGGGGTAAATAAGGAATTAAAGGTTTAAAAATCATTTGGAAATGCTAAAAAAAAAAAAAACCCAAAAAAACATGTATAATCTTGGTGTGCTTCCAAAGACTGGGACAGAAAGTGTGTGTTTGTGCATGTGTGAGTGTGTGTGGGTGTCCGCCTGCTCCTTAGTTTTAAGTGCCCTTTAAAGAGCAGCTGCAGGGTGGGTGATGGGGAGGGGCCACACCCGCTTTCTGGAAGCACCCAGATTACAGCCACCAACATGCTCTGATGTTTACAAATCAAAGGGGCTGATCAGGCCCATCAACACCTCAAGCTGCTGTCCCATGTTCTCAAAAGATAAACACTCATCACTAATCATTACCAACAAGTAACACATTTTATTTACTCCAAGTCATCAGTGTTACAGGACAAGCCATTACTCTTTCCTAGAATTTATTTTATACACTGAGATCCTGACTAGACACGACACTGAGGTTAAGGAGTGAAGTTCTCAGTGACAGACTGTTCCCAAACCAGGACTCCAAAGGTCCTGCCGCTGTGTGCCCTGACTTGGGGCCCAGGGTGACTGCTCTCAGGTGAAGGGATTCACAGTAATTGCCAAGTGCAGATAATATACTTCTGAGCCTCAAGAACATGTACTAGAAGTGTGACGGGTTCTGTGTTCCCTGGCATCCAGTTACATACAGTACTTGTCAACCTGGCTCTGAGCTTTTCATCTACTGGATGTCCCAAGAATTTGGACGATAGCTGTTAAGTTAGTTGTGGTAAGACCACATACTCTGAAGATATACAGACAGTCAAAAAGCACGTGAAAAGATACCCAACACCACTAATTATGAGAGAAATGCAAATCAAAACTACTGTGAGGTACCACATCATACCTGTCAGAATGGCCATCGTCAAAACCTATGAACAACAAATGCTGGAAGAGAGTGTGGAGAGAAAGGAACCCTCCCACAGTTAGTGGGAATGTACACTGGTGTAGGCAGTATGGAGAGCAGTGTGGAGGTTCCTTTAAAAAACTAAAATTGGAGCTGCGATACGATCCAGCAATCCCACTC
The DNA here is from genome assembly GCF_000754665.1 of Bison bison bison. Lineage (NCBI taxonomy): Eukaryota > Metazoa > Chordata > Mammalia > Artiodactyla > Bovidae > Bison > Bison bison. The sequence continues at coordinate 1,420,293 of NW_011494874.1, forward strand.
CTGGGCATATACCTGGAGAAAACCATGATTCAAAAGGATGCGTGCACGCCAAAGTCCACTGCGGTGCCGCTTCCAACAGCCAGGACACGGACGCCACCCAGGTGTCCGCCGCCGAAGCCGTGGGTCAGGAAGATGTGCTACATGTACACAGTGGGATATTACTCAGCCATAAAGAGACCAAAGTAAGCCTTCTGCAGCAGCATGAATGGACCTAGAGGCCGCCTACCGAGTGAAGGGAGTCACACAGAGAAAGGCAGATTTCCTACGGGGCTGCTTACGCGTGGGAGCTAGAAAAGGGGCACAGGTGAACTCAGTTACAAAACAGAAGTACAGTCACAGATGTAGGAAACAAAGGTGTAGTTGCCAAGGGCACAGGGAGGGAGGACGTATGGGGAACTGCGATGGACCATACACACTACTATATATAAAACAGGTAACTAATAAGAACTTCCTGCTGTTGAGCACGAGAGCTCTGCTCCATACTCTGTAACGGCCTATATGGGAAAAGAAGCTTAACAAGAGTGCACATGTGAATAACGGACTCAGCCTGCTGCACACCTGACACCAACACAACGCCGCAAATCAGCCGCGCTCCAGTGAGGGCTGAACAAAAACGCCACGTGCTCACAGGAGAGACGAAGGACGGTGCCGAGGGAGCTGATGGCCCTGGTCCCCGCCTCTCCGCTGGGGGCACCGGAAGCAGAGAGAGGGCTCCCCCACAGGTCCTCCACCCTTTGCTCTGCCATCTTCATCAGCGCTGGTTTTCTACCCCATTTCATGAGACTGCCAGCTCGGGGCCTGGCGGTGCGGCCTCACGGCCTCAGGGGCCTGGAGCCCACCCAGCTGTGCGCCTGGCTGACACCACAGGCTGCGGTCCCTGCCATCTGCAGGGCACCCCTGCCCCTGTGCCCTCCCCAAGTAGCAGCCCCTTCTGGCCCCATGGCTGGCCGGGCCCTGGCACCCACAAACAGGCCTCCTGAAGGAGCCGCTGCCCCGTCTACCAGCCCAAGGGGACCCGTCCAGGCCCACCCCACAGGGCCTGCCCCAAGGGCCCCCCACACTCCCTCCCCTCAAGGCTGGGTGGACTCAGAATCCATCATGCTTTTCATTTTCACAGCCCTCAGAGCGCCACACATGGCTGGTGGCACAGAGCCTCTGCTCAAGAAACCCCCACATAACTGGCATCTGGGGGACAGCAAGGCTTGGAACCCCCGGGAGGAGAGGGGCGTTAGCACCGCCTCTCTAGAGCACTCCGGCTGGTTTGAGCCAAGGGCTCGCCAAAACCAGCTTGGGGCTGGAAGGGCCCTAGGAGACCGGTTAAGCCCAACTCCCTCACATTCTGGGTGAGAAAATGGACAAAAACTCAGGCTGAGAAGTGAGGGTCCTGCCCATCTTCTAGAAATGAGGTGTCCAGGGCTCAGACCAGAGGGCTCCAAACTTCTGGCAGACTGGGCCTCGATTCCAAGGAATGAATACACATGTGTGCATACACACGCTTCCTGCAGGCAGAACGTGAGTGTGCACGTGTGCTTCGCCACTTCAGTCATGTCCGACTCTTCGCCACCCCATGGACTGTAGCCCACCAGCTCCTCTGTCCATGGGATTCTCCAGGCAAGAATACTGGAGTGGGTGGCCATGCCCGCCTCCAGGGGATCTTCCTGACCCAGGGACTGAACCTGTGTCTCTTACATCTCCTGCACTGGCAGGCAGGTTCTTCACCACTAGCGAGCGCCACCTGGAAAGCCCAGCAATGTTAATAAACCCAGGCGTAAAGAAAAAAAGTCAAAAATTCTACAGCCAGAATAAATGTTTATCTAGACAAATCACTCTGGTAGGGACTTCATGTGACCTTGGATGAAGTTCACGTGAAGGAATATTTCGGGGACACCGAGGTGAATGAACCGGGAGCCTGCTGGGCACACAGACGCCACTGGGAAAGATGCTTCTGAAGAGAAACCCTGACCCCGCACGGCGGCCAGTCATGCTTTCCTTCCCCTGCAGGCTCCCCCTCCCTCAATCCAAATGAACCTCGAGCCCACCTAACATCTGGGAGACGCGGTGAACTCTGCCTTTCCTGGAGGATGCGGGGTCTGGATTGAGCACCCCAAGGCAGCGGCAGGAAGCCCCAGGCTGCCAAGCCTCGGGCACATTCAGCCCCTGGCACGTGGCCCCAGGTTTCCGCGCTTCCTGAGTTCTGTCTGGTCACTTCAGTTCTTCCGTGCCTTCCCTGGAGCAGATCCCGTGCCGCCTCTCATCTCCTCCTCCTTTCACGGGAGCCTGAACAGTGGACACTGGGGTGAACAGCCTGTATCTACATGCAGGGCCAGTGGGCTCTCAGGGTGCTGCCTGGGCACGCCCGTCCTCCCCTCCTGGGCTCTGCGTCCTCAGCTGGCAGGGGCAGACGGCCCGCGGGGCTCCCCTGCCAGGTGTTCATGCTCCGGGGCTGGGGCACGGTGGTCCTGGCTGCCCTGGGGCCTGCCGGGCAGCCTGGGGGTGTCTTCAACCCGAGGCCCGCAGACCCCGCTCTGCACGCTGCCTTGGCCCCCGGGGCAGTCGTGTGGGAGCCACTCTGCTGTTAGTGTTAAAAGTATCTGGCTGAAGTCTAGGATTTTCTCTGGAGGGTGAGCCGCGCTGCTGAACTGCTGACCCAGCTGGGCGAGGCCACCAGACGCGGGCTCTGGACTGGAGCAAAGTTCCTGGTTTCTTTCTTCCTCTTGCTGCTGATGGCAAAGCCAGAAGGTGACGGGTGACTCCTTCCCCGGCACAACCTCGGAATCCAGTAAGATACAGCAGTTGCTAGCTGCTGGGGGATGTGCCAAGGAAAACACTGAGAAACAGGTTTCCTGGGCAGAGGTCACGTTCTCTTCCTCCTGAGCCGGGCTGGCAGGGGTGGCCGTGCCGGGGAGTGGACTGCAGCCTGCATGCAGGGTCAGCGAGGGTGCTGGCACTACTGTGCTCCGAGTCTGTGGAGACTTGACCCCGGGGCACTGGCCCAGGTGCTCAGAGGGCTTCTCACACTCAGCAGCAGAGCTGAGCGCCCCGTGCTGGGGGCCTGCTCGCCGGGAGAAGGCCAGGAGGGCAAGGCCCTGGGAGGGGCCTCCGGGGGGGCACTCGCACACACCTGTCGGCCGGGATAGGGCCCATGGGCGTTTGTTTTGGCCTCTGGGTCGACAAGTTGAGAGATGGTGAGGGGACGGCTGCAAGGCTGGGGGGTCTGGCCGGGAGTCACAGCCCCCCAGTAAGAGGAGAGAGGGCAGGACCAACCCAGGAGGACGGGGTCTGAGGAGATGGAAGCTCAAAACAGCAGGTGTTCAAATGGAGCCACGGTGGGGTGGGGTGGGATATAAAGGCAGTTCTCAAAAAGTGTTTTTCCTCAAAATGGAGCTGTGCTGGCCAACGGCATGAGCCTCCATTCTTGGAGGTCTTATCCTGCCTTCGCAGGCCGCACCACTAAGGGCATCAGAGGACCGCGTGTGTGACAGGAGCCCCCGACACCTCGACCCCAGCCAGGGGTGCTCGAGGAGACAAAGAAGGGGCACAGGAGGGGCGCGTCCTTGGAGGGGCCCTGACTCCGCCAGTGGGAGAAGGGGCGTGCAATGCCCTGGGCTCAGCACGGGGCGGGGGTGCCAGCCGCCGAAGAGCTGTGACGCCCACAGCTTCCCGGGCAGTGGGCACCGTGTCCTCCCCTCTCACAGGAGCGTGGGGAGCCCAGGGGTGATGACGCGAGCAGAGGCCACACAATGCACGGACTGGGAGGCAGTGGGTGAGCAGGAAGGGGCTCAGGAGCCGAGTGAAGCCCCCCTGCCCCCAGCAAACCACACGGCCCAACCACCATGGAGAGACCACCGTCAGCAAGCCTCACGCACGCTCATTCCCCACTCCCCCAGTACATAAAACCACCATTGTCTAAGGAAAGCTATGTGGAGAGGACACAGGAGAGACAGGAGGCAGCAGCTCAAGGGACATGGGGTCTCAGCCCGGCAAGAAACTTCAAAACATCCTTGGAGGGCCTCCCTGGTGGCGCAGTGGATCAGAGTCCACCTGTCAACGCAGGGGACACGGGTTCAATTCCCGGTCTGGGAAGATCCCACATGCTGCGGAACCACTAAGCCCAGGAGCCGCGAGTACAGACCCCGTGCTCCGGAGCCGGGATGCTGCGAGTACGGAGCCCACGCTCGAGGGCTCCATACTGTGCAACAAGAGAAGCCCCCAGAATCAGAAGCCTGTGCGCCACGACTACAGGGTAGCCCCCACTCACCCCAAGGAGAGAAAGCCCTAGGACAGCAATAAAGGTCTGTGCTGTGCTCAGTCACTTCAGTCCTGTCCGACTCTGTGAGTCCCCATGGACCGTAGCCTGCCAGGCTCCTCTGTCCATGGGATTCTCCAGGCAAGAATACTGGAGTGGGTTGCCACATCCTCCTCCAGGGGATCCTCTTATCTCTTATGTCTCCTGCATTGGCAGGCGGGTTCTTTACCGGTCAGTGGTGCCACCTGGAAAGCCCCAACAAAGACCTAGCAGAATCAAAAAATCAAAGAAAGAAAAAAACATCCTTGAGGGCAAGAGAAGACTCAACAACTGAGAATCAGCAACAGGAGTATCCAGAAATTAAAATATAATCACAGAGGGAATTTTCCGGTGGCCCAGGGGTTAAGAGTCAGTGCTTTTACTGCCAAGGGCCTGGTTTAACCCCTGGTTGGGGAACTAAGATCCCACAAATCATACAGAGTGTGGAGGAAAAGAAAAGTATATACAAACATATTTTAACATTTACATATGTATATTATATACATACATATTTTAACAGAAAAAACCCCTGGAGTCTGCCGCAAACTCCCCAGGCCGACAGTCGAGTTCCCCGGAAAATGAGCCAGGCTCCTTGGGCACTTGATGTTTCTCCTGTGTCCTCCCCTGCAGAGGGGCTCACTGGGCAAGACTTAGGACTCACTGCCGAGAAGAACAAGAAATTGATGTCTCAACAGGCTCAGACAGTGCCCCATAGAGGGACTGCAGGATGAAGAAGAAAATGGGATAAAAGTGTAAGAGAAAGAAAATAGGACAGAAAAGGTAAGAAAAGCAGCGCCCTGGCACAAAAGCAAGATGCCCAGGAAGAGCACCTGTGGGGTGGGAGAATGGGGTCAGGGGGTCGGGCAGAGGCCTGGAGGAGATGCCAGCATGAGCCAGCACAAGCACGGGATATATCCCAGAACAAAGGCCACGAGCTCCAGGCTGGAAGGCTTCCTGGCACAAAGACTAAAACAGACTCCCCCAGGCACACACTACTCTCTGCTCCCAAAACAATGGGAACAAGGAGATCTCACAAACTTCTAGGGAGAAAACACAGGTCAGGTAGCAAGGATCAAGTATCAGAATGGCTTCAGACATCTCGACAGGAATACTGGACGCCAGGAGATGATGAAAGAAAACCTACAGATTCTAAAGGAAAATGATTTCCAACCTAGATTGCTAAACTCAAGACAAAGTCAAGGACGAACGTGAGCAAAGACTTTCAGACATGCAATGTCTCCAAAAGTTACCTCCACAAACCTTTCTCAGGAACTGACCGGAGGAGAAACTCCACCACAGCAGCGACAGGCAGAGGAAGACACAGGATCCAGAAGAGAAGAGATCCCACACACCAGCAAGACAAAGGGTGACCCCAGGAGGACAGAGCGGCAGGCCAGACTGCAGCTGGCCAGGGTGTCCAGGGAGACAGCTCCAAGAAGGGGATGGAACCGATGTGTCTGGGCGTATGGAGGGGAAATGGACTCAGCTGGCGGGGAAACATTGAGGCTGAATACGCAAACCATAGAGAAAACCAGATGGAAAAACAAGACAATGCTCAAGCCCAAGGAAAACAGTCTCGCAGATAAGAAAATGGGGTGCAGTTCACTGCCAGCTCAGCTCTGAAGGGTGTACGCCCCACTGCAGCTCCGTAGTGCTGGGAGGAGGTAGGCGGGGAGGCAGGGCAGATGGTTGGGGGGAGAGGCACCCCCCGCTTCCAGCAGGAGTCAGATGAAGACCCCAGGGCTAGAAGCATGGAGACACAGATTCCTACGAAGCTATTTAGGGAGACGAAGCTAAGAGACAGTTGTTCTCCTGAGTGGGGACCGTAAGGGGACATGAGGTGCTTGTGGCCCACTGGGTAGACCCGGCTGACTGGTGAGCTGTCCTTACCTGTGCGTCCAGCACTGCCCCCCGCGGCTGAGGAGGAGAGGCCGCCCGCCACACCCTCCCGTGAGCCTGTCCCAGGCACCTGCGTGCAGACAGCTGGGGTGGCGTCCGGCAGTTTGCACACACACGCCACGCTGCCTGGGCGAGCCCTGGCGGGTCAGCCACAGAGCTGGCAGGGGCACACGGGGGCAGCCAGCCTTTTCACCGGGAGAAGCCTGGGCCCCAGCACAGACAGGCTTCTGTGCCCAGATATTCGGGGTCCGGGTTACCACACCCCTCCCCCCAGCGCAGTGATCTCACAGATGTGTGCTCCGGATCCAGGGGACCAGGCCGAACAGTCTGGCGGCTCCGCAGGACGTCCTCACCCAGAGCCATCATGCCGGCCACCCAGGACGCCGGCTGCCCCTGGAGTCTGCTGAGGACTCTCCAGGCCGACAGTCAAGTTCCCTGGAACCTAGGCCCTCGCCACCCCATGTTTCTCCTGCGTCCTCCTCTGCAGAGCGTCTCACTGGGCAAGACTCAGGACTCAGCGCTGAGAAGAACAAGAAACTGATGTCTCAACAGGCTCGGACAGTGCCCAGCTACAAACCGTCCCTAGCAGCAAACCATCCTACCCGGCACACCACGGAGCAGCGCCTTTCCCTGCTCAGAAACACTGGCCAGACCAATTTCTTGCTGCTGACCGGAAACGCACCCTGGCTCTGTGAGTTCAAGGCCGATTTCATCCACAGAAGCCGCAGCTGGCAACCCTCAGTGACCTGGGTTTCCTTCCTGGCTGGGACCCTGGCCTACCCCGCTCTGCCTGAGGTCTCTTATCACTTCCCTCCCTCAGAGGCAGCACCCCCCCGCCCCCGCTCCCCAGCACGGCTCAGTGCACCGTTCTGCATTCATTTAAACATTTTTACTGTTTGATACAAGTTTTTTTTGGCTGTGCCCCATGGCTTGTGGGATCTTAGTTCCCCGACCAGGAATTGAACCCGTGCCCCCTGCAGTGGAAGCACGGTGTCCTTCAGTTCAGTTCAGTTGTTCAGTTCGTGTCTGACTCTCTGCGACCCCGTGAACTGCAACACGCCAGGCCTCCCTGTCCGTCACCAACTCCCGGAAAGTCAAACTCATGTCCATCGAGTGGGTGATGCCATCCAGTCATCTCATCCTCTCTCATCCCCTTCTCCTCCTGCCCCCAATCCCTCCCATCATCAGGGTCTTTTCCAGTGAGTCAGCTCTTCGCATGAGGTGGCCAAAGTACTGGAGTTTCAGCTTCAGCATCAGTCCTTCCAATGGTGTCCTAACCACTCATAATTAGTATAACTGCAGACTCTTCACAAGAGCGGGGTGGGCACCACCCAGCTTCACTCCCCACACTTGGTCTCTGAACTGGACACTGTCATATAAACAGCAGCACAAGAGCTTTGGGACATTTCTGATTATTTTCCAAGGTGGACTCTCGTTAGCAGATGATTCAGTTAGGAACTAAGGATTTACTCTGTAAGTAATTAAGTTCACTGCAAGATATTCACAGAACAGAAGTAAATTACAGGCGGGAGAGCATTCAGCCACAAGACCACAGTGAAGCTGTCACCCCGGCTACCATTTTGCGGGATGTCTTTATGGACTTTTTCAATGTACATGTCTTTTTTTTTTTTTTCCACACAAAAATAGAATCATCAGACAGACTTTGGTAACTGACATTTTTATTCAACAGTGTGCTGTGAGCGTTTCTCTGTGGGAAGCAAGATTCCTCCTTGCTGCCCGTGTCTGGCAGAACTCGCCTCAGCCCTCATGGCAAACCCCCAGCCACATCCTCAAGGAGCAGAGGCCTCCGAGACACCAGGCATGGAATTCACAACGTTCTCCTCTCTTACTCTTTTATAATTTATCTTGGGCCGTGCTGGGGCTTTGTGGCCATGCAGGTTTTCTCTCATGGTGGTGGCTCCTGGGACTGAGGAGGGCAGGCTCTAGGCTCCCGGGCTCCGGAGCGCAGACTCAGCAGCTGTGGCACACGGGCTCAGCTCCCCTGAAGCACGTGGGACCTTCTTGGCCCATGGACTGAACCTGTGTCTTCTGCTTTGGCAGGAGGATTCTTAACCACTGAGCCATGAGGGAAGCCCTTCTCTTTCTGTTATTAAAAACCAGGGACTGTCAGATGCGATGGTGTCCCAAGCTTGGCACGCGGAGCTCCGAGCTCCCCATCTCAGGACGCCGTGTGGTGTTCCTGTGCGATGTTGCTCACTGGGCTGTGTGGAGGGATTTAGCCCATGGTGCCCCAGATGTGGTGAGAGGAATCTGATTTAATTACCCCAAGGCCTTGTACTTTGATGTCAAGAGGGAACATGAGTCTTCAGAACACCCCAAGACTCTTGGAAGCAGGCACCAGGTTGGACCTGCAGAGCTTGGCTTTGGGGCGTGGGTACCATCTCCTTCTGCCATCTTGTCCCCGCCTGAGTGACCTATGCCAGCCATGCGGGGGCGGTGGTGGTGGTGGAGCTGCATCCAGGGATGCCCACGCACCCTGGCTGGTAGTAGAGAGGGTGAAGACAGCTTTCCCTGTGAGGTCCCAGCCGGGCAGGGTCCCCTCTCACTCTAACGCCTCTCTGAAGCAAGCCTACTGCCCCGAGCTGAGAACTTCTCTGAGATCTGGTTGTGTAAAGTAGCATCAACCTCCGTCCCCACCGGCACCACCTGTGAGCATGACATTCTCATGGGATTTCCCGTTACCATGCGTGCATGTTTGTTTTTTTTAGTTGTTGTTCATATAGCTAAAAATACCTACAGTAGTTGAATTTAAAATAAGTTTTCACCATTTGCCAGTCACATGAGTCTTGATTTTGCTGGTCTCTCTCTTTTCCAGACAAAGCTGTAATCCACGCCAAGTAAATGACCCTGGAGCCCGGCTGGAGCCACCCACCTTGGGAGGCCTGGACACCGGGCATGTTGAGGAGGAGCAGGGACTGCCCAGAGGTGGGGCGGGCAGGAGGGCAGGGGAGGCCCTCTGAAGGCAGCGGTGGGCCAGTGCAGGCGGGGGGCTCACGGTGCCCACAGTGCTGTGAAGTCACAGCATCAGCTGTGCTACTGTGGAGGCACCGCTAGTGCGGACAGAAAACGCTCCCACCAAAGCAGCAAGCTCCAAAGAAACCATGCTGAACAAAACTATAAATATTTTTTCCACATCCTTCCAAATGTTAGCAAGTCTGCAAACTGAGTCATTTGTTTTGAGTACTTGGTTACAACTTCACCCCGAAACTACTGCAGGAGGGAGGTGCTCCCAGAGAGAGCAGGACGCAGAGACAGGGAAACTGCTGCTGGTTCCAGAAGGCCCCTGCGGCCGCACCGCTCTGTGCCCCGTAAGGCCTGTTGTGGCCTCCACAGACTAGCTGCACACACATCCTACCTGGAGATCAGGATGCTCGTGCCCAGGAGTAAATAAAACAGAGCAGAGAGAGGTCGATTATGATCAAAACACAGAAACACCATCCACATTCTAATACCTGCATTCAACCAAACCATCCCGACTTTCTAAACCATTTTACAAGGCCTTGTACCATCCCCACTCTGCCACTGGACTAGTCTTCTCAGGAACTTCTGCAACTTGAAGATTTAATCTGAAATTCAATTTAAAGGCAGGCTTTGTCCTAAAGCCCCGCCTGGGGGGCCACCGGCTGAGCCTGTGGCACGCTGCCTGGACTCGGTGCTCTGGGGCTCCTGCAGTCAGTAGGCGGCCCAGGCCTTGGTCCTCAGCAGACCGTGGAAGAGCGTAGCAAAAGGCCTGTGCAAGGGTAAAGCCTGGTTTTCCCCACAGGAACCAGTTCTGTAGCTACAAGCTCAATGTGCACTTCTCCTACAGCACACTGAAAGCTACTAAGAGAATGTGGTCCATTCAACGGAAGTGCCCGAAACAGTTAATGCTGAACAGCCCATTGAGCAGTCACTACTTTACTCAGAGTACAGCTCTGAGGCCCTTTCATTTGAATTTGTTCTATTTTGGCATTTTCTTGGGCAAAGCTTTCATCAACCCACAGTCAATACTTAGTTACAGTTAAAGTGAAACTCGCTCACTTGTGTCTGACTCTTTGCGACCCCATGGACTATACAGTTCATGGAATTCTCTGGGCCAGAACACTGGAGTGGGTAGCCTTTCCTTTCTCCAGGGGATCTTCTCAACCCAGGGATTGAACCCAGGTCTCCCACATTGCAGGCGGATTCTTTACCAACTGAGCCAAAAGGAAAGCCCAAGAATAGCAGAGTGGGTAACCTACCCTTCTCCAGCTCATCGTCCCAACCCAGGTATCGAACCGGGGTCTCCTGCATTGCAGGTGGATTCTTTACCAACTAAGCTATCAGGGAAGCCCATAGTCAATAGAGCACTCCAAGTAAAGCTTACGTCCCCCCATTTTAGCTTTGCTTCCTAGAGGCTCTTCCAGAATATAGATGCTGAAAGAAGAGGAGCTATGATTTCACGTCATCCTCGATGACACCAAAAGTATGAGCAACTGAAGGAAAATGGAGGTAAGATGGCCTTCATCAAAATTAAAAAATTCTGTGTGCCTTAAAAGACACCGTAAAGAAAGTGAAGGAACAACCCAGAGGGTGGGAGAAAAGCCTTGTAAATCATAATTCTCATAAGGGTCTGGGACACAACTGAGTGGGTGGGTATGCACACATGAGATGCACACATCCAGAATATATGAAAAAGCCTTACAGCTCAGCAGTGAAAAGACAAGTCAGTCAGTTCAGTTCAGTCGCTCAGGCGTGTCCGACTCTTTGAGACCCCATGAATCGCAGCACGCCAGGCCTCTCTGTCTATCACCAACTCCTGGAGTTCACTCAGACTCATGTCCATCAAGTCGGTGATGCCATCCAGCCATCTCATCCTCTGTCGTCCCCTTCTCCTCCTGCCCCCAATCCCTCCCAGCATCAGACTCTTTTCCAATGAGTCAACTCTTCGCATGTGGTGGCCAAAGTACTGGAGTTTCAGCTTTAGCATCAGTCCTTCCAACAAACACCCAGGGATGATCTTCAGAATGGACTGGTTGGATCTCCTTGCAGTCCGAGGGACTCTCAAGAGTCTTCTCCAACACCACAGTTCAAAAGCATCAATTCTTTGGCGCTCAGCTTTCTTCACAGTCCAACTCTCGCATCCATACATGACCACTGGAAAAACCATAGCCTTGACTAGATGGACCTTTGTTGGCAAAGTAATGTCTCTGCTTTTGAATATGCTATCTAGGTTGGTCATAACTTTCCTTCCAAGGAGTAAGCGTCTTTTAATTTCATGGCTTCAGTCACCATCTGCAGTGATTTTGGAGCCCAAAAAAATAAAGTCTGACACTGTTTCCACTGTTTCCCCATCTCTTTCCCATGAAGTGACGGGACCAGATGCCATGATCTTTGTAATGAGCAAAGTATCTGAATATGTTAGTTCCCCAAATAAGACACATAAATGACGAATAAACACACAAGATGCGCACTGGCCCTTCAGGAAATGCAAATGAAAACCGTGAGGACGTGGGAATACAATGGTCAGCACGGTGGCCGCGGTCGGCAATGCTGCACCGCAGGCCTGCGAGGTGCTGAGGGGGCAGGTCCAGAGTCCTCATCATAGGAGAAAACTGTGCATCATGACAGGTGTTGACTGGACTTACTGTGGCGACCACTTTGCAATATATATACAAATGCCGAATCACATTGTGCCTGTGAGACTAACACAGTGCTACACATCAGTCACATCTAAATTAAAACTCAACTGAATTATAACAAAACTGCCAGTTTGGATCAGATCAGCTTTCCTTTGTGTATAGGACTGTTTTAATACAAATCAGAACATTCAGTAACCCCCATAATATAAAAATTAGCGTTTCCTGTTTCAATGAACTTTTTACCCTGTTTTTTAAAGAAAACCATCATGAAATATTGTTTTACACCCACTAAGACAGGCTTTTTAAACTGGCCAAAAAAAAAGTTTTTCAGTAAGGGTGTAGAGAAGTCAGCACCCTCACACGTTACTGGTAGAATGTAGAACGGTGCAGCCAGTATGGAAAGCAGTCTGGCAGTTCCTGAGAAAGCTAAACATACAATCAGCATATGACCCAACAATCCACTTAAAGTCACAGACCCAACAGAACTGAACACACAAGTCTGTACAATTTTGTACAAGAATGTTCACAGCAGCATTATCCATAGCAGCCAGAAAGTGGGAACAACCCAAAGATCCATCAGCTGACGAATGGGTAAACAAACCATGGCAAATCCACACAACAGAATGAGTGAAAGTCACTCAGTTGTGTCCAACATGAATATACAGTCCAAGGAATTCTCCAGGCCAGAATACAGGAGTGGGTAGCCTTTCCCTTCTCCAGGGGATCTTCCCAATCCAGGGACTGAACCCAGGTCTCCCTCACTGCAGGCGGATTCTTTACCAGCTGAGCCACCAGGAAGCCCTGGTAGAATGGAATGGAATACTATTCCAATGGAATACTATTCAGTCATTAAAGGAATGAAGTACTGACACGTGCTACAGTGTGGATGAACGCTGAAAAGATGACGCTAAGTGAAAGACGGCAGATAAAAACGCCACCAATTACAAGACCCCATTTACACAAAATAGGAAAATCCAGACCAGGCAAGTGCATAGAAACACCAAGGAGACGGGTGGCTGCCAGGGCCGCGGGGCGACGATTCTGAGAGGAGGTCACCAGGGGGCCAGGGGTTTCTTTCCAAGTGAGAAAGTTCTAGATTGGAGAGCAGGGATGGTTGCAGAGCTTTGCAAATATACTAAAAAGCACTGAGTCGTATACCGTAAAGAGTTAATTATAACCCTTCCTTTAAGATAAAGCTGCTAGGAGGTGGCGATGACTACCAAAGGAGTCAGACAAGAGGGTGCCGGCTCGTCTAAGGAGAGTTTGAGAACAGCAGAGAAACCCTCGCCACCCATCAGCAGAGCACCACATGGCCGGCCGGCCACACCCCGTCCCCTGTGCTGCGTGAACTGCAGCTGTCAGCCAGCACTGCATGCAGAGGAACATGGGGCCGGTGTGCACACAGAACCTTCGAACTCAGACACGATTCCACTCACTCTCGTCATGACCCCGTGAGACAAAGATCCGCATGGAGCCTCCCTGTGGCCGTGGCCAGTGGCCTGAAAGAACTCGGCACGGGCCTCTGACTACAGCGGCTCCCAGCACGCATCCCAGGCCTCCCGGGCAGGACAGGCGGTCCTCAGCCGTGCACCCTGGCCTCTGCTGCCGCACCCCTGGGGGTTTATGGTGTCCAAATGCAGACGGCCAGCAGCACAGGCACCCGCCCGACACCGGGCTCCTCGTCTCCGTTCACGTGTCTGTTCAGCCAGCCACTCCCGCCGCTGCTGCGTGTGAGGCTTCATTTTTTTCCCAACAAAGTCACAAATGGGGACTAGAAAGCACTGGAGTAAATAGCTCATTAAATCACAGCCTTCCTGCAAAAGTTTTAACAGAAGTACACTTAGCATAGTCACCAGGGCCACTAGCTATTTAAGAGTAACTAAAGAGTGCACGAAAATCAGACTTCAGCTTTTGATTTGAGTGGTAGAACAGTCAAAAGAAAAACATTTAGGATACATGGTAAACTAAAATACGATAGGCGTTGGGGATGGGATGGGATGCATAAGAAAAATAATTTCTGAGGACTCCCCTGGGGGTCCAGTGGCTAACAATCCTCCTTGCAAAGCAGGGGACGTGGGTTCAATCCCTGGTTGGGGAACTAAGACCCCACATGCGTCAGAGCAACTGAGCATGTGCACGACAAGAGACTCTGCGCCACAGAGAGACACCTCGCGTGAAACTATAGAGAGTCTGCGCCATAGAGAGAGACCTTGCGTGACAACTAGAGAGTCTGCGCCACACAGAGACCTCGCGTGACAACTAGAGTCTGCGCCACACAGAGACCTCGCGTGACGCACAACTTAAGACCTGATGCAGCAAATAAATATTTTTTTAAAAAGGAAAAACTATTTCTTCAACAAAATAGAAAAGGCACTCACAAAATAATGGTAACAGGCTCTCTCATCACAAGATCTTTATGAGACTTTTACTCTCTTCCTTTTGGATATTATTTGCTTTAAAGAAAATAATGCTCATTTTTTTTTTTTTTTTTGAGTTAATTTTTATTTTTATTTTTTTTTTCTCTAATTTTATTTTATTTTTAATAATGCTCATTTTTAAAAAGTCAGAAACAAAACATTTTTGAGAAAGAAAAAGCAGCCCTGGCTCAGATCATCGTGAACCTGTTCAGCTCTAAACTCCACAAATACCAGACTCTGAGTTAGAACGCCAGGGAATGAGTTTGTGCCGACCCCAGGCACACTCAGCCCCCGGCGCTCGAATACGCGCCTCCGCCCCGTTTGCTGGGAGGCCCTCGTCGGCAGGTGCGTCCTCTCCCCACCTCAGCACCTGACCGGCCAACTGGGGAGCTGGGATCAGGCAACCTCTGCTCACCTGGACAGGCGGCTCAATCGCTATCCAGGCCGGAAGCATCAGACTGGGGTTCAGCGGCTGGGTGCCAACGCGGAAGTAAACGCCACCCCTGGAGTCACAGGCCCAGACGTGCTGGTTTCCACAGGCCAGACTCGTCAGTTTCACAGCTCCTGTAAACAGACAGAAGGCACACGTGCTAGCCACTTTCGTGTGATGACTCACGGCTCATGTAAGCTATGAACTTTGATTTTGTTCTTCAAAGGAAGAAATGACACTGCGTGTGCAGCTGAACTCTATGGCTGGAGAATATTATCGGACACGAGAGTCACCAAGGCCTCTGGGTGCCCAGCCACCCGCCTGGCGCCACACTGCAGCCCTCCCACACCAGAGACAGAGGAGTCAAGATGCCATCAGCACACGCCCTGAGCCACCAAGCACGGGTTAATACCTCAGCATGGTGGACATGGAACAACAGACTGGTTCCAAATAGGAAAAGGAGCACGTCAAGGCTGTATATTGTCGCCCTGCTTATTTAACTTCTATGCAGAGTACATCATGAGAAACGCTGGGTGGGAAGAAACACAAGTTGGAATCAAGACTGCTGGGAGAAATATAACCTCAGATATGCAGATGACACCACCCTTATGCAGAAAGTGAAGAGGAACTAAAAAGCCTTTTGAGGAGAGTGAAAAAGTTGGCTTAAAGCTCAACATTCGTAAAACTAAGATCATGGCATCCGGTCCCATCACATCATGGGAAATAGATGGGCAAACAGTGGAAACAGTGTCAGACTTTATTTTTCTGGGCTCCAAAATCACTGCAGATGGTGACTGCAGCCATGAAATTAAAAGACACTTACTCCTTGGAAGGAAAGTTATGTCCAACCTAGACAGCATATTGAAAAGCAGAGACATTACTTTGCCAACAAAGGTCCATCTAGTCAAGGCTATGGTTTTTCCAGTGGTCATGTATGGATGCGAGAGTTGGACTGTGAAGAAAGCTGAGCGCCAAAGAATTGATGCTTTTGAACTGTGGTGTTGGAGAAGACTCTTGAGAGTCCCTCGGACTGCAAGGAGATCCAACCAGTCCATTCTAAAGGAGATCAGCCCTGGGTGTTCATTGGAAGGACTGATGCTAAAGCTGAAACTTCAGTACTTTGGGCACCTCATGCGAAGAGTTGACTCACTGGAAAAGACTCTGATGCTGGGAGGGATTGGGGGCAGGAGGAAAAGGGGACGACAGAGGATGAGATGGCTGGATGGCATCACAGACTCGATGGACGTGAGTTTGATTGAACTCTGGGAGATGGTGATGGACAGGGAAGCCTGGCATGCTGCGATTCATGGGGTCGCAAAGAGTCGGACACGACTGAGCGACTGAACTGAACTGAACTGAATGGGCCTCACAATGAGCTTCATCACATACACAACCGTTAGTAGCAAATTCTGGGTCTGGGGTGAGAGAATTCATTGTTTGCATAATCTTGATCCTAATCAGAATTCAGTCTAGTTCAGTCGCTCAGTCGTTTCTGACTCTTTGTGACCCCATGGACTGCAGCACGCCAGGCCTCCCTGTCCATCACCAACTCCCAGAGCTTACTCAAACTCATGTCCATCGAGTTGGTGATGCCATCCAACCATCTTATCCTCTGTCGTCCCCTTCTCCCCCTGCCCTCAATCTTTCTCAGCATCAGGGTCTTTTCAAATGAGTCAGTTCTTTGCATCAGGTGGCCTAAGTACTAGGAGTTTCAGCTTCAGCATCAATCCTTCCAATTACAATTGACTAATGAAGCCTCCTGGAATCTTCATTTTTCTTTTTACATTTCTCCTTGTTTATTAAGCTAATTTTAAGAGGAAAAGAAGTGGGAGGAGCCTTTAAAGAGAAATTATATTTGATTAAGAGTTTATCTGGGAGAAAGAGCAACAGCCAACAGTCGCTGAACCTCACAACAACCATACCTGGTTATTATTGCCCCAGCTCACACATGAGGCCATCAGGACGTGGACTGAAGAGATCTGCCCAAGATCCCAGAGAGAAGGCGGCTAAGCCAGGAGGCAAGGGTGCACTGGGGTCTGAACCCAGGCCAGGCCAACTCTCCCTGCCTGCTGCTTCTGGCCTCGGGCTCCACACCTGCTGAGTGCACAGATCTTACAAGTTCAGCCTCATCACTGCTGACAAGTGAATATACCGGAGTAACCTGCGTCTTATCCTGTCACAGAACATTTTCACCACCCAGAAAGTTCCCTCAGGCCTCTTCTGGTCAACACCCTCTGCCCTGAGGCAGCCACTGTTTTGACTTCTGTTGCCACAGATCCAGTCAGGCTGGGCTAGAAGTCCAGGAGAACAGGATCAAGGCCGGCACTCCCCCTGGCCCGGCTTCCTGCTCTCAGTGTAATGTTCTGGACGGGAAGTCAGCCATTCACTCCTCCTCACTGCTGAGTAACATCCCGCTGCAGGTAACAGCCACAGTTAGTGTCTCCTACTGGCAGACACTCGGGTCACTTCCACGTTGTGCTGCTAGGAGCAAAGCTGCTGTCGTCATTCCTGTAGGAGACTTTTTGGTGAACGTGTGTTGTTTTTCCTGAGTAACACCTAGGAGTGGGACTCTGGGCTATAACATTTATATGTTTAACTTCCAAAGAGGCCGCCAGTAGCCCATCTTACACACCCACCTGCGGCCAACACCTCACCAGCATCCACTCTGGGTATCTTTTCATGTCCGCCATCCTAGTAGAAGTAAAGTGGCATCTTGTCATTGTTTTAATTTGCATGTTCCTGATAACAAGTAATGCTGAGAGCCTTTTAATGTGCTTATGGGGGCACTTCCTTTGTGAAGTATCTGTCAAGCCTTTTGCCCATTTTTCAAGTTGAATGGTTTGACTTCTGGTGACTGAGTTAGGGGATGAGTCATTCTGACTATAGAGCAGGAAAAAGGTGGCGCAGCTAGGCTCACTGGCAGGGGGCTCTTGGCCACCCCACACAGTTGTCACTGGCATCAGATGACAGCCCGCGTCATCACCAGATCACAGGCACGGATCCTGCAATGGGAAAATCTCATCACGTGTATTTAGCTTAAAAATATTAGTCCATTACTACTGGAAAAATTTCCTAAAGATGATACTGTATTTTAAAAATCTTTTACAGAGTTAAAATAGACATCCCAGGGCTCCAACATTACATATTAAAAGATCTGTAGCAATCCAAATAAAGTACTTCCAGCAGTAAATTACAGAAATAGCTGAGAAACAAATTCTCACTTTAAAATGTTAATTTAAAAGGATTCTATGTTGGGATCGTCAACCTGCCCTACTAGGAACTGCTCCTGTGAAGAAAGGTCCATGGTGACAGAAACACCCTGGATCAGCACCTCAGACTGAGCAACGAGCTCCACCCCTAGTGAGACACAGAGCTCACATTACAAGGCCAGCGTCTTCCAGAACAAGTGTAAACGCCTGTGTATAAGTGAATTTATTTCAAACGGGAGAGACAGGTCAAAAGAGAAAACATTTAGTCAAGGGCCTTTCTGTGGCGTCCTACCTCCCAGACGGTCTCTCGGGCTGCCTGGACGCAGGCCTATGGGGTGCAGACAGGTGGCGCCAAACACAGCTCCCCAGCACCCCCGGGCTTGTCACAGCCCCTGGAGTTAAGGGCACCCCCCTCCCCCCACCACAGGTTCTGGACAATGGGCTGTGAGCGGAAGGGGTCCGTCATTCCTGAGCTGAAGCATAAATGAGCTGGCAAGAAGGCCTTCCCTTCAGTGGTCCATGTGCAGTGGCCACAGTGCACAGCAGGGCTCAGTCAGCCACCACCCGCGAGACGACGACCGGGCGAGAACCACCTCGTGGGAGCAGAGGGCAGCAAGCGTGTGTTAAGTCGCGGGTATCCGGGGCTTGTTAACTACAACACTAGTCCAGCTAACACAGACACACTATAATTTTCCTGTCTTCTGTTTTGCTTTCTGCTCCCATGTAAAAAAAAAAGTTTTAATTACTTTATTCAACAGATCAGACGTTTTCCCTTTAAGACTACTTTTTAAACATATATTTTAGAACAAAAGGTGGCATTTATTTGGTTTTCACTATTTATAAAATTGCTTTTCTGCATAAGTTACTATATAATATGGTCCTATTTGTTACCTAAAGGCATGAGCTGACGCTGAATCTGTCTTCATTAAACTCTGTGACCAGATGAACTCAATTACAGATTGCATTTGTTCGCTGAACATTCTAGTGCCTGACACAGGCATTTTATGTGTACTGGGAAATGAAATGTTATGAGCGTCTTAAATATCTGCTAAACGATGCAACTTTTTTCTAAAAACTAGGCTTGTCTTAAGTCATAACATTTCATATTCGGTCTCTGTAACTGAGCTCAGCAGCTAAACATTTAACTGAAGAAGTCTCTCAGTCTAAGAGACGCAAACCGAAACCACAAGGAGGCACCACTCGCAGCAGTCAGAATGGCTGTCACTAACAAGTCTGCAAAAATTAAACACTGGGGATGGCGCGGACAAAGGGGCCCTCCTGCCCTGTCGGGGGAAACGTCAGCTGGTGCAGCCACTGTGGAGAACAGCATGGAGGTTCCTTAAACACTACAAATAGAGATAACATGATCTAGCGATCCCACTCCTGGGGATCTATCTGGACAAAACTATAATTCCACAAGATACAGGCACCTGCATCTGCACAGCAGCACTATGCATAACAGCCAAGGCATGCAAGCAACCTACATGTCCATCGATGACGGATGGATAAACATCTGGGATAATGCCAGTAAGGCCACCTGTAGCAACATGGGTGCAACTAGAAATTATTATATTAAATGAAGTCAGAAAGAGAAAAACAAATATAATAATTTTTGTCTATATATATAATAATTTGTACATATAATAATTACATACAATAATAATTTCACTTATATGTGGAATCTAAAATTTGACACAAATTAACTTATTTATGAAACAGAAATAGAATCAGGGACATAGAGAACTGACTGGTGGTTGCCAAGGGGTTGGGGTTAAGGGAGGGATGGATTCAGAGGTTAGGGTTAGTAGATGTTAAGCTATTACATGTAGAATAAATAACACGGTTCTACTATATAGCACAGGGCACAACAGTCAATATTCTATGATGGATAAACCATGATGGAAAATAATATATGTGTGTGTGTGTGTGTAGGTATAACCGAATCACTTTGCTGTAGAGCAACAATTGATACAACACTGTCACATGGGAATAGAATCTAAAAAAGGGTGGACACATGCGTAACTGACTCACTTTGCTGTACTTGTTAGTAGCAACACAAGGCTGTAGACCAACTATACCTGAATTTAAAGAGAGAAAAATAATTCTCTTAGTCTAATCCCAAAGCAGCGATTTGGTAATTTGTACAAGGACAGAAAAGAGGGACGCTACATCTTGAAAAAGAAAGACAGAAAAGACAGAAAGCGTGTTCTTGATTTGATACTTTGCTAAAGTCATTCTTAAAACTGAAATACCTAACTTACATTGTAAGAGGAGGTGACATTCCAGACTTTAAATGACCTGGTGTTGCCCACGATCAAGGCTGGCATGAGGTAGCCTGGATCACACTGCTAGCACTGGGAAGATGGGTTTCTGTTTTTTTTGTTTTCAGTGTCAGAACATCTGTAAAGAAGCGGCCAGGACTGAAAGGGAACCAGGTAATAAAGCACATCTCTGAGCAGCTCTGATAAGCCAGCATCTCCTACCTCACGCCTTGGGCAAGCGGATGATAATGTGGAGCTAGACTAATGAATTATGGTGAAGACACCTTGTACCTGTTACTAGTTTTATTTGTGATGATCAGTAACAAGGAATCAAAACCCATATTCCAGAATTACTCAGAAATGGAGTTGCAAAATGATGGCAACTTGCCTGACAGTCTAATTTCTGCTGTGGGTGGATATGGCCATGTGCGGGGCCCTCCACCTTCAATGGAAGCTCCTCGAGGGTCTGAAAGAAATGAGTGCTGGGACAGCGTGGGAACAGGGCGCTGACTGAGGAAGGCAAGAGCAGGGTGGATGCTCTAGACGACGGGGAGAAAGGGGAGCCTGGCACGGTAAGAGCAATGGCCAGCACTGGGAACCCCACGGCACCAGGCCCTCAAAAGGCAGGCTGAGCTGGCCAGGCCGCCAGGGTGCGGGAGTCACCCCAAGACTGGAACTTGACTCCAGGGCATGTGGAGCCACTTAAGGTCAAGCAAGGGTGGCGTCCCGAGCCGAGTTTTAGGACGAGAGCTCAGGCAGCTGTGGCGGGAGGGGGCACACCAGAGCCGAGAGGCGGTGATGGCCGTGCGGGAGTGTATGCAGGGGTGTGGAGCTCTGGCCCTGGCAGTGATGGAGGGAAGCAGAGGATAAGACAGCCCAGGAGACCTTCTGGGGAAGACGGAGAGACACTGTCTACCACATTGGCCAGCAGAGAAGCAGAAACAGCCAGAGAAGCTAATGGAACAGAGAAGTGAAGTCAGGAAAGAGAGTACATTTTGGACCATCAACAAAATGAAAAGGCAACAACCTCCTGGAGTGTGAAGTCAAGCAGGCTTCAGGAAGCATTCCTATGAACGAAGGGCTTCCCAGGTAGAGCTAGTGGTAAAGAACCCACTTGCCAGTGCTGGAGACCTGAGAGATGTGGGTTCAATTCCTGGGTTGGGACAATCCCTTCGAGAAGGGCATGGCAAGATACCCACTCCAGTATTCTTGCTTGGGGAATCCCATGGACAGAGGAGCCTGGTGGGCTACAGTTTATAGGGTCACAAAGGGTCGGAAATGACTGAAGTGACTTAGCACACACGCATGTATGCACTATGAACAAAGCTGGTGGAGGTGATATAATTAGAGTTGAACTATTTAAAATCCTAAAAAAGGATGCTGTTAAAAGTGCTGCACTCAATATGTCAGCAAATCTAAAAAACTCAACAGTGGCCACAGGACTGGAAAAGGTCAGTTGTCATTCCAATTCCAAAGAAGAGCAATGCCAAAGAATGTTCAAACTACCATACAATTGCACTCATATCACATGCTACCAAGGTTATGCTCAAAATCCTTCAAGTTAGGCTTCAGTGATACGTGAACTGAGAACTTCCAGATGTACAAGCTGTGTTTAGAAAAGGCAGGGGAACCAGAGATCAAATTGTCAACACCCACTGGATCATGGAGAAAGCAAGGGAATTCCAGAAAAACATCTATTTCTGCTTCATTGACTACACTAAAGCCTCTGACTGTGTGGATCACAACAAACTGGAAAATTCTTAGAGATTGGAATACCAGACCACCTTACCTGCCTCCTGAGAAACCTATATGCAAGACAAGAAGCAAGAGTTAGAACAGGACATGGAACGACGGACTGGTTCCAAATAGGAAAAGGAGTACGTCAAGGCTGTATATTGTCACCCTGCTTATTTAACTTATACGCAGGGTACATCATGAGAAACGCTGGGCTGGATGAAGCACAAGCTGGAATCAAGTTTGCCGGGAGAAATATCAATAACCTCAGATATGCAGATGACACCACCCTTATGGCAGAAAGTGAAGAGGAACTAAAGAGGCTCCTGATAAAGGTGAATGAGGAGAGTGAAAAAGCTGGCTTAAAACTCAATGTTCAAAAAACTAAGATCATGCCAAAGTGTCCCAGGGAAGGCAGGAGGGCACCCCACAGTGCAGGCAGGAGCACGGCCAGCAAGGCCACTCCGGTCCTCCTGGGGGTGGCGGCCGGGTGAATGCTCTGCTGGCTGGACCACAACCCACCCTGGTGTGGGGCTTAGGTTCAAAACAAGGAGATGCCAAAAGCATAAATAATCTAAATGACCCTGGAAAATTCCTAGCTTTGGAACAAAGCTTGCTTCTTTAGTTGAGAACCAACCTGCTTCTCCAGCTAAGCTGATTATACTTGGGGGCCTCGTGGGACCAAAGAACAACGGAGCCTCTGCGCATTACAGGATGGCGGTGAGAGGCCGCTGGCTGGAGGCGCAGCGAGGGCTGCCCGGGGGGAAGGTGGACAACGCCCCCTCCTCCCTCCTCGTCCTCCCTTTTTATTTGTTAAACGAGAACACGTAGTTGAATTCTCAAATGTTAAATGCTTATAAAATTCAATTCTATCGCCTAACAGAATACTGGTTGTCAGTTCACCAGGTGGGAACCCATCCGGCTGAGAAGTATTCCTAAGGCTCACATGGGCCCTGGAGGGGCTGGGAGAGCCTCGCCTCCCGACAGCCATGCCTGACACTCTGCCCGGAGGATGACCTGAAAGTGCAGCTCACTCTTATTTCCCGGAATGGGAATGAATTACTTATAAACAGCATCAGGCTGCTTGGCTGCCCTGCAGCCCTGGTGGGGACACTCAGAGCACGTGGGGATCCGCACACCCTGGGCAGCGGGGTAAGGAGGGCTGTCCCAGCCGCAGGCCTGACCCTGGTGCCCAGACCGGACGGGCACTGAGCAACAGAGGCAGCCGCACTGCAGGATGGGCCGGAGTGGCTCTCCCGGCCCCTCTCTCGGACATGTTCCTCCTGGGTTCTAAACCCTGCAACCTGGAGAGGGTGGGGAGGGGAGGCCCCTCGCTAAATTCTTAGGAGGCCCATTAACCCGCAAGAGCGGCTAATCGGCCTCCTGCAATTTAGTGAGCGGCCTCCAAGAAGTCACTCGGTTGAACACAGGGGCCCTGGGAGGCGGGTCAGGCTCCCATCTCCAAGCGGCTGAAGGTGGGCGGGGGCGGCAGTGCAGGCAGCCTACCTAGCTGGGAGAGGTCCAGCCGGGCCCAGTGCATGCCTGTGGGGCAGCTGGCGGACAGCGTCCGGATGAACACCTGGCCGAGGCTGTCCAGCGCCCACAGGGCATCTTGGCAGGCGGCGTAGGCCCTCATCTCGGCGTCAGGGGGCAGCTGCACGGTAGACGGGCGGGACTGGGCGTGCTGGGCACTCAGGCGGCACAGGTCCTTGCTGCTCTGGCATAGCCACAGCGAGCTTCCTGCAGAGAGGTCACAGCATCACTGTGAGGCCCCAGCCCGGTGCCCACCCTCGCTCCCCACCGTGGGGCAGGAGCAGCCAGTAAACAGGAAACCAGCCCAACACACTCAGAAAAAACAAAAGAGTTCAGATCTTGGAAGCCCACGTCACCGGCTCAGTGGCCCAGACCTTGGATGTTCTATGATGAACCGGGAAGCCTTCATCGTGGTGTACTGGCCAGGGTCCTGAGGAAGCAAGCTCAGCGACTCCTTGGCAGTACGCCACCGAGGAGCCTCTGCCCGGGTGACAGGTGGGCAGCAGGGTGAGGCTGCTGGAGGAGGCCCAGAACACCAGGAAGCCTCTTCTCCCTTTCCTCACCCCCAAATTACACGCTTTCATTGTCTCCATTTATTCAGAGTCCTTGAGGCTCAATTCACTTTAAAATGCAAACCATGCTTAGAGAAGTTTTAAAATCTCAGTCAGATTATCTAAAACCTGGGGCCAGATACAGTTTGAAATTAAATTTTTGGGGGGAGTTTGAAAACGTAACGTCACGGTCATGCCAGACATTTAGGTAACAGCCCTGAGGAGTCAGCTGGTAACCCTCCAGCCGCCACCCCAACCCAGGCGGCGCAGTGATGCTTCTACAGCGCAGCGCGTCCTGGTCGCGACCCGCAGGACAGACGAGGGCAGGAGGGGCCTCCCGTCAGCTCAGGTCAGTTTTGTGGCCGCATTCAGGACACCTGTGGTGTTCAGAGCTCTCTCCCTCGGCACTGCGGTCAGACCGTCTGGCGAGGGAGTACTCTGTTGCACTGACCGAATCCTCCACATTCTGGCGGCTACAGGCTGGACCTCGCCGGCTGCTCCCTCTGAACCACAGACTCATGGCGTCGTCTCGTTGGACTCGGCACCATCCTGGGCGGATGCTTTGGCTGCCAGCAGGGCCACCTGACTACCCTGAGCTGCAGGAGGGGCTCTGAGTTCTGAGTGGAGTTGGGAGGCCTGCCTGCCAGGGGGCAGTGGGACTGAGGCCAGCAGGGGGATCTGTAAACGAGGATCACAGGGGAAATGGCCCAGCACCCGGACAAGCCTGGTGCCGACTGGCCTGTGCTATGGCCCCAAGATGTGCTGCTGCGGTACCGGCTGCCAGCCTCAGCCGCCACACAGGATGCGCCCGGCCGTCAGGAGGAGCCTCGTCTCCAGACTCGACTCCCTCAGCACCCCACACCAGGCTCTTCTCTCCTGTCCAGCTTCAGGGGCCCTCGCCCGTGACACCACCACGGCCAGGCTCCCACCCCAACTCGACCACATCAGACCATGGATTTAACCATTCAGTGGCACCCCAACCCACCTTCCTTGCTGGGGGCAGTGGATGCCAACACAAAGGCCCACTTTGTGGCAGAGGCGGTCCCCCGGGGAACAACATGACTCCAGTAAGTGCCTGCAGAGAGTAAGGAAAGAGTGTGTTAAAGAAAGAAGAACTTCAGAACACTTCAGAACTTCAGTTCTAGGCCTCAATTGGTCTTCAAAACCCCTCACAGAGGAGGGGTTCTGGAGGGCCCTTAACGTTGGAGACCCAAGCCAGCACTGCGAGAGCCAGCCCAACGGGCAGAGCTACAGTCCTGCCCAGGGTTGGGGGAGGCCACCCAGGGGAGACAAGCTGGAGGAGACCCACTGAGCAGGGGTCACTCACAGAAACGAAGGCCCAGCTGGCACCTGGGCACTTACGCCTACGTTTACAGATCTCGCCCGAGCCTCGCGTCTCCCACAGGGCAGAAATTTTCTCTTTTGGAAACGGACTATTCTCTCACTAGACTCTAAGTATGGGAGGAGTTTTTCATGTAAATGGAAACTGCTGACATAAAAACAAGCTCTCTGCGCTCTCCTTATATCCTACGACACCCCTAGTGAAAACTGACGACACACCAGGCAGACACCGGTGTCCAATCATAGGAACGACAGACGAAAAAGAGGACACTTGTCAGAGCACAGAGGGCGCCTCCATCACACACTTCACACCACTGGCACTAGATGATCTCTTCAAGCGGAGTCTTAAAGCCGTACTTTCAAAGCTGACTCTAAGTGGAGCGGCCCATCAAGCTGACGTGGAAGTAATTCACCCACCAATGAGACTCCCTCGAGCGACGTGGAATTCGTTCTTGCCCGAGGAGATCCAGACGCCGCTGTTGTTGACGCCCAGCAGGCTCGGCTGGCACTGCAGCTGCTGGGACCAGAATGCCGTGCGGAGCCTGTCCGCCACCTTCTCCACGGGCGCCTGGGCCGCCGTGGCCACGGAGTGCGTGGCGCGGATGACGGTCTGGAACAGGCTGCACTGGTCAAACACCACGTAGTCCGTGACGCTCACCTGGAGGGAGGCGGGCAGGCACCCTGCTCTCAGTGCAGTCACAAGCGCCTTCTGTATGTGCGCGGCCCGAGAGCTAAGGCCCCGCCCCCACCTGCACGCGCGCGCTCGCTCGTGTGAGGGCTGGGGACAGGTGTGGGGACAGCCCTGCCGCAGGGTGCGATTACCTCCAAGGGGTCGATTCAGGGGGAGGCTAACACCTGCCTTTAGTTTACATACTTCTCTACTGCGTGCACCTCTTACAAGCATGCATTCCTTTTACGACTAAATATCACCCCGCCGCACCCCTAAGTCTTTTATTCTAAATCAGTGAGAAAGGATTATTTTGTTTTGAAATTTAGAAAGTTCCAAAGGACAACCGGTACAATACTTAGAATCATAACATGGTTTTAAAAAGGTAGTATAGGTAGAGTGATGGAGCAACTTGTGACCTAACAGGAAAGTGAACGTGTGAGGCGCTCAGTGGTGTTCGACTCTGCAACCCCATGGACTGTAGCCCGCCAGGTGCCTCTGTCCACAGGATTCTTCAAGCAAGAACACTGGGGTGGGGGCTTCCCTGGGGGCTCTGTGGTTAAGAATCGGCCTCCCAACGCAGGAAGCCTGGTTTTGAGCCCTGATTCGGGAAGCACCTGCATGCCTCAGAGCCAACCAGGCCCGTGTGCCACAACTACCGAGCCCGTGCTCTAGAGCCTGGGAGCCGCGACTACTGAGGCCTGCGCGCCGAGAGCCTGTGTCCACGAGAGAAGCCAGTGCGGTGAGCAACCTGCTCTCTGCAACGAGAAGCCAGTGCAGCAGCGAAGACCCAGCACAACCAGAAAACATACTGCAGTGGGCAGCCACGCCTCTCCAGGGGCTCCTTCCGAGCAGGGAGCAAACCCCAGCCTCCTGCTCTGCAGGCAGATGCTTTCCCATCAGCCACAGGGAGGCCCTGACCTCACTGGCACTGTTAGTAACTACGCCGGAACAGCAGTACAGACTGAACCTGGCCTGGACATGTGGAGCACACCTGGGCTCCGGTTCCGGACATGCTTCTCTCCCTTCCCTGAAAGAGGCCTTTCTCCAGGCCGTCTAAGGAAACCTCTCCTTGCTGGGCAGCTCTGGTTGCTAGAAAGCTCTCTGACTGCACGGCTTCCCGAGTCTGTCCACCCTGGTGGATTTAATTATAGAGAATGTCACGGCCCCACTCTAAGGACGGCCTCGTGCAGGCCACACTCCGAGGTCATGCACAACAAAATGCTGAGTGATGTGAAATCACTCCCGACAGGGAATCTCACGTGTAATAAACAAAACAAATGCAACAGAAGCAGCTATAAAATCAGCACTGCACTCCGTGTGTGCACACAGCCCTTCCTTGCGGTGATGGAACTTGGGCTGACTGTGAGTTGCTGTTTGTACCGAGGTTCAAGCAAATGGTATTTGTTAGCTGCAGAGCCTGTGGCCTCTTTCTCTCTTATGGGCAGAGTCGTGCCAGCTTGGCCGGGTAGACTCTATCAGAGTCCACAGGAGGCCGGCAGAGCCTGGGGACCACTGCGCTTCCTCATGGGGTACGGTGCCAGGCCACACGGAAAGCCTGGGACATGTTCAGTCCCAGCACCCAGGCCTGGCCAATAAGTAGGATGCAAGTTAAAAAAGAAGAACGGTTTAATGACCAAACATAATGCTGACTCGAGCACCACAGAGCGATCAATCCTGTAGTAACTGAAACAGCTTGCTTCCAAACACCCCAGAGACGACTCTGTCACATCTCTCTGAAGACAACGTTCTGAATACTATGATAAAACAGCATCTAGCTTTCCTTACGCTACTTAAACACAGAATTCAGTACATATATACGTTTTTTGTGTGTGTGTGTGTGTAAAACCATATAATACGGTTACAAATACAGAGTATTTTTGAATCATTTATATAACTTTTCAAATAGCACCTGGCATATTAAATTAGAGACATAGAGCAAACACAACTTCCTTTTCCACATGCTCATCTGAAAGACCTAAGAGCGGCCGATGGAAGACCTGCCCTCAACGAGGCAGGCCTGAGGGACAGCGCCTGACCCAGTGGGGCTCACACAGGAAGAGTCTCTGCGCACCCCTCGGCGTGAACGCCAGCACGGTCCCACTCACCATGCTGGGGACTGCGGGCGACACGTTTACGCTGAATGTTGCCAGAGGGGTAAAGAGAGCTTAATTACACCATATTATTTGTCAGTGTTTACTTTTCTGGGAAAATTCCCCCTTCCTTTGTTGAAATACCATTTATTTACAGGCCTTCTGTACAAGCAGAGATAGTGAATTTTAATTGTGGGTTGGGTTTCTCACACCTATTATCTAATCTCTTTTCTTAGTACACTCTTTCAGAGTTAAATATTAGTATCACCTAGGTCTTCAAATGGATGTCACTAGGTCGATTTAGCCTGTAATATCAAATTTCTAAATAACACCAAAATTTAAGTAAACTAAGCCTGCATACTTAGGCAAAAAGAGCTTTCCGAGTTACTCTCTGTGATAAAAGCCTTGATATTCCTGATGTGCTCAGATGGTGACTGAGGGGTAAAGGCTCTGCCTGCAGTGCAGGAGATGTGGGTTTGATCCCTGGGTCAAGAAGGTCCCCTGGAGAAGGAAGTGGAAACCCACTCCAGTATTCTTGCCTGGAGAATTTCATGGAGTTCACAGGGCTGCAAAGAGTCAGGCACGACTGAGCACGCATAACTCATGAAACAGAAGTGAACACTGTTGGTTTAACCCAAGCTCCCTGAGCTCCGTAAGGAACAGGGAGGGGCGCCAAATGGGAGGCGCCCTGGCACGGACCCTGGAGCTAGACACCTACCTGCCACCAGTGGTCGTCGTCTCCTTGGGGCTTCTTGGAAACAATGCCAGTCCGGAACCACAGGTTTCCTCGGACGTCCAGAGCCCACAGGCTCTGCTGGTCCCCGAGAGTCACACAGACAGGCTCCAGAGCCTGCCGCTCACTGCAAACAAGGACAGCAGCGTGGTGTCAGCACCAGGTTCTCGGCTCCCAGCGTGTCTGGGACACTGACGTCAAGTGTCTGGGGGGTGCTCAGTGTGGGACAAGAGATGAGCCCCACTCGCAAGTTCCAAGGAAGGAAGCCTGAGTTCAGAGTTCAATGGCTGTGCAGTATGTGCAGTTCAGACGTGTGGTGGGACCTGAGGGACACACTGCAGGCCCAGGACGGTGGGGAACACTCCTTAGAGAAGACGACCCAGGAAGAAGCGCAGGCGTGTGGGGGATGCCAGGCCTGCGTGATCCAGCATCCCACCCCTGCCTCCACCAATTAAGTGAACAGAACCCCTTAGCACCAGGCTGTGCAGCGCAGTAGCAGCCTGGCAGACCCGCCCTCTCAGCGGACAACACCCTCCCTCTGCCATCCAGTGATGTCCCCGCCAGCGTCAGGGATTAGCTGCAGTCCCCCCAGCACAGCGCCTCCCTGACCTCTGCAGGGGGGCCGGGGCGCCCCCGTGAGGCATGTCCCTGTCCAGCTTGGGACCACCTACACCAGTGGGGGGTGGTTCCCCGAGACGGGAGCTCTGTGAGGCCAGGGCAGGGTCACGTTCACACTCTTAGCCCAGTACCGCCCCCGGCTCTCAAGAGGAGCTCACTCAAGTTTCCTGGGATGCTAAACTCAAACCAAGACTATCCTAGTCTAACTTTTCTAAGGACTACTGATAATTCCATGCTAGAAAAATGGCCTGACAGTAATTCTGCAATGAAAATTCTGACTGGTAGAAAGCAACCAAATAAACTGTAATTCATGGATAATTTCAGCTGACGAGGAGGATAATAAATGAAAATATTTGGTTCAGTCATCTGAGACTCTAAACAGAAACTTTCTGACGCTGGGCAGTTCCGCAGAAAGACCACCATGAGAGACCTGTGAACACGTGGGGCTCAAGGTCACACACAATGCTGCTCAAGGGTAGAAGCATTTTTAAAACTGAGCTCTGACCCAACGTCCAGGCTGCCAGTCAGAGGGAGGCAGAGGGTGCCTTCAAAGCCCAGGCTCCTGGCATTGACTCTGACAATACCAGAGAACACCACAACCTTGAAAACCTTCAGGGAACCAGCTCTGCCTGGGAAAGGCTCACACGTCCCTTAAGGGGCATCAAGCTGACAAAGACCAGACAGGGACAAGGAGGACACAGACCGCGTCTGCCCCTGCTCGCATACCTGACTATGTCGCACTTCCAGAGCTCCCCCTCGGGGCAGAAGCTGCTCACCCCCTCCCGGTACAGGAGGGCTCGCTGCTCCGTCAGCGCCCACACCACGCTGTTGCGGGCAGTGACCTGGGACAGCGGGAACGGACAGTCGACCTTCACGGCTCTGGCACAGGGGCGATCCACGCTGAGACCTGCCGGGGAGGGTGGAAAGCCCCCAGAGACACACCATCAGGATTTCACTCCCCATTCTCATCCTGTTGCTGGCTTATTTTTCTTTTTTGGTATTCTGTTATTAATAGCCTTTCCTTTCATAGTAAGTGCTTTCTCTTTTTAAGGTTCAGTTAACCTAAGATGGTTAAACAGTGCTTAAATATAACGTCCATCTGTAGTGTTTTTGGACGCTCTTTGGAAACTGGAATAACAACAATTCAGGACCTTCTAGTGTCCCCAAGTAGCTAAACAAGTGCTGAGAGAACATGAAAGCCCAGCACAGGAGGGCAGCCAGACCCGAGCCAGGAGGGCCCTGGCCCAGAGGAGCCAGTGCGCAGAGAGGCCCTCCGCACTCAGTGGCCACAGCCCTCGCAGACTCTGCAAGTCCTGTCTCAGGAGCTCCGAGGCCATTCCTAAGGGAATTGGCAGAGCAGCTGCTACCTAAAGCCCATACCTGCGGCCTTGGCCTGCAGCTGGGTCTCTGCACTCCCTGACGTGTCCCTACTTATCACTAAAGTGCCTCTCGGTATCACAGTCCTTGGGCTGCATTTCCTCGGACTCAACGCGGTGGGAATCACCTACGGGACTTCTTACACTACTAATCCTCAGGCCAAACCTGGAGACTCTAACCCAGTAGCTCTGGGTGGGTCTGAGTTGGGCTGAAATCACTGCCCAGGTGATTCTTAAGACCCCCCTCATCCCCAGGCCAGAGTGCCCTCTTTCCCCAGCAGGAATGATATTCAGATGCCTCTGGAAGTTGGACGTGCCTGTCTTCCCAGCTATTTTTCACTTTCAAGGAAGCCACAGGAACAGGCTGGAGGGACTGGCGGGCACACGGGCCCGAAGCTGGCAGGGCTGCCCTCTGGGCCGAGGCAGGAGCTGCTGTCATCCTGGCATCCCCACAGCCGAGAGTGAGCCAGGTGCGAAGGGCTTCCAGCCCCAGAGCTGTTCCTGGCTGACCGTTCCCAAAAGAGATGGAAACATCCTCTCGGAAGCAGCAGTATTAAATGGTCAAAAGACTGATCTTTACATAAATCCAACAGGGCCTCCTGACAAGCGAAAAAGAGCTCCTGCCCTGGACTCATTTCCAGGTACTGCTAAATCATGTTGCTTTTGGAAACCCATATCCCATTTTGCTGACGGTACATAAACACTGACTCTCATTACAGTTTATTTTTAATAAACAAGTCCCACTGAGTCTCTTCCAACAGCTAAAGGTTCCCCTCAGGGCAGTTTCCTAGGACGAGATAAACTGCTATTTGGAGCAGATTATTTCTCGATGTTTTTTCCTGACCCATGTGTAAATAAGGATACGGAAGCAGGGCTTTGACCGGGCTGAAAAAACTGTCATGAGTTAAAGGGAAAAATTATTCTAATGTCATTTCTGTTACTCTTTCCTCTGCAGATTTGATACCACAGGAAAAGGGACATGCAATGAATGGCTAGCCCTATAAGATTCAAAACAATTGTATTAATTCCCGCTGTAAATGCGTCCTGGGCTG
Source organism: Bison bison bison (assembly GCF_000754665.1). Lineage (NCBI taxonomy): Eukaryota > Metazoa > Chordata > Mammalia > Artiodactyla > Bovidae > Bison > Bison bison. Next base: position 1,452,113 of record NW_011494874.1, read on the forward strand.
AACGTGAGTGAGCAGCAGAAAGGTGCCGATAGATTTCAGCGGCAAATACTCTCTTTCCGGAAACAATGGCAAATACTCTATTTCCGGAGACGTTTTAACTTCCATTCGCACCCAGCCCCTCCCTCACCGCCTCCAAGCACATTGCCACCAAAGAGCAGTCACCCCGGGGCAGCCACCTGTCTGCAGGTACAGGTCCCCGTTGGTCCTGATGATCCAGGCCGTGTCGTCACTCAGGGCCACAAACACCGCCTGGGGCAGAGCTTCGTACCAGTGGCGCTTCCCCTTGATGGTCACTTTTCCGCACGCAAAGGCTCGGTTAGACTTCTGTTCAATCTTCCAAAGAAGGGCGCCTGTGGAAATAAAAATTCTATTCAAGGGCCAATGAACACCGAGAATGCTTACCCGCTAAAGTCCCTTCTGGGTGCTGTGGGCAAGCGATTTCTCCAACATGCCCCCTTTGCTGCTACGCCGACCGGGGAAGGGCAGTGCTGAGGCGCGAGCCCCCGGGCCCCCTTAGCCGCCTCTTCATGTGTGAAAGGGGATAGCCAGCAGCCCGCAGGCCGTCAGGAAGGGAGACTGCCTCAAGGACACAGCACACAGGGCGGGCGTCAGGGGCCCACGCCACGTAGGAGAGAGCAGTGCTGCTAGGCGTGCCGGGTGAGGGCCCGGACGGCCGTCCTGACGCTGCTAGGCGTGCCGGGTGAGGGCCCGGACGGCCGTCCTGAGGCACAGTGAGCGTCCCGGCAAAGAGAGCACCCGAAGGGACTCGACGGCACAGGGTGAATTCTGGACCAGCCAAAGGGACACGGTGCAGGAAAAGGACACATCTGAGCTGGGCTGTCCCTTTTCCCACTTAGAAAAGGATTCTACTCAACAGACAATGGGGAGGGAAGGAGGAAAGGCAAACAGGAAGCCTGTCTATGGAGACGGAGGCAAGGTGTAACAAACCACCAGTGTCACCAAGAGCGCACAGGCTGGACAGAGGGTCCGACGTGAGGCGCAGACGCAGGAGAGGCGGCCGGCACAGCCCACAGCCCCGAGTGCCCAGCCTGGTCGGGGCCCTGCAGAACAGCTCAGCCAGAGCACCAAGCTGGTGGAGACAGAGCTCCCACTGGAGCGGTGAGGGACTGAACGGTGTGGAGACACAGAGTAATTCACAGAATCAGGGAAGAACCGAAGCTTATAACCGGCTGGGGAGATGAACCCAGAGGTAAATGAGAGGGAAACGGTAAAGTTCACAACTACATAAAGTCAGCTTTACTGACTATGCCAAAGCCTTTGACTGTGTGGATCACAATAAACTGTGGACAATTCCGAAAGAGATGGGAATACCAGACCACCTGACCTGCCTCTTGAGAAATCTGTATGCAGGTCAGGAAGCAACAGTTAGAACTGGACATAGAACAACAGACTAGTTCCAAACAGGAAAAGGAGTACGTCAAGGCTGTATACTGTCACCCTGCTTATTTAACTTCTATGCAGAGTACATCATGACAAACGCTGGACTGGAAGAAACACAAGCTGGAATCAAGATTGCCGGGAGAAATATCAATAACCTCAGATATGCAAATGACACCACCCTTATGGCAGAACGTGAAGAGGAACTAAAAAGCCTCTTGATGAAAGTGAAAGTGGAGAGTGAAAAAGTGGGCTTAAAGCTCAACATTCAGAAAACGAAGATCATGGCATCCGGTCCCATCACTTCATGGGAAATAGATGGGGAAACAGTGTCAGACTTTATTTTTTGTGGCTCCAAAATCACTGCAGATGGTGACTGCAGCCATGAAATTAAAAGACGCTTACTCCTTGGAAGGAAAGTTATGACCAACCTAGATAGCATATTGAAAAGCAGAGACATTACTTTGCCAACAAAGGTTCATCTAGTCAAGGCTATGGTTTTTCCTGTGGTCATGTACGGATGTGAGAGTTGGACTGTGAAGAAGGCTGAGCGCCGAAGAATTGATGCTTTTGAACTGTGATGTTGGAGAAGACTCTTGAGAGTCCCTTGGACTGCAAGGAGATCCGTTCTGAAGGAGATCAGCCCTGGGTGTTCATTGGAAGGATTGATGCTAAAGCTGAAACTCCAATAACTTTGGCCACCTCATGAGAAGAGTTGACTCATTGGAAAAGACTCTGATGCTGGGAAGGATTGGGGGCAGGAGGAGAAGGGGACGACAGAGGATGAGATGGCTGGATGGCAACACCAACTCAATGGATGTGAGTCTGAGTGAACTCTGGGAGTTGGTGATGGACAGGGAGGCCTGGAGTGCTGCGATTCTGGGGTCGCAAAGAGTTGGACACGACTGAGCGACTGAACTGAACTGAACTGAATGGAACAGATTATTATCTTAGTCTGTAAGGAAAAATATTTTTCAAACAGGAAAAAGATAGAAGAAAACAATCCTGAACAAACTACTGGTTTACACAGTGACAAAGCCCAGGAGAGTCGGAGGGAGCCTCTACTAGACGTCACAGGCTCAGTCTTGTCTGCCTTCCATTCTGATGCTCTAACAAACCAGCTACAACCAGGCAAATACACATACATACTTTTGTTCTACCCCCTCCCCAAATAGGTAAAGCAGCCAGCATTATGAAAGACACAAGGTTCTGTGCAGATGGGGGCGGAGGTAGAACCTCGCCCCGGAAGCGTCTGTCCCAGCCCACTGACAACGGCCTGATCACGGCTTGAAGGACTGAATGCATTTTCTTTTCACAGCCCAGGAGTAGCTTGTTCACCCAAAGATGTATGTAGCTCATTAAAAAATAATTTCTAAGAGAGAAACCAAATATTTCAAATTTATCCAACATATCCATGGGCCCATCTTCATTAGTTCAGTTGCTTTAAAGCAACACTAAGAAACAGGAACACATTTATTCTTATGAGAAATTTGTATGTTAATATTTCTTTAAAAAAAACTCAAAATTCAAGCTATTTGCATAACTTAACAAGAGTATGTTCATGTGTTACCACTGCAATTAATAAAAAACTAAAAACTGAACTGCATTTACACAATTTTTAGTTGATGTCAAATGAAGCAGTCCACGTCCCATGGAGAAAAGCCCTCAGCCCTCCAGGAAAGGCCCAGCGGCTGCGTGGGGTGGGGGGCCGGGCGCAGGGAGCCAGGAGGCAAACCTGAGGGCGAGACTGCCACCTGCTGGACGGCATCTTCGAACTTCTGCCAGCGCAGCCCAGCGCCCGGCAACGCGCTGCAGAACAGGCCGCCTTTGTAGTCCAGGCACCAGAGGTACTTCTCGGAGACCGCCAAGCTGAGGATGCCGTGGCCGGGCCCGGAGTAGCCCATCCAGCTTTCTGCAAACTGACAAGGACAGAGCCTGCTGAGTCGGCGACAGAAGACACAGCTGCATGTGCCCCACACGGCAATACGAAAAGTGCGCCAGCATTAAAGTCACGGAGCTGAAAGGGCTGTGTACGTGTGAGTGTGTGTGTGTCTGTGAAAGGCCCTCTGAGCAGCCATGCAGAGGCCGGCCCCACTGTCTCTGGACCAGCTCTCAGAAACACTGTGAGATGGGAGCTGCTGTCCCTGCAAGGACCCCACCACATCCCTGGATAAACACTTTTTCGTTGATACTGTAACCTCTTTCCTACCCCGGGGCTCACACTGTCATTCTACAGGCATGCTTCCCTTCCCGCTTGAGGGCAGACTGGCCTCTGTGCGTCTAATCATCACAGGAGAAACGGCACTGCCACCACCTTGTTTTCTCACGGGATGTTTTTGAGTTCTGTTCCAGTCACCAAACAGGCGGCCCACCCTGTGGTTGACGGACGCCTGGCCAGGACACTGCCTGACTGGAGTTTGGAGACTAAGGTTTAGCTGCGAGGAGTCTTTCAAAAACCAAAGCTAAATAAAGTGCGTACTTTAATTAAAAGTTTTCCAAAACTGCAAAAGAAACCCATGTATTTGCACAATCACCCATACAAGGACGTTCGTTCACTGCTTCACAGAGCATGATGCCCAATTCTTCTCAGCTGGCCCTGCTCCCCAGGACACGCCTTATCTACCCCCTCAAAACCCACCAAATGTGGCTTTCAGATGGCTGGGCTGGGTGAAGGCAGGCGAGGTCCTCACAGTGCTAGGGGCCCTCTCACCAAGGACTTTCTAAAACTCTGCCCAAGAAGCCCAATCACGCAGGCCAGAGCTGCCTGGCTAATGCTGGGGTGGGTGGGGGCCCTGTGGCCACCCCCTCTCCGCCCTATGCTCATCACCAGCGCCCAAGTCCTGCTCCACTAGGAGGATCTGCAGATTATCTGGCTCCTCCCTGACTTGGACTCTGGGACCCAGGACTGCCCGTCACAAGCACTGCAGTGTCCCAGTACCAGACGCAGACCTTGGCAGCCGAAGGCACTCAAGAAAGGGCGAATGCACAGAAAACTGCGGGAAAGGGCACGCTGTCTTAAAGCAAGTAAGTGCGAGGTTCTGCTCTCAAGGCAGGACAGACAGCACCAAAGTTTGAGAGAGGGGACCCTAGGGCCACCCTGGCCCCACTTGCTACTTGATCCTGTGAAGCCAACGAAGTGTCTGAGGCTCCACTTCCTCCAGTGAAATGGGAGCACCTAGAGCTTGTGGTTTTTGTTTCCAGAAAAGTAAACGAGTTGAATTTGTAAAGGGCTGAGTGTGGCACCTGACCCCTGTGGGTGCTGCCCCAATGCTGTGCCTTGGTGGGACAGAGGTTCCACAGGCATCTGGGGACGGCACACGTGGCTGTAGGTTCACCCACAGGCCACACCTCACAGCCACACAGCAAGAAGAGGTACAGTACACAGCTTTGAATCCAAATACATCTAATGATAATTACTTGCTGGATTTCCCTGTAAAGAATCCGCCTGCCAGTGCAGGAGACATGCTTTGATCCCTGATCCGGGGAAATCCCACGTGCCAAGGAACAACTAGGCCCATGTGGCACAGCTATTGAGCCTGAGCTCTAGAGCCCAGGGGCCCAAACTACGGAGCCTGCGCTCTAGAGCCCGGGGCGGGGGTGGGGGGGGGACCCAGACTACCGAGCCTGCGCTCTAGAGCTCGGGACCTAAATTGCTGCAGCTCTCATGCCTGGAGTCCAGGGTCATCGGTGCCCAGCTGCCTCAGGTTCCGAAGGGAGCAGCTCCCTTCTACACCCGTCACACCTTGGCACCGATGTTGAGTCAAACAGATGCACGTCTGAGGAGATGGGGGCAGGGAGTGCTGGCCTCCGGCCTGCTCCGCGCCTTCTCCTCCAGGAGGGGACGGGCCTCTGCCCACTGGGTTCCTGGAGTGGCCCCCAACCCAGCCACTCTCCAGGATGATGAACACTAGGTGCCCATGCTGGACTGGCCCTCCTGGGTCAGGATCAATGGTGAGAGGCCGCTCTTGCTGCTTACTGACTGGGAACGGCAGGTCAGCAGGAGCCCAGGCCATTTCAGACCCCTGTGCTGGAGTCCCCTCAAATCTGGGCCTCCAGCACTTGGCTCACAGGGTTGACAGTGGGAGTGTAACTTCTTCCCAGTGTCAGTTTGCCAGCGACTTCCCTAAAGGAAGGAGCCCTCGTACCTGATCGGCCTTGAGCAGCCCGGGGTCGTCCGTGCCCAGCTGCCTCAGGTCCTGCAGGGAGCGGCCCCCTCCCAGCTCCGTCACGCTCGTCTCCGAGGATGAAGAGGGCAGCCCGTGGCCGTAGATGTCCTCCTCATCGCTGGATGTCAGCACCTGGTCCCGTGGGGCTGCTCCTGGGAGCTGGTGGCCGAGGTCCGGGGAGGTAGTTGGCCTCCCCCCAGGTCACACTTGGAAGTGACGACCACCGTCTGGCCCGTGTCAGGGTCAGGAGCGGTGCGCTGGGGACTTGGGCTGAGGTTGTGGGGGGCTCCCATGTGCGTCAGGAAGCCCTGCTCTTCGGGGGGCTTCTCAGCTCTGCCTTCATCAGCCGTGGCCCCCGGAAGCCGTTGCTCTGCACTGGGGGCCCAGCTGAGGTGGGAAGGCTCCGGCGCCGAGTCCAGGAGGCAGGCTTCTGAGAAAGCACCCGGGGGGCCGTTAGGCTGCACGGCCCCGTCCCCCCGGGCCTCTGCTGTGCTGCCCGGCCCACTGTCCGCAGGCTGAGGCTCCTCCTCAAGCTCCACGATGTCCTCAGTGTCCTCCGCAAACTCCGTCGGGTGCCAGGAGGAACTCCCCGCCCCACAGGGCGGCTCGGTCCCACCCTCGCCGTCGCCCAGGGGGCTTTCAGTTCTCCCCTCAGCTCCTCCGTTCAGCAGGTCAGGGGCGGGCAGGGGGACCTCCAGGACACTGAATGCCTCAGGGTCGCTATACTCCAGCAGCACACCACTGGCCTCCCTGCTGAGACTGCTCTCCTGGTCAGGAGACCCTGTACTGGTCCGGTCCACGATGCTGCCCAAGCTGGAGGCTGCAGACGGCAGGTCCGTGCTCACGGACTGGGGGCTGTCCCCAGGACACTCACGGCCGGGGGTCGGCTCAAGGGGGCTGGGGCCCGTGGCGCTGCTCCCACCTTCGACTTGAAACAAGAACGGTTAGGGTTAGGCAGGATGCCACACAAGTGGCAAGACGCAAGCTAAAAAACAAAAACTTGGCTTAAGGAAAAAGGCGTCTTAAATGAAGGAGCTGTAATTGGTGAAGAATAAATCCCTCAAGTACAAAGTATCCCGATGTGGGGGTGTTTTAAATGAATGCAAATACTGTACACATGATGGGCTCTGAGGCTTCCTTCAATAAATGTTAACTAAGCAAAAACAAAGGAACAAATGGATCACAGAACAATTTTTTGAACTTATTAAAATATTAAAGCATCTGATAACATTTTCCTTCAATATTGTAGCGATCTTTAGTAGAGAGGCTCAATAAGCATCAAGGAGTAAGTAATAAGTTAAAAAAATTCCATGTTAAATCCTGTATCTGAGACTTCCCTGGTGGTAGGTTAAGAATCCACCTACCAAAGCAGGGGATGTGGGTTTGATCCCTGGTCCGGGAAGATCCCACATGCCGCCGGGCACCTAAGCAGAGCAACAATGACTGAAGGCCGAGCTCCGGAGCCTGTAAGCCGCGACGAGGAGCCTCTGCAAGGAGGCTAGACTGGTGACAACCCCTAGTCCCTGCCGCCAGAAAGCCTGGGCGCGGCTCCAGAGACCCAGTGCAGTCAAAAGGAAGCGATTTTAAAATCTCATATCTGGGGACTTCCCTGGCAATTTAGTCGTTAGGACTCTGCAAGCTCACTGCCAAGGACATGGGTTCATACCTTGGTTGGGGAACTAAGATCTCACAAGCCCTACAGCATGGCCAAAAAAAAAAAAAAAATCCCATATCTGATGACATACCCAACGCTAGACATAAAATGATGCATCTGAAGATTCCCACAGCTTTCCTTCTGAGCTCATAGACTCTCTGGTCCAGCAGATGATATACATGAATAAACCAAATTTTTAATTTAAGCATTAAAAGTATAACACTTTGTGTTAAATACTGGATAAAGCTTTCACAGTGAAACTCCTCCGAGGAGGACAGACACTGCTGCCTGTGCTCTCGGCGAGCAGCCCCCGACCCCAGGCTGGTGAGAGGCCCCACGTGGCGGGAGGGGGCCCCAGGCGCTCTCCCGCGGATGGTACCTGTCTTCTTCGTCCTCTTCTTCTTTTTCACTCTGAGAGGCTTCACCACTAGTTCCTGGTCGAAGTCCTCCGAGCTGATCACGCTGAATCTCTTCGAGGTGAGCGGGCCGCCCCTGCCCAGCTCAGGGGCTGCCTGCAGCCCAGAGCCACTGTCCGTGGAGTTGAGCGAGCTGCTCCTGCTCCTGGGCTCGCTGGCCACGGAGCTGGCCACCGAAGAGCCCCGGAGCCTCGTCTCGGAAGGCGTGGCCGCTGGCGGCTTCTCCGCACGCGGCCCGTGGACTTGCTCTGCGCACGCCGATGTCTCCAGGCCGTCCCGCACTGGTAAAGAGGCTGGTTTTACTGTGGTTATCGGGGGGAAAGATGATGTGCTCTTATTATTAAAGGTAAAACACGTGTCCCAGGTGACAGACTTCAGTGTTCGAAAGTCTTACACATCGATCCCACAGGCTGGCTCAGAGCATCAGACGGAGATTACTCAGGCGGGTGCTGAGCTCCCCTTCCTATTCACTCAACCCCCAACCCTCCAGACCCACAGAAACGATTCCAGCAAATGTGAGACCCTGACTGAAAATAGGTGATCTTCAAGAAAAGTATCATAAACTGTTTCTTAAGAATCAAAGGAAACTCCCTCTGAATAACTCATTTAGATAAAGCTACAATCACTTAATGGGTAAATAAAAGTGGTAAGTTTTCTACATTATAAACTTTAATTACATACGTTTTATAACAAAGTTTTGTAATAAATACATTTTATAACAAATACAAACCTACTGACGCTAGTCCTTCAGGCCTGCTTGAAATTCGTATAATGTTCCTGTCTCCCTTTAAGAAAAATATTTCATTTTCTGTGCAGGAAACAGACACGATATCCCCTGATCCTTCCAAACCAGCAATTGTGGCCTGTCCAGAAAAAGAAAATCACAAAACCAGGCAATGATAATAGCTCAATCTGTACAAACACATTGGAATCCAAAGAAGTCAAATAGCTGCTGTTTGCTGTCATGACTTTCTGAAACTTGGGAGTAATTCAACCCAAAGTGAGGTAATACCTGACTGATGGTGACTGAGTACCCGTCAGTACCTTTCTGGGACCAAGCCTGCAGTCTCTCCCCGCCCCCGGCCGCTCTCTCCACTGGCCCTGGTTGTGCTCCCACGCCCACCCTGCTGCAGGCGCATCCACTGGCCAGTCCGGACCCTGGCCCTGACCCCGTGATGCCATGCCCTCCACTCGGATTCTCTCCCTGGCCCTAGGTCACTGGGAGTTTCAACTAGATTCAGATGCCACCTCCTCGGGAAGAGTCCCTGACAAGCGGGCCCTCCTCAGCGATGCCCAGACTCTCAGAGCTCACAGCCCTTTACACTAACCCCCGCCCAGCCCATCTCTCCTGGGCTGGACGTGTGCTGGCAGGTCTAGAGCCCCCACCATGCGGATTCCCGCAGGAGAGCTCAGGCGGGCACTGAGAGTTGCGGTTGTGAATGAACGAGGAGGGAGACAGGACTCCTCCAACGCATCTGAAAGCCGTCAGCACCCAAAACACAGGACAACCCTGAGCCCTCGCTGACTAAAAAACATTCTTGCTTCTCAGTCAACAGCAAATAAGAGACTAGCTCAACGCAAAGGAGAAAATGGGTCTAAGTCCTTTGTTAATTCTTAAATAATCCTGACAGCAGTCTGAAAACTTCTGATTGTGCTGCCACGTTCAGACTGTCTGTCCATGCCCCGCCTCTCTGGCTCCACTTCCCCACCTACAAAATGAAGTTAATTACACCTACTGGAGAAAGCTTGGGGTGAGTGTTCAGAAGAGAGGAATTGATGTATCATTATAGCATACCTTGACCCCACCAACTAGTAAGTGCACATTAAGTTCAAAGAGTACCCAAAGAAAAAAGAAAAGCGGTGTTCTCTAGACCTGGGGAAGAACACAAAAATGTCTTTCAAACGTTCCTTAAGAAGAGAAACTCAGGGCTAAAGGCACCTTGGTGATTCCCTAGGCCAACTCACCCGTCCCTGCCCCCTGTTGCAACAAAGACTTAGTGCAACTAAAAATAAATAAAACTTTTAAACAAAGAATATACTAAAACTGAACAGTTAAAAAAAAAAATCCTAAAGCAATCTCTATTGGCAATAATCTCATCACCCTACTTTAAACAGAAATTGTTTCCAACCATGATTTAATAATGCTGGAAAGGTGTCCAAATACATCATCAAGTAAACTGGGGGAAAAATGGCACGAAGTAGCTCCACTCGGGAGGAGAAATAAGGGTAAAAGAAGAGGGTAGAAAGAAAGCTAGAGAAAGGCCCCCTGCCTCGCTCAGCCTCACCCTGGGGAAACCCTGGGGAGTGGGTCCCTGTTTCACTCTTTCTGTTAATGTTTGAGTTTTGATCTGATTTCATTACGCTCACGGTAATTTGGTAGCCATAAAACACATGATTCAAAGAAACGATAGAGAACATTTACTTTTCTGCTTAAATAAAACACACACACACTTTCTTAGTAGGGAATAGGACTACGAATATTTAAAGCAAATATTTTTTCAAATCTACACCTGGTTTCCATGACCAGCTCAATGGAAAAGGCGATGCACAGGACCCAGGCTATTCCACCCTGAGAGGAAGCAGGAGGCCTGTGCACACCCTCCTGCCTCTAGAAGAAGGTGCGGTGCCATCCCTTTGCTCACCTGGTTGACGGTATCCAGGAGATAAATACTATATTCATTCCAACTCAACACCCAGCCTTCTTGGAAGAAGCACGACACGAGCCCCAGGTGCTTCTCAGGTGAGCTGCACCCTCCCCGCTCGGCGGAGTCCAGGCGTGGGTAAAGCTCGAAAGGCTTGACTCCTCCGGCGAAGACGTCTTTTAAGATAAACGTGGCCTGGACAGTCCCGTGGATGTCGGCCTTCCACAGCCGGAGCCCAGGCCGGGACGCGTACAAGGTTAGATCGCTTTGCTTACAGAGTCCTGGTATAAAGCAGGCACCAAACTTCCCAGTGCTGAGATGACAAGGGAAAAGGGAGGGAAGAAAGAAAGCGACACGGGCTGAGTCAAAGTGCTAGCTGTCAACCCCTCATTTTAAGTCGAACAAGAATTTCTGGACTAAGCCAGAACAAGACTGATTCTTTTTCAAACCCTTTTCTACAGTGTGGGTTTTGGTGACGTGACCCGCTGGTCTACCCCAAGCCCACAGAGGACACGGCCTCTGCCTGCACCCCCTACAGCAGCCTCACAAGTGTGCACCCCACGGAGCACGCATCCCAGTTACACACACCGTGCCAGTGCAGTCTCACCACAGCCCCATGAGGCCGGAGTCAGGACTCCTGTCCTAGAGAAGAGCACGCAGCGGCAGGAGGAGAGACGCCCAGGGCCGAGCAGCCCCGCTGCTCTCAAAGTCTGCTCCTTCTGACGCCTGCTGCTGGGTTCGCCCAGCACCCCAGGGAACTAGCTTCAGGCCCAGAACTGGGGCAGCCCTTTCAGAACTTCTCTTAAAACCACAATCTCCATTCTGATCCTCAGGCAAGGTGGGATTTTTTGTTTTCCTATGTTTAGTACCATGAAATAGCTAAAACATACAAATAACAAAATGTACACCCAAGAACCTGTCCCTCAACTTTGGAAATAAAGCCAATAGCCGCATCGTTGATGTTCTCCTGCTCCAAAGGTCCCTGCCCCTCTGGGCTCCAGGTGTGAGTCCTACACTGAATTCTGTGTTCATTACTCCGTTGCTTCTATCAACACTTTAACCACATACCTTTGTACTCCTAAATGCTACGTAATTTGGTACAGACATACTTTTGTCTGTAATTTGTGCTACAAAGTATGATGCTATTTGTAGTCCTTTGCAACTTGCTTTTAATCTAATAATTCTGAGATTTATCCTTGTTGAAAAAAGCACGGGGCTCATTCATTTTCACTGCTATACGGGACTCCATGATTTATTCACCCTCAGGTTGATGAGTATTTGAATTATTCCCACTTTTTCATTTTGAATTGTGCTCACCATGAGCATGTCTACACATAACCTCCTGGTACACAGGTCTGAGAGTTTGTCACGGACATTTCAGAGTGGACTCTGGACTGTCACGTGACTGCCGTGTTGCTGATTAAGAGCAGATTCAGGTCAGAGAGACAATTTCAAACTTTTCCCGGTGTGTTTACACCAACCTGGGAGTTCCCACCGCTCCACATCTCTGCCGAACCCCCGTGTCTCCCAGGGTTCAAACAGTAAGAGTTCAATTTAATCCTAAACCCTCCGATTCTCTGTCAGAGTACTTCCCTGATTCTGAACAGCAGAAGGAATTGTGGCTTGTTTTTTAATACTTATTTGGCCGCACCAGGCTTTAGTTGCAGCATCGGGATCTCTGATCTTCATTCAAACTCTCAGCTGTGTCACTCGGGATCTAGTTCCCTGACCAAGGGCTGAACCCAGGCCCTCTTCGTTGGGAGTGCAGAGTCTCAGCCACGGGGCCGCAGGGCAGTCCCACAGCCCTGCCACTCACTCCATGCTGTGGACTTCAGCTCCCTCATCTGTAAACCAGGGGTAACAACTCCCACCTCAAAGGCTGAATGACAATCCATGAAGATGACAAGCAACGCCGGTGACACTGAAGGCCCCAGATGCTCCGCTGCCTCTGCCATCGCACTCCTGTGGGTGCCGGGCCCCGCCTCACCCTAGCCCTGCACAGCAGCACTGACTCCCAGGGGGCGTGCCAGTGCCCACCCCACGCAGATGAACTCAGCTGGGTGCTTCTCTGCGGTTCAGCATCTCACTGCATCCCTCTGGACAGGGTCCATGGAGGACACAATATCAATTCAACTTTGAAGTTAAGATCGTCAGACCAACCCGACACCGTGGGTCACTCCTGGACAACTCCACGGTCAGCACCGTGGTGATTACTGCCTCTGGTGACTTGTTCTGGCAAGGTTCTCAATAGAGACGCCCACAAGAGTTCCAACAGGACAGCCCATAACCTCTTCCTCCTGCCTTTCCTATTTCTATTTCTATTTGGTGATCCAACTTCCAAATCGAAGTATTTTCCTTCTACTAACAAGTCCTCTTAAAAATCTGTCACTTCAGGTGGGGTGACTAAAGCCTTCATTTTAATCAACATTTAGTGAGCTCCCACAGCACGTGAGAAGCTGTGGTGCAGGCAACAGGAAGGATGCAGGAGGACGGTCTCGGCCCTGGCATGTGACACACTGCAGTGGACATGTGTCAGAGACGCGCCGCCTCCGCAGCTCCAAGAGCTGCTCGAGGCCTCTAGACAAAGGGGACACGCTGTGCCTGGGCCGTGGAAGGCGAGACCTTGGACACTGAGCAGACCATGACCCTCTGGGGAAGGACAAGCTGAGCAGGGAAGGCGGGGCCCTGCTCTAAGGAGCCGCTGAACCGTGTTGGCAGCAGGCTGGGAGAAGGCGGCCGAGCCAGGGGTAACTGGCTACATACCGCCCAGGGCAAATGGCCCTCCACCCCAACTCGGCTGCCACCCACACGCAGGGTGACTCCCTAGTGCTGGCTGAAGTCATTCTGAATCAGACACAAAAACTCTAACTTTTAAGGTCAAAGCTCTGCAGGATTCTAAAATCACAAATCAACCGAGTTTCTCTACTTTGGTGGGTCTGTTTTCTAGAAATACCAACCATGACTTTAAAAAATGTCATTTCCTTTATGAGACACACCAATGTTGAGAGAAGTATTTCTAGTTATCAAATTCTACCATCAATCAAATTTTCTAATTTATGTACAATAATACTGAGCAAGACAGAGAGCCGGAAACGAGACGACAAGCCACAGCCTGGACGGCAGGCTCAACAGCCGGACACCCAAAGGCACCACAGGGCACGATAGTGATGCTGCCCCAGAGCCCACGTGGCTGGGCGGGGGCCCAGGCTCCACACTCACCCCAGGGCCGCGGGTGCTGCTGACCCGGGAGGCCTACCACCGGACACGGAGGAGAAGCAGACGGCTGGGCGCTGCGATCGCCTGGGAGACACACACGCACTGTTCTGTTCAATCTGAGGGGGTTCACAGGCTGGATCACCCACCACTCCCTGCAGCTCTCCCCAGGCCCAGCTGCCCCGCTAACAGGACAGCCTCCGCCCCCCTCGGGCCAAGCTGGCTCCACTGCGGCCCTCCCGGGCTCAGGGCTGTGACCTGCACCACCACCTGGTCACCCTGCGTTCAGGCCCACATGCCCAGATACCCCAACACCCACACCCTCAGACACCCAGACACCCAGGGACCCAGACACCCATATCCCCAGACACCCAGACCCAGACACCCAGATATCCACACAGCCAGATACCCACACACCCACACCCCCAGACACCTATACCCCCCATCCCCCCAGACATCCAGGGACCCAGACACCCAGGGACCCAGACACCCACATCCCCAGACACCCAGACACCCACACACCCAGACCCAGACACCCAGACACCCACACTACCAGACACGCACACACCCACACCCCCAGGGACCCAGACATCCACAACCCCACACCCCCAGACACCCAGGCAACCACATGACACCTACCACACCCACACCCCGACACCCACCATATCCCGACACCCACACCCCCAGACACCCAGGGACCCAGACACCCAGGGATCCAGACACCCACACCCCCAGACCCCCACATCCACATTCCGACCCCCACACCCCCACACCCACACCTAGCGTGCAGCCCACCCTTCCTCCCTCAGCTCCCCCAACCCCGCGGCCTGCGCCCTACAGGTGTTTTTTTTGTCCAAGCCACACGGCATGTGGAATCTTAGTTCTTTGTCCAGGGATTGAACCCATACCCCTTGCAGTGGAAGAGCGGAGTCCTAAGCACTAGACCCCAGGGAAGTCCCCACAAGGGAGGTGGGCCTGGCCACCACACTGCCAGAATCAGAGGCCCAGCTGGGCGCATGGCTCGGGGCCACTCAGCGGCTGCAACACGGCTCTTTCTGACAGGTAGAGACAGGGTGTGCTGGCACACAAGACCTCCCTTTGCCAGTGACACTCACTCATCAGAGAGCTCCTAGGTCCCAGAGCTTTAAACGCTGTCCAGACACCCTCGAGGGCACCGCTGCAGCCACCCACAGCCCTGAGCCCACGTCGCCCCCACCCGCCACCCCAGCCTGGCCCCAGAGGAAGACCGCACCCTGCCCGCAGCGACACTCTACCCACTGCCCGGACCACCGCCTCTGACAGCTCTCCTCCTCCCACACCCCAGAGCCAGCCAACCCATCGGCTCTGCCCTCAAAGCATCCCTGCCACCCCACCCTGGTGTGAGCCCGACTCTCACCTCAGTCACCCGGGACCCTGGTGGCCTCCGTGGTGGCCGCCCTCGCCCCCTCCACAGGGCAGCCAGAGTCAATGCCACTCGTGACTCTCAAGCGCTGGAGTAACACAGCGCCGAGTGGGGCCGTGAAGCCTACAGGATGGGCTCCCAGCCCCTCCTCTGAGCCCCAACACCTGGCCTGTGCTTCTCTGAGGGGTCCTCACGGCTCCCCCCGCCCTCTCCCAGGAATCGGCTCAGACCCCACTGCACAGGAGGGTGGGGACACGTCTGCCTAGCCAAAACACACCAGACAGACATCCTCACAGCTCCACCCATTTATTACTACAGCTGCACATTCTAGAACACGCTTATTTAACGTCGGTCTCCCCCACAGGAACGTGAGCTCCTGAAGACCAGCGCTTGTTCCCCTTGCTCACAGCAGTCTTCCCCAGATTGTAAAGGGCACTGGGCACAGAGCAGACACCCAGGAAGGACCCTCCAGGGTTGAATGGGAAACACGCTCCCAAGATGGCCTCACCCAGGCCAGGGGGCTCAGTGTCACCTGCATCTGACCACCTCATCTTCATTTCTGGCCCAGCCCCCTCTCCTGAGCTGCCGACCTGAACACGTTACTCCCGACGGGGATTCCGGCTTAGTCACCTAACAGGCATCTCAAACACAACACGCCGGAGAGAGAATCCAGACATCCAGACCTTAACCCAGGGCTTCCTGTCTGAGTTAAAGGGCTTCTCTCTCCATCTGGTTGCTTTAGCCAAGGGCACAGAAATCCTTCCTTACTCTGTTCTCCCCTCGCCCCCTGTATCGAATTCATCCCCAAATCATCCTTCCCCCCCGCCCTACCCCTCTTCATGCCGGGGGCCCAGGTGGATTTCACGCCGCCCCCAGGACTCCTGCAGCTGCCTCCTTGCTGTGCAGAACCAGGCGTGCTCAGGCCGCCCTCCTCCTGCCTAAAGCCCCCACTGGCTTCCCGTATGGCCTGGAATAACTCAGGGCAAGGACTGGCTCGAGTCTTCCTTTCCAGCACCCGCCCACCCTCCACAGCTGCCCCAGTCCCCCTCTGGCTCCTTGAACATTCCAGGCCCGGGCCCAACGCAGGGCCTCGGCAGCTCCTGAGACCGGAAGGCTCTTCACACACTGGAGGGTTCAGCCCAGGATCTCTTCCCCAGAGGCCTCTGCTGACCGACTGCCTCTACCCGACCCTTCACCCAGATGCTGCCTCAGAGCACTGTCCACGCCGAGACCGGCATCTCCGAGGGCAGAGCCTGGCTCCCCGCTGAGCCCCGGGTGCTGGCCGGTGGGATGCCTGGTGACCGGAGCTGCAGCTCTGGGAGGCAGTTGTCACTGGGGTCCTTTTCTAACCACGATCTAACAAAGCACACGACAAGAGACAAGCTGTCAGGACACAGGTTGGAAGTGTTTCTGTTCACTCTGTTGTGCCCTACTTCTCTAACACAGCTCCCTAACATAAAGGGGACTCAGCTGTTTCGGCACCCTGAGATGGTGCCTGGCAAGTGTGCGCAAAGACCCGGCCACAGAGACCCACCAGGAGAGGGTCAGAAGAGGTGCTAAGGCTTCATGCTGGAGGTGAGAAGGCCAGGTGTGAAGGCAAAGACTGCTGGGTACCGATTCACGTGGAGGTATTTGGTTTTTAAGTCTCTCTCTCTGCATGCCACCTTCCTTCCAAAAAGACACAACACAGAGAGACACCGATAGACAAGCCAGGATGAGACGTGAGGGGGAGAGCGGAGGGCTTCTTGGCTGTCTGCTCCCCACCCTCCACTCCACCCCCTCCCATCTCCCGTGACCCCTGCCATCCCCCCACCCCCGGCCTCTGCAGACAGCGCTGCCCCTTCCCCTGGCACTCCTCCAACTCCAGCAGAGGGAGAGTCTGGCCAAGTCTGCAGGACCACCAAGCCCAAGCAGCGGGTCCTGCTGGGCTTCCCAGGAGCCAAAAGGGAGATGATTGTTATAAGAAGACCAACTGTCGATGGAATTAAGGGGGTGTTCAACATGGAAAGGCGAAGCTGAGGGGAGATGTGACTGTGTGAACAGCCATGGGCTGTTCTGCCAACAGAGAAAGGAATAAACTTGCACTGTGTTCCTGCAAAGCCTGGACACAGCATAACGGACGCTGAGAGGACCAGAGGCTGGCACCGCCAGCCCCACGCTCGTTCACCCCCGGGCTTCTTGGCTGTCTGCTCCCCACCCTCCACTCCACCCCCTCCCAGCTCCCTGTGACCCCGGCCGTCCCCCCACCCCCGGCCTCTGCAGACAGCGCTGCCCCTTCCCCTGGCACTCCTCCAACTCCAGCCACCGGGGATGCGGCTGGACCAACCCTGCTTGCAGCTGTTCTTCCACCAGGAGCAGGTCATAGAAGGGGTCGTCTCTCAGCCAGGAGCTCTGACCCCGTCCAGGCCGGCCCCGCTTCTTCAGGACAGCCCACCCCGGGCCACAGCCCACGTCCTGCCGCACCCCTCACTAGGCTCCACAGCGGGAGACACAGCCAGTAGCGCTGCGGCCACCTGCGTCCACAGTGGTGTGGCTCACGGAGGGGGTGAGGCGGAACGCCCACCCGACCCTGACCTCTGAGCCAAGCTGTGCAGGAGGCGGTCTGCGAGGAGCAAACGCTGGCAGGAGATGCGGCGGGGGGCTGGGGACCCACGTGGAGCCCTGTCCCTTGCGCTGTGACCCCAGTGCAGCTCACCTTTTCCTCGGCTGTGTCCCGACCTGCTGGACAGAGCGCTCCTCGGTGTAGAACAGCAGGCTCCGCTGCAGCGTGGAGACCAGCAGCACCTTCTGGCTGTAGTCCAGCTGCACGATGGAGGCCGGCTCCTCCAGCACCAGGTGCGACTGGCAGATGCCCTGCGGAGAGAGGCGCGTGAGGCCCACAGGGCCAGCTCCAGGGCCCCCAGCTCCCGGCACTGGCCCGCGGCCCTCCTGTGTCTGCATTCCTGCCAACGTCTACCTTAAATGAAGGCTCTCATCCTCACCGGGTTCAGTGCCAACCCACCGCGATGATACTACCCGGAGAAGCCCTCACTGGTGAGAAAACTGTCAGGGTTACCATCTAGGTCAGGCCACAGCAAGGTTGCCAAGAAACGCTTAAAACTTCTGTATGATTTTTAAAAATGCTTTCAGTACATGTGTGACTCTGTACCTCCCTGTTCACTGAACCCAGGGTAGGCGAGGTACGAGCAGGGAAGCCGAAGATGTGAGGAGCCACAGGAACCATGACATCCGTCATTCACAGCAGCAAGGCAGACACACTTCCCCCTCTACCGGCTGACGCAACGGCAACAACTACGATGCAACTCAACACGCCTCGACTCGCCGCTCCTTTGAGTTTCTCAGATGGCGCTTATATAGGTCACTGGGTGCGCACAGTGCTACAAACCACCTCGGCTGTCACAAAACCATGAATTTACAACTCGTGGGGTGAGAGCGAGAGGCCATGGCCACCGCCATCCTGGCTAATTTGCTCTTTCCCTGCAACATGGTGCAAAGAAGGAAGAATCCATAAAGATCTAAGCAGAAATATGCAGCACCATGTATATTATTTATTCCAACAGAACACAATGGGACTTTCTAAAAAACTATTGTGACAACTATCAAGTTCACACCACAACCTCCTCCACAAAGGGTTCAAAGTAATTCTGGGGACATTATATCCTGGCCTACTGAAAGGGTCAGAAGAGACAGGTTAGAAAGAAATGAAAATGTTACTAAGTATGTTAAAGAGCCAAGTAAAGCTTTGCGAGGCACTTCATCGCTGACACAAATGATGTGTCTTTGGGTCAAGTATCCACTCCTGTAAGCCACTCTTTTCCTACAGCCTGTTTCTTTAACTGCGTAAGAAATACTGATGCAACGTCGTAGACCTTTGTGGGGAAAAAGGGAGTAGCCATCAGATTTGCTGGTAAGATTTACATACAGTAAAAGTCACCCTTTTTAGATACATGATTCTATGAATTTCGACAAATGCATACCGGTGTGTAACCACCAGCATGACTGAGACGGGGGAACTCCTATTACCTCCACTATCATGGACATGAGGCCAGAGTTCCGTCCCACCTTTACTTACACAAACTGCAGTTTTTCAACTTTTGACTTAGCTCATAATGGAATCAAATTCATTGCATTGTACTGTGCAAAGGGCCTCCCTTGTGGCTCAGCTGGTAAAGAATCCACCTGCAATTCAGGAGACCTGGGTTCGCTCCCTGGGTTGGGAAGATCCCCTAGAGAAGGGAAAGGCTACCCACTCCAGTATTCTGGCCTGGAGAACTCCATGGACTGTACAGTCCACGAGGTCACAAAGAGTCAGACAGGACTGAGCGAGTTTCACTGTGCAAAACCATACATCTTTTCTGCAAATCTCATGAAACACCTGTGTCTTTAAAAACGGATCAGAACCTCAATAAAGCTGGGAAAAAGTGTGGGGAAATTAACAAGATGGCACCGGTCAGGCTCTCCCGTTCCACGTTCTGTAAACAGTGGCTGTGCAGCTGTGTAGCAGCCGAGACGGCTTAAGGCACTGTGCGTGTGCGTCACAAGGCGCTCGCCTGGCCACAGGCTACTTTTGCTCTGGTTGAGCATAAACAAGCTTCGCCTGGAAAAGCCCTGAAGGATTGTGTGCGGTTATGTCTGCTGTGCCAGCTAGGAGAGAATAAACGTGTCTGCAGTTCCTACGGCTCCTCACATTTTCTTCCAGCCTCTTAGCCCGCACCTTGCCTACCGTGGGTTCAGGGAACAGTGCTCACAGTGAGACACAGCGAGACAATGGGTGCTGTGAGCAGGGTCAGCAGCACACAAGGAGAGTGCTCTCTGCGCGACTTTTCCCTCCGTTTCCTGATGTGCATGAGCAACGCTCCCATGGTGCAACCCACGCTGTGGGAGTGACAGCAGGAAGCTGCACACACGGGATCCCTGAAAACCTTAACAGCAGGTTTTCCTGGAGAGCAGTTCTCAAAGTGTGGCCCACAGTCCCTGAGGGTCCCCTAGGACTTCTTGAGGTCAAAGTCATTTTCATTATGAGGTTTCGCCTGCCTTCTTCATGGAGCAGTGGTTCATACTGCTAGTGGGTAGAGCTCCTGAAAGATCGGGGTTGGAGGGACCCCAAGGCGAGAAGGGCACCAAACTCCAGGAGCTGTTATGGTGCCCCCGGCCACTGGACATGTGCAGCAAAAACGTAAATTTCCCTTCAGAAGGTCTTTGATGCAGGAAAATAACAATCCCAACAACTCTTGACCTTGGAGACACCAGTTTTTTTATTCTGTGATGACACTGGGCCTGCACACAGCTCTCCGGCTGAGGCTGAAGTCCTGTGGTTCTTTTGAGGAGGAGCACTTGGACGACTGTATGAGCTGGGAGCTGAACTTTTTTCCCCACAAAATACATTTTTACTTGAAATACTAGAATTATTCAAACTTGGGTCTTTGGCAGGCATTTTCTCAGAAGGAATAAAGCATATCTGTCACTTCAAGGAAAATAAGTGAGGGTATCTGTTGCTGATAGTAAGACTTGATCTTCACAAATGAAGATCAGAATCTGAAAACCTGTATCCACTCTTGTGAACCTGACATTCCCAACAGCTCAAGACCTTTCTCATCAGAATGATGGAGATGTTAACAAAGGTGCTGTTTTTGCTTTCAGTTCAGTTCAGTCGCTCAGTCGTATCCAACTCTTTGTGACCCCATGAACCGCAGCACGCCAGGCCTCCCTGTCCATCACCAACTCCTGGAGTCCACCCAAACCCATGTCCATTGAGTTGGTGATGCCATCCAACCACCTCATCCTCTGTCATCCCCTTCTCCTCCTGCCCTCAATCTTTCCCAGGATCAGGGTCTTTTCACATGAGTCAGCTCTTCGCATGAGGTGGCCAAAGTATTGGAGTTTCAGCTTCAACATCAATCCTTCCAATGAACACCCAGGACTGATCTCCTTTAGGATGGACTGGTTGGATCTCCTTGCAATCCAAGGGACTCTCAAGAGTCTTCTCCAACACCACAGTTCAAAAGCATCAATTCTTTGGCACTCAGCTTTCTTTATAGTCCAACTTTCACATCCATACATGACCGCTGGAAAAACCATAGCCTTGACTAGATGGACCTTTGTTGACAAAGTAATGTGTCTGCTTCTTAATATGCTGTCTAGGTTGGTCATAACTTTCCTTCCAAGGAGTAAGCGTCTTAATTTCATGGCTGCAATCACCATCTGCAGTGATTTTGGAGTTTTTGCTTTATATTATAAAATTAAATGTATCAACATTTGGAAGATCTGCATCAACATTTGGAAGATCTGCATCACTCTGTCGGAGAAGGCAATGGCACCCCACTCCAGTACTCTTGCTTGGAAAATCCCATGGGCGGAGGAGCCTGGTAGGCTGCAGTCCATGGGGTTGCGAAGAGTCAGACATGACTGAGCGACTTCACTTTCACTTTTCACTTTCATGCATTGGAGAAGGAAATGGCAACCCACTCCAGTGTTCTTACCTGGAGAATCCCAGGGAGGGGGAGCCTGCTGGGCTGCCGTCTGTGGGGTCGCACAGAGTCGGACACAACTGAAGCGACTTAGCAG
>NW_011494874.1:1473667-1485433 GCF_000754665.1 Bison bison bison
CCAGTGTTCTTACCTGGAGAATCCCAGGGAGGGGGAGCCTGCTGGGCTGCCGTCTGTGGGGTCGCACAGAGTCGGACACAACTGAAGCGACTTAGCAGCAGCAGCAGCATCACTCAATATGTCAATATTTTCCAAGTGACCAACACACAAAATTACAGAATTACAAAATCAAATAAAATGAGTCAAGGAGCCCTTCAAAGTGCAAGACAGACCAATGGATTTCATTGTAACAGAGCAACAAAAATTCACCCACATGCTTTCAGATTCCATGTTGTAACCAACCTTTAAAGAAACTACCGTTAGTCAATTTGGGCATGTGATTAAAGAAGAACATAACACAGTTCTCTGGAAGGGCTACTAAAACACTCCTATTTCCCACCACATACCTGTGTGAGGCCAGATTTTCTTGATATACCCCAACCAAAACAATGTATTATGACAGACTGAATGCAGAATCCAGCTGTCTTCTATTAAGGCATATATAAAGAGATTTGCAAAAACATAAAGTGATGCTACTCCTGAAAGTAGTAGTAGTTTTTTATTTTTTTTCTGTCACACTGGAAGGTATGTGGGATCTTAGTTTCCCAACCAGGGATCAAACCCAGGCATCCAGCATGGAAGCGAGGAGTCTTAACTATTGGACCACCGGGCACGTCCCATGTTCCGTGTTTTGTTTTTGGCCTCGCCTTGCAGTTTGTGGGATTTTCCAACCAGGGACTGAATCTGGGCCCTCTGTATTGAGAGCCCGGAGTCATAACCACTGGATCATCAGGGAATTCTCAGTAGTATTTTTTTCACAAAAATATACAAAAACTTAACCCATACAAACACAACCTCTCTGGAGTCCTCTTTTTAAGAGGTATAGTGTTAAGGGGTCCTGGGACCAAACAGTTTGAGAACACTGCAACAGAATATTCGTGATAGACAGGTCAGTCTCGGATTAGAGGGACTCAGATTTACCCAGCTAGTAATCGCTGAATTTCTGGACACACTAGGAAAAATGGCTACAAAACAAAGAAGAAGACGAAAGGAGCATACCACCAAGGAGAGAATTCCAACCGGGCAGACATCTGACAAAACAAAGCACAGGCAGGCTTCAAGCCACCCACACAACAGAAGCAGACCCTCGGTTTGAAGTTGAGCTCTGCTGGGCGTCACCTGGTGCCTGGACCCCTGGGAACCTGGGTTTCTTATCTACTGACTGAAGATCAGAATGTGAGGCTTAGGGCTCTGTCCAGAGGTTTAATGAGCAAACACAGGGGTGGAGCTGGCTCCCTGCTGCCACCAAGCCTCCTCCTCCTCCACCACTCTCTCACAACCAAAGTTTGGCTGGGGTGAGCTCACCACCCACTCTGACCGCTGTCCACAGAGTGGACCAAGACGGCTGCCTGCCATGTCAGTATACAAGGGAGGTGGCAGCCATCAGCCACAGGGCTGTCCTCTCCCCTACCCCAGGGCGCACCCTCAGGGAGCTCAGGGTGGAGATACACAGGCTACCCTGCATCAAGCCAGCAGCCACTGTGGGCCACCCCCAACATGTGGCTGAGGGGTTCAGGATTGAAAAGCACGGGACACTGGCCCTAGTGTTAAGGGGCACATCAAAGGAATGTGATCTCAGTGAGCCCAGACTCTCGCATCTTCCCACACATAGAAAAGTGCTAAATTCGTTAACTTGAGAGATTTTTTCTTTAGTTAGCACACTTCTTGATGTTCAACAAGCAGGTTTGTTCTTTCAAAGCTCCTGTAGATCCTGGTTCCTCCCCAACCTCTTTGGAAGGATCCCTCAGAGCTACCTAAGACTGTCTCCCAGGCTTAAGTCCTCAGTAAGCCCACCGAATAAAGATTCTCAACTTTTAGGTTGTGCTTTTTAGTTTTCAGTTGACAACTGTCGTGACTTTGAAATGTTTCATGTCCTCCTCTACAAACTGTCAAGGAATAAGGCTTGGTAGTGGCTTCTTTTCTAAGTGGCAGCAACAGACAACAGGAGAATGAGAAAAGCGTATGTTTGAGTAGAAACAAAGGCCAACTCTTAACACACAGAAGTAGAAGCTCACAAAGCGTCAGGAGAGCCCCTGAAAGAAAATGCTGCAAACAGCAACTGAGGACAGAAAGAGACACAGGGAATTTCCGGGGGACCTGGAGGTTAGGGTTCCAGGCTTTCACTCACGAGACCTGGGTTCAATCCCTGTTTGGGGAACTGAGATCCCACCAGCTGACTGGCGCAGACAGAAAAAAATGGGACAAGGATCAAGAAAACAAACTGACCAGCTATAATTTCTCCAAGTATCAGACCAACAATACTTCTGAAAATGATTTTACCTGATCTAGATCCAGAGAAGAATAGACGATTTTCCCTTTATCATCTCCAGAGAACAGTTTCATCCCATTGGGGCTCCAAGCCAGAGCTGTTATGCTATTTTTGTGAATGCCAGTGACGTCAAACCTCCGAAGCTATGAATAAACGATAAAAATAACACGCAAGAAAAAGAAAAGGAGAGACACTGTGAGATGTAGAGCTGTGTGGACGAGGCAGTATGCAACCCCTCCTGTTTTGTGGAGTAACTGGTGTTCCCAAGCTGCTTTCCAGGCAAAACCCTGCACAAGGGCCCATCTGTCTATTTACCTTGAAAACTGACGGAGAGGAGCCAGAGGCTATTAAGCAATTTAAATTACCCATATGCGCTTTTCACCAAGTGTCTTACCAGCAACAAAAATGTTATCTGACTATGAAGAGCACAGAATTAGGCTTTTCTGAGCAAATATTTTCTCAGCAGATGAGGACTTCTCATTTTAAAGGATGAGAGGAATTTGCCAAGAAATTAAGAAATGCTAAAATGGTTGGCACTTACCTGTTTATTTCTCCCTGGCAATGAGGATACAAGCTGAAAAACTGCAACCCTCCCAGAGGCTGTGCCTGCTGCTACCAGGTCATCGAAGCAGCTCAGCAGCTTCACCACCGTGATGGACTCCGTTTTCCCCTGAAAGAGAAAACATCTAAAATCAAATGGGCCTGTCACTGGGCCAGATTTCAAACTGTGAAACAGCACCTACAAGTGAAATGGAAAACCTCACCACACAGCAGCCTATACATACTCCTGATTGAAAATGAATATAGTTCAGAGAGATAATTATATCTTTTTCTTTCCAGGTTTTTTATTTTTGAAATGGCAAGTGTGAACCACTGAGCTCTTCTCAAGAGAATTCTAAGGAGCTTGGACAAGAGAGATTGTTCCCCCTGAAATCAGAGTCTGGAATCAGGAGAGCTGTCCCACTCCCAAGCTCTGCTTCCTTCTCTCTCAACATGGACAAGTCACCCACCAGCTGTCATCCGTGGTGTGTACCTGCCACACAGGTGTGCTGGAGGATCAACAACACACTTGAGAGTGCTTCATAAACTTATTCCTGGTGTGTTTAGATTCTTAGATCAATAATCACATTAAATAACATTAACGCAGGCTTCTTATACTGGTTTAGTAAAAAGCACATGTCAAGCACTGAATACAGATCTTTAGGCTTCCAGTGCACCTGAATAGTCGTTTTGTATTTTGAAACCACTCATTCAAAAAAATTACACAACCATTTCCACCTTGCTAAGACAAATGGCAAGATCTTCAATAGGCCGTTTTGAACCCTGATGCGGTAATTTACATGGTAATCAATCTGTCAAACCCGAGTGCACCCTGCGCCTTCAGGATCCTGAGTCAGCTGCTGGGTTAACACACAGCAGGGCGAGGGCCCGGCCTCTCAAAGCGGAGCCGCAGCAGCAAGACATGCACGCAGAGAACCGCCCCAGCGAGCGGAGGTGGTCACGCCGGAGCTCGCTTTCAGGCCCTGCTCAGGCTATAAACACGCCTGGTGCCAGAGCATGACAGGGGGTAAGGGAGCTAGATCTTAAGTGACAGGAAGGAAAAGCGGGCCCTTGAAGATGCCTGCTTTTGCAAGTATACCAGTCTGAAGTCTTACTGGGACACCCTCTGGAACAGGCTGGAAGGAGGCGTGGGCCCAGACAGGAGGACCAGCCGGGAGCTTTCTGCGCTCATTCAGGCGGAGCAAGTTCGCACCCAGTCAAGAGAAGTGGCCAACTCCACAGGCGCCAGGGTGGAGAACCCCAGGGAGGAAAGACGAGTGTGAGGCCTGATGAGGATGCCGGCAGCAGCAAGGGACAGGGCACAGGCCTCTCAGAAGCACGTGTCCTGCGCCAGGCCGCCTGGCCAGCACTGCACAGGCATTACCTCCTGGGATCCTCAGACCACCAAGAGCATAGGAGATGGAGCTATCCTCGTGATACCAAGGCTGTGAGACTGGTCTCAGGTCACATAGCCCAGGGGAACCGAGTCAGGACTCTGCCTGAGTGTGACTGCAGAGGCCAGGCCCTGCTCTGCCTCGGGGCTCCAGCAGACCCATGGCTGTGGACGTGGGAGGCAGGGTCGGCCAAGGAGCAGCAGGACGGTGAACGGAAGGCAGGGACTGTTAGGGACGGCTCCACCTCCGCTCGCAGGCGAGAAAGGCACACAACACGCCTTAGATGTGTATCGTCTGACATGCCAGCGGGGCCTCCCTGGTGGTCCGGTGGTTAAGACTCTGCAGTTCCACTGCAGGGTGTGCAGGTCTGATCCTTGTTTGGGGAACTAAGATCTTGCACACTGCATGGCATGCCCAAAATAAAAAAGAATATTTTTCCTGGGAATTTGTAATTACAAAAACTGCTACTCCATCAGTAATCCAAATCACTTATTGGAGATCTTCCCATGTCATAGCACAAAACCAGAACAGCTGTGTAATTTTTCTGAATGAATGGCTTCAAAATAAAAATCATCGCACAGATGGGCTGGAAACTGCAACGCCTGTAAACATGCTTTTAATAAACCAAGGTACTAGGCTTGACTTAACATTCTTTAATATGATTACTAATACATGTCATCATTCTTGACGTAAGAACCAAAACATCCAAAGAATCAGACTATCATACCCGACTATACTTCAGATAGAAACAAAATATGAAGTTTCAACTTCTGACAGGATAACACTCTAGCTGTTCTGAAAAACACTGCCCTCCAAACACCTAGAAATGCTGAATAAGATACATAAAGCACTTATTAAATGCTCAGCCGACCTCTACAAAGAAAATCTACAAGAGCCAAAACCCAAGAGAGCCCTTCTGTCAAACCAGACAGAAGCCAGCCCTGAAGCCACAGGCTGCCCAGTGACTGGTGAACATCCAGACCTGGGATTTTCTCAGGTGAGTAGGGGGAATGAGGACAAGGCTTCAGGCCAGATGAGGTAGGGAGCTGGACCTGACCTCCCCGTAAAGCCAGAACCCATGAAGACCTAACGCTCAGGGAAAGTGTAAACTAGGGAAAAGTCAATTTGCTGGCAAATGGAGCTGACAAGGAACTCAGCCTTGTATCTCAGGCACTGACTGGAGTGAATAAAAAGAGCAGTTCCTAAGGATCTGTAATCACAAACCTGCCCCATCCAGCACCAGGGTTTAAAGTTACTCTCCCTCCCCACTCAAAAGCAGCTCCATGCAGGCAGCTTCTGACACGCTTCCTTGTCTGTAATGCTTCAAGGGGCCTGGCAGAATGACCATAAACCCCACCTCTGGGGACTCAGTCTCGGCCCAGGCCCCTCAGGATTCACACGTGTTGGGATCAGCCACACAGTTCACAGCCAGAGATGACCACAGGGAAACAGGCCCATGAAGAGGACTCAACCGAAAGAGCACCAACAGAACTGGACAACCCCTCATCCCAACTCAAGTACTTTCATGTAGACTAAGAAGAACCAGAACTGTAATGGAAATATGCTTAAGGGGAAGGATAAATTGGAAATTTTGAATTAGCAGATATACACTACTACATATAAAATAAAAAATAGAGACCTGTTGCCAGGAGCCAGCATGGGAGATCCCACCCATGACAAAGGTCATGCGGAGAGGACCTGAAGGCAAAGGCGAATCAGGACTCGAGGGACCCCTTGGACCTGCTTGAGCATCTATCCCAAAACCAGAATCTGTCTGTCTTACTACTTTATGACTTTCACCAACTCCTCTGACATTAACAGGGGGCTATTCCTGACCACCTTTTTCTGAAGGACATCAACTTAGAGCTCTAGTTAATAAGTCTCCTGGGCATAATAGGAGTGTTCCAATTCAAATCCCTCAGATAGCTTTCTAACTTGCCTAACAGGTTTATCCGGACTCCTACAGCTACGCGTGTGATTGTTCACAGCCTCCCAACCACGAGAGGCACGGGAAGCTGGCATATTTTAACAATGCAGAGCTTCTAGGGGAGTTAAAAAATATTAGAATAGAACTGGTAGAGGATTTCATTGTTGAACTAATGCTTGCTGCCAAGTTCCCATATCCCTTACCCACTGTGTCCCTGGGAGTGTATTAATATAGTTGGTATATAGAAATGTAAGTAGTAACCTTAATGTTAACAACCCTAGACCCTTGAGTTAATAAATTCTTTCCTTGTTATCCCCCACTGCACCTTTTGCCCTACAGGAATACAACTCTATCTAGTGCTTTCAGGCAGTGGCGCCAAACTTCAGAAAAATCACCTTTGGAGAAAATAAGTTTTTCTGGTTGACTAAGCTTTATCAGAAGAAAAATGTTAACAGGCCTTCTGGCCAGAAGATGATGTAAATCACCTAAAGCCTTTGTATATGATAAGTCTGCAGAAAGAAAGCCTGGTCTCAATAAGGGTCAAGGACTGCTGACCTTGCATGATTCTATACCTGCTATTATCCTCTATGTACAACTTAGGGTATAAAAGCTCCTTTTGAAAATAAAGCTACGGACCTGGCTTCATCAGAGCTTGGTCTCCCCGTGTCATTCTTTTTTTCTTTTCCCTCCTTTTCTCTCTCTGTTCTTCCTTCAGGATGACTACTTGGAGCACAGGGGCTCCCTGAGTTCACTTATCTGCCCGGGCTTCTAAGACTCAATTGGGAAGGCGCCCAGTGTCTTCAGGGCAAGGGTGCTCTGCGTCTTCACCCCACTGAGAGGGCGCCTGTGGCCTCCGTGAACAGGGCAAGTCTGGTGTCACGGACTTTATTGGCTTTCTGTGTAAACCAAGGTAGATCAAGCCCCTTTCTCTCCCCTTTTACTATCCTTATCGCCGATGCCGTCCTCCTGAGGGAATCCCTGGGTCCTACCGGGGCTGGATCCCGGTATACTATATAGCACAGGGAACTATCTTGTAATAACCTATAATAATAATAAAAACCTAAATCACTTTCTGTATGCCTAAGACTAACACAACATTGTAAATCAACTATACTTCAATAACAAAAAAGTCTTTAAAATTTTCAAGGACTATAAAGGAAATTGAAACATAAGAGCAAACCACTATCAGAAATAATTAAATATACATGAAAAAGAATCAAAAGAATTTAAAATCTTAGTGGTGGATTAAAAGATTAGTCACAGCTGAAAGAAAAATCACTGAATTAGATGACAGATCTGTGCAGCAAAGATATAAATTAAGAAAGAGAAGTTGAGAGTCACAGAGGATAGAATACAAAAATCCAACCTACATCTAATTGGGATTCCAGAAGAAAAGAAAATAGGATTAGAGAGGGCAGTGCCTTCAGAGATAAGGCTAAAAGCTATCCAAAACTAGGGAAAAGCCTGTATCCTCAGGAGTACAAGCCTTGAACAAGATTCATGAAAAGAAATGCACACACACATATCTTTCAAACAATAAAACCTCAAAAGCAATAAGGAGATATTCATATGTCAGAGAAAAGAGGCAAATAACTAAATATGAATAATTATTAATAAAAGATGTCTCAACAAAGGAGTCCTGGAGACTGTAGAGTATCATCCTCAAAGTGCTAAGAGACAGAACTGATAGCCTTGAACAGTATGTCTTTCTAAACAATTTAAAGACAGAGACACAGGAATTCTCTGGCGGTCCAGTGGTTAAGACTCAGCACTTTTACCATGGCCTGGGTTCAATTCCTGGTCAAAGAACTAAGATCCTTGCAAGCCATGTGGCATGGCAACAAACAAACAAAGGCAGACACTCAGACGAACAAAACATCAAGAGTACTTGATTTTGTACTTTGAAGTACCACCCAAAGACTTCAACCCAAGAACTACTACAGGACACACTCCAGCAAGAAGGAAAATTGGTTGCAAAGGAAACCAAAATGTAACAAGGGATGGCAAGTGAAGATGCCGATAAAACTGTGAGGAAATCCAAACAGTGATTATAAAATATAATATGTCCAACTTGAGTAGTTAAATGTAGAATGAAAATACCAAATTGTCACACGCATAATGAGAAAGGCCAGATAAAGACATAACCTTCCATGAATATAGACACAAAAAAATCTCAACTAAAGTACAGCAAGATTTTAAAACAGGCTATCATGATAAAATGCAGTTTAAAGCCAGGGATGTTGCTAAACACTCTACAACACAAAGGACAACAGCCCTAGGCCAAAGGTCAATAATGTCAGGTTGAGAAACCCTGACTTAAACCACCTCAAGAAGGACATTAAATATAAGTGGCCTAAATATGCCAATTAGAAGGTAGAGACTGTTAAACTGGATTAAAAAAGTAAGACCTAAATTTACGCTATCAACATGAAATGCACTATAGATTTAAAGGCACAGACAAGTTGAAACTAAGAGTGGAGAAAGATAAACCACGCACACTGTTATTTTGTAGATTTCAACACTCTTCTCCCAGTATTTGACAGAACAAATTGGCTGCAGAAGTCTTGGAAGACAGAACTATACTATTGCATTAGTCTGTGTGCACAGAGAGCAGCCCCTGAGTATAGAATCAGACACTCAAGGCACTTACTGTGAAAACAAAAATCTGTGAGGGAAAAAGGGATGCAGCTGGAGAAGGCAGGAAGAATTGTCAGATCACAATGCAGGCTATGACCCTGAAGGAGGAACAGCCTGGGAGCAGCCAGGAGGAGGTGTGCCATGGAATGAGCACAGTGGTGGCTTCGGGGGTCTCAATACACCATCCATCCCCATGGCGGGAAAGAAGTCAGGTTACCACCAAGCCACACACAGAGTTCAAAGACATTAACAGACTTCCCTGGCGGTGCAGAGGACAGGGATCTGCTTGCCAAGGCAGGGGACACAAAGCTTGATCCCCAGCCTGGGAAAAT
Organism: Bison bison bison; assembly: GCF_000754665.1. Taxonomy (NCBI): domain Eukaryota; kingdom Metazoa; phylum Chordata; class Mammalia; order Artiodactyla; family Bovidae; genus Bison; species Bison bison. The sequence goes on from NW_011494874.1 coordinate 1,482,806, forward strand.
TCCACGTGCCACAGAGCAACTAAGCCCGTGCGCCACGACTACTGAGCCCGTGCTCTAGAGCCCGCGGGCCACGACTACTGAGCCCGTGCTCTGCAACAAGAGAAGCCACTGCAGTGAGAAGCCCACATCCTGCAACAAAGAAAAGCTCTGGTTTACCGCAACTAGGGAAAGCCCACACAAAGCAGTGAAGACCCCAGCACAGCCAAGAAGATAAATTAAAACAAAAAACAATTTTAAAAAAGTATTTGGGAGAATAGCATTGAAACATGTATAATATCATGTATGAAACGAGTCGCCAGTCCAGGTTCGATGCACGGTACTGGACGCTTGGGGCTGGTGCACTGGGACGACCCAGAGTGAGGGTAGGGGAGGGAGGAGGGAGGAGGGTTCAGGATGGGGAACGCGGGTATACCTGTGGTGGATTCATTTCGATATTTGGCAAAACTAATACAATATTGTAAAGTTTGAAAATAAAATAAAATTAAATAAATAAATAAAGATTAAAAAAAAATATTTATTGTGAGTCCCTCTTTAAAAACAAAGACATTGCCAACAATTCTACTTTAGAGAGAGAATATACTTAAAGATTATTTTTCATGACTGCATTGATATACAAAACCTCTTTTAAGATACCCAAACACTCAAGGCTCAAATCCACTGTTAATATTATAATTTTTAGCAATACATCTACTTCATAAAATCAATCCTTCATTTAACACATTATTTAATAATGGGATTTTTACCACACTAAGAGCATTAAGATACCGATCTAGTACTGTTTCATACGAGTCTACAAATGAGATAGACCTTAATAATATCAAGTAGCCTATATAAAAGAATTGCTAGTTTAAAATGAGATGAACTAGGGTTAAGCAGTTAAGTGTTTACTGGTGGCTTCACTGTGCTTGTTGTGGGGACACAAAGGTGCCGCTTTCGGGGGTCTCACAGTCCCGGAGGGACACGGCTAGCTCCGACACGCTCAGGAGAGGCATGGGCTGGCAAGGTTGCTGCCTTCGGGGTGCAGTCAGCTGCACATCAAGTGTCTCGTGGCATGGTTATTTTTCATTTTCTGAAACAGTGAAATACGATCATAAATGCAAGACAATATACATGACATATACATGACACCACCCTTACAGCAGAAAGCGAAGAGGAATGAAAGAGCCTCTTGATGAAAGTAAAAAAGGAGAATAAAAAAGCTGGCTTAAAACTCAAAAAACTAAGATCATGGCATTTGATTCCATCAGTTCAGTTCAGTTCAGTTGTCCCTCAGTCATGTTCAACTCTTTGTGACCCCATGAACCTCAGCATGCCAGGCCTCCCTGTCCATCACCAACTCCTGGAGTTCACCCAAACTCATGTCCACTGAGTCAGTGATGTCATCCAACCATCTCATCCTCTGTTGTCCCCTTCTCCTGCCTTAAATCTTTCCCAGCATCGGGGTCTTTTCCAATCAGTCAGTTCTTCACATGAGGTGACCAAGATTTTGGAGTTTCAGCTTCAGTATCAATCCTTCCAATGAATATTTAGGACTGCTTTCCTTAAGAATGGACTAGTTGAATCCACTTGCAGTCCAAGCGACTCTCAAGTCTTCTCCAACACCACAGTTCAAAAGCATCAGTTCTTTGGCACTCAGCTTTCTTTATAGTCCAACTCTCACATCCACATGTGACTACTGGAAAAACCATAGCCTTGACTAGACGGACCTTTGTTGGCAAAGTAATGTCTCTGCTTTTTAATATGCTGTCTAGGTTGGTCATAACTTTTCTTCCAAGGAGCAAGCATCTTTTAATTTCACGGCTGTAGTCACCATCTGCAGTGACTCTGGAGCCCCCAAAAATAAAGTCTGCCACTGTTTCCCCATCTATTTCCCATGAAGTGATGGGACCAGATGCCATTCTCTTAGTTTTCTAGGTGTTGAGTTTTAAGCCAACTTTTTCACTCTCCTCTTTCACTTTCAATAGGCTCTTTAGTTCTTGTTTTCTGCCATAAGGGTGGTGTCTTCTGCATATCTGAAGTTATTGATATTTCTCCTGGCAATCTTGATTCCAGCTTATGCTTCATCCAGCCCAGCGTTTCTCATGATGTACTCTGCATATAAGTTAAATAAGCAGGGTGACAATATACAGCCTTAACATACTCCTTTCCCGATCTGGAACCAGTCTGTTGTTTCACGTCCTGTTCTAACTGTTGCTTCCTGACCTGCATACAGATTTCTCAAGAGGCAGGTCAGGTGGTCTGGTATTCCCAACTCTTTAAGAATTTTCCACAGTTTGTTGTGATCCACACAGTCAAAGGCTTTGGCATAGTCAATAAAGCAGAAGTAGATGTTTTTCTGGAACTCTCCTGGTCTTTTGATGATCCAGTGGATGTTGGCAATTTGATCTCTGGTTCTTCTGCCTTTTCTAAATCCAGCTTGAACATCTGGAAGTTCATGGCTCACGTACTGTTGAAGCCTCGCTTGGAGAATTTTGAGCATTACTTTGCAAGTGTGTGAGACGAGTGCAATTGTGAGGTAGTTTGAGTATTCTTTGGCATTGCCTTTCTTTGGAATTGGAATGAAAACTGACCTTTTCCAGTCCTGTGGCCACTGCTGAGTTTTTCAAATTTGCTAGCATACTGAGTGCA
>NW_011494874.1:1485540-1487055 GCF_000754665.1 Bison bison bison
AGTGCAGCACTTTCACAGCATCTTCTTTTAGGATTTGAAACAGCTCAACTGGAATTCCATCATCTCCCCTAGCTTTGTTTGTAGTGATGCTTCCTAAGGCCCGCTTGACTTCGCATTCCAGGATGTCTGGCTCTAGGTGAGTGATCATATCATTGTGATTATCTGGGTTATGAAGATCTTTTTTATATAGTTCTTCTGTGTATTCTTGCCACCTCTTTTTAATATCTTCTGCTTCTCTTAGGTCCATACCATTTCTGTCCTTTCTTGTGCCCATCTTTGCATGAAATGTTCCTTTGGTATCTCTAATTTTCTTGAAGAGATCTCTAGTCTTCCCCATTCTATTGTTTCCCTCTATTTCTTTGCACTAATCACTGAGGAAGGCTTTATCTCTCTTTGCTATTCTTTGGAACTCTGCATTCAAATGGGTATATCTTTTCTTTTCTCCTTTGCCTTTCACTTCTCTTCTTTTCACAGCTATTTGTAAGGCCTCCTCAGATAGCCATTTTGCCTTTTTGCATTTCTTTTTATAGGGGATGGTCTTGATTCCTGCCTCCGGTACAATGTCACAAACCTCCATCCATAGTTCTTCAGGCACTCTATCAGATCTAATTCCTTGAATCTATTTCTCACTTCCACTGTAAAATCGTAAGGGATTTGATTTAGGTCATACCTGAACAGTCTAGTGGTTTTTCCTACTTTCTTCAATGTAAGTCTGAATTTGGCAACAAGGAGTTCATGATTTGAACCATGGTCAGCTCCCGGTCTTGTTTTTGCTGACTGTATAGAGCTTCTCCATCTTTGGCTGCAAAGAATATAATCAGTCTGATTTCAGTGTTGACCATCTGGTGATGTCCATGTGTAAAGTCTTCTCTTGTGTTGCTGGAAGAGGGTGTTTGCTATGACCAGTGTATTCTCTTGGCAAAACTCTATGAGCCTTTGCCCTGCTTCATTCTGTACTCCAAGGCCAACTTTGCCTGTTACTCCAGGTGTTTCTTGACTTCCTACTTTTGCATTCCAGTCCCCTATAATGAAAAGGACATCTTTTGGGGGTATTAGTTCTAGAAGGCCTTGTAGGTCTTCATAGAACTGTTCAACTTCAACTTTTTCAGCATTACTGGCCGGGGCATAGACTTGGATTATTGTGATACTGCATGGTTTGCCTTGGAAATGAAAAGAGATCATTCTGTCATTTTTGAGATCACATCCAAGTACTGCATTTCGGACTCTTGTTGACTATGATGGCTACTCCATTTCTTCTAAGGGATTCTTGCCCACAGTAGTAGATGTAATGGTCATCTGAGTTAAATTCACGAATTCCAGTCCATTTTAGTGTGCTGATTCCTAAAATGTTGACCTTCACTCTTACCATCTCCTGTTTGACCACTTCCAATTTGCCTTGATTCATGGACTTAACATTCCAGGTTCCTATGCAATATTGCTCTTTACAGCATTGGACTTTATTTCCATCACCAGTCACATCCACAACTGGGTGTTGTTTTTGCTTTGGCTCCGTCT
>NW_011494874.1:1487155-1501868 GCF_000754665.1 Bison bison bison
TCATCTTTCAGTGTCCTATCTTTTTGCCTTTTCATACTGTTCATGGGGTTCTCAAGGCAAGAATACTGAAGTGGTTTGCCATTCCCTTCTCCAGTGGTCCCATCACTTCATGGCAAATAGGTAGGGAAGCAATGGAAACAGTGACAGACTATTTTCTTGGGCTCCAAAATCACTGCAGATGGTGACTGCAGCCATGAAATTAAAAGACACTTTTTCCTTGGAAGAAAAGCTATGGCCTACCTAGACAACATATTAAAAAACAGAGACATTAATTTGCCAATAAAGGTCCATCTAGTCAAAGCTATGGTTTTTCCACTAGTCATGTATGGATGTGAGAGTTGGACTATAAAGAAAGCTGAGCACCAAAGAATTGATGCTTTTGAATTGGGGTGCTAGAGAAGACTCTTGAGACAGCAAGGAGATCAAACTAGTCTATCCTAAAGGAAAGCAGTCCTGAATATTCATTGGAAGGACTGATGCTGAAGCTGAAGCTCCAATACTTTGGCCACCTGATGCGAAGAACTGACTCATTTCCCTGATGCTGGGAAAGACTGAAGGCAGGAGGAGAAGGGGATGACAGAGGATGAGATGCCTGGATGGCATCACTGACTCGATGCACATGAGTTTAAGCAAGCTCCAGGAGTTGGTGATGGACAGGGAGGCCTGGCATGCTGCAGTCCATGGGATTGCAGAGAGTCGGACGCGACTCAGCGACTGCACTGAACTGACACACGTGATCACACAGCTAGAAGAGCCATCACAAAGTGAGCACCTGTGGAGTCCCCACTCATCACCAAGAGCACCTTCGAAGCCCTCTATGCCCCACACCCCCCCACACCTGACTGCATTGCTGTATCAGACCACTGCTGTGGAACTGGGATCCATCACTCCCATGCTCTTATTCAGAGCTTTCATGCTTGTTTGTTTACACACAGAAGTGTATAGAAGTGCCTAAGACACAGATCCACACTGGTGAATGGGCACCCGAAGGATCTGCCCTCAAGCTTCCCGATCCGAGTATTCAATCCGTTCCGTGTCCTGCTGTTCATCAGCCCAGGAGGGCTGTTTTGTGATCACCAACTCACACGGAGCTGAACCCCAAAGCCAATGTATGATTATTTCACAGCGAACGAATGCTTGCACAAACCAGAAGGCTCATGTAGGAACAACCGGCACTCTGCCCCCACTGGCCGATGTAGGTGGGCAGCAAGTTCTAGTTCAAAAGCTGCTCAGCAAGCATGGGGCAACTTCTGAGGAAACCTCAGTAAGCCTCAGTGCCAGCCACACCAAGGGCATCACAGCCCTCAGGGAATCGCTACCCCCACCTCCAGCAAAGCCCGGTTCAGCCCAACGTTTAGTTTCCCGAATCACACAGCAGCCTGCCGGCCCTCTCCTCTCTCATATACTCGTCCTTTTGAAATGAAAACAGTTCTGCCCTGTTCTGGCCTGGGAGCCACTCTTCTGTCTCTTTAAGGAGACTGTCCTCCGAAGAGCTTATCTATTATGTGTGTAACTCTTCTATTTCCCTCCTTTCCAGCTTCCAGGGAGGGGAGTAGGGACACTTCTTGTTGCCTCTAAGTGGCAACTTAACTTCCTCAAACAGAAATCTAGTAATTAGCTTAAGAGAAAAACCTCTGATTTGCAAGAAACCAGCAGGGGTTTTCTGGACAATCACTTCACCAATAGGTCTTAGCCAAGTTTCTTAGGCTCCTTGGCAGGCACTTTTCCCTTTATACACAAAACAAAAAACACCAGGGAAAAAGTGTTCTTTGTGAGCAAGCTCAAGGAAGCTGTGACGTTTGACAAGGCTTTCTTTAGGAGCTGCTTTTGCTGTGTCAAAGCTGAACCTTCATAGAAACTGCTAGCACATCAAGCAACCAACAGATCTGAACTACTCAGAAATGTTTAAGAAGACTCAAACATATATAAACTCACTAAATTCATAAGAAGTGTTTCACTACTCTTCTTTGCTAGCAAAGAACCACAGTTTAATAAACCACAGTTTAACTGAAACCAAAGTTTCAATATTTATACAACTTTTTAATGATCTAAAAGTTAAACCAAGGCATCTTCTTCTGGAACAATTTCCTTGAGGCAAATTGGAGTAGGAAAGGTCTACTAGGTTTGAAGGAAGTCGCAGGGGCCTGAGACTCTATCATTAGGGATGATCTTAAGGACAGAGAAGGCAGATTACCTACAGAAAAACAATTAGACCTCCAGCAGAAGTCTCAGCAGTCAAGACAATGGCACAGTACCTTTGAAGTGCTAAGACAAAATAGCCGTACAAAGTGAGGTGGGATCAAGTTTCACTTCCACCCCTATATTCTTGTCCAACTGCTGACATCATTTACCAGAAAATCTTTGTATTATCACTTTGTGTTCATATACATGCAGATTTTCTGGCTTCTCTAGTCTGTTCCAATGACCTCTTTATCTATTTTTGTAGTAATACCACACTGTCTTAATCACCAAAGCCTTATAACTCTTGTTACTCAGCAACAACTCTAAGAGTTATGACTTCCATCAGGACACGGAAGGCATTAGATACACACACCTCTGGCTGACATGGTGATTCAAAAGCTCTCATTTCTGCATCACTTTAAAAAATAAAACAGGCATCAGTCAATGAGCCATTCATAACGTTCCCTCACATGCCCAGGGCTCCCCTTCCTTCCACCTGGACCCGCCACCAGGAAGCTCCTCCTGGTGAGCTGTTCACTCTCTGGAGGTCTGTGTTCACCTGTCACCTTCTCAGTCAGCAGCCACTCCTGCTGGCAACTCCCCTCCCCCTTCCCTAGCACTGCTCCCCACCCAGCCACGTGGCCTTCTTGCACTCATTTTTTGCTCTCCGCGTTAGAGCTGGTGTGCTCTCCACTGCATTTCCAAGTCCTAAAATGGGCTGGCACAAGGTAAATACTCAATAAACACTTACTGAATAAATTCACCAGGAGACCAGTACGGAAAAGTTGCAGAAATGAGAACTTGCACAGTTAGGCTTAACGCAAAGACAGTTTTGAAGGCAAATCTATGAAATTTCAACAACGTGCTAGGTGCTAAGGAGAAATCACATTTAATTTCAAAGCAAAAAAACAGAAACACAGGTCAGCTTATCTTTTGGACTTTCTGGTCTCTTCTTATGTGTGTCACACCCATATATTTAGCAACAGGTTTATAACACTTCTGTACTTAATTAGGTCCTCACAGCATTTCCTTCATGCTTTTGCACTTAGCAAGGAAGCATTTCCTGTGTCTCCATCTGCCCTCTCCCACTAACTTGTGTAAGAAAAAAGGTTTCTAAAAGCATTATCCTTGAAAACACCTCAGACTTTATCATATAAGAGATCTGCTTTCTTCTTTTGGAAAATAACTTCATTTAAAAACCTAATCTTTCACCCGTGCGTGCCACATATGGATTGATTAGAGGGTAAACTAATTTTTGCCCTTTTATACAGCTATGAGGTTCTCATGGTGAGTACACCGGGGTGGTCTGCCCCTCTCTCTACCAGTGACACAGGAAGCGAAGAGGAACTAAGGAGCTTCTTGAAGAGGGTGCAGGAGGAGTAAACGAGCCGGCTTAAAACTGAGTATTAAAAAACTAAGGTCATGGCATCTGGCCCCATTACTTCACGGCAAGCAGAGAGAGAAAATGTGGAAGCAGTGACAGACTTCCTCCTCTTGGGCTCTAAAATCACTTTGCATGGTGACTGCAGCCATGGAATCAGAAGATGTTTGCTTCTTGGCAGGAAAGCTATGACAAACCTAGACAGTGTGCTGAAAAGCAGAGACACTACCCTGCTGACAAAGGCCCGTACAGTCCAGGCTATGGTCTTCCCAGTGGTCACACATAGTTGGGAGAGCTGGACCGTAAAGAAGGCGGAGCGCCCAAGAATTGATGCCTTTGAACTGTGGTGCTGGAGAAGACTCCTGAGAGTCCCGGGCAATGCAAGATCAAACCAGTCAATCGTAAGGGAAGTCAACCCTGAATACTCAATGGAAGGATTGATGCTGAAGTTGAAACTCCAGTCATTTGGTCATCTGATACGATCAGCTGATTCATTGGAAAATTCCCTAATGCTGGGAAAGATTGAGGGCAGAAGGAGAAGAGGGCATCAGAGGATGAGATGGCTGGATGGCATCACTGATGCGACAGACATGAACTTGGGCAAACTTCTGGAGATGGTGAGGGATACAGAGGTCTGGCGTGTTGCAGTCTATGGGGTCACAAAGAGTCAGACACAACCGGGCAACTGAACAACAACAACAAAACTAATTTGTATTTACCTTCCCATCAAGTCTTAGACATTCCCTAAACTAAACTAGTTGAGGGACTTCCCTCATGGTCCAGTGGTTAAGGCCGTGCACTTCCACTGCAGAGGGGCATGGGTTTGAACCCTGGTTGGGAAACTAAGATCCCATATGCCTCAGTGTGGCCAAAATTTTAAACAAACAAAAAAAAAACCTAGCTGATGCACCTCCCAATTGTCACTAGGAAATTCCAAAGAAACTCTTAATTGATCTGTTTCCACTGTGCTCTAAATCCAGACTTTTATGCAAGCCCTGCCTTCTCACATGGGAAGACAGCAAAATGGTTAGGCCACCAGCTATGTGGCTTGGGGCAGGAATCTCACTGTTTCTTTATCTGTAAAATACAGGGATTGTACCAAATGATCCCAAGACCCCCAGCTCTAAAGCCGAAAATTACAGGAACAATGACATGAATACTTAGTTCATCCTCAGCTCACACAACTAATGACTGACAGTCAAAGCTCAAAACAAACCTCTGTTGTGTTTACACAAGTAACAGATGAATACACACTTATTGTCCAAATCCTAATAAGTCCGCAATATTTAAAATAAAAAATAATAAAGTAAAAAAAAAAAAAGAAAGATACCTCCCTTCTCCTTCCTGCCCTCACTCTCAGTCCCTCTGTCGTCATAATGAACAGCTTGGAGGTATTCCTCCAGATCCTCTCCTATGTGTTTTACATACAGATACTAAACTTTGTTTTCAAACCCTAATATTCTAAATCCAAATTCTCTGTTCTCTCCAAAACGAGAAGTTTTATTTTCTATTTCCTTTGTGATTCTCCACAATATGCTTCTATTCTATACCCAGTGGGTATTCAAAAACACTTTTGATACTCAGAGTTGCTAAGTGTGGATTTGGGCCCAGTAAAATATGCTTTCTTATGGTGCTGTGCACAGAACCTCCCAGGGTCCCCTTCTACCTTCCTGGGTCCAGTCATCTGCACCAGAGTCCCCCAGTTCTGCTCGTCCCTGCAGAGGCTGTCCTCACATGGCACATCCCTTCAGAGTTCATGGAGCTCATCTGATAAACAGAAAACTAGTTCCAGTAAAACTAGGAAACTGGCAGCAGATGCAACTTGTGCTTTCACTCTGGGGAGTACTAAACTCTTGCTTCCTTAAGTTTTTTTTCAGTTTGGAGGCAGAAATTTTAAAAATAGTTATAGGCATGCCTCGTTTTATTGTGCTTCACAGATACAGTGTTATTTTACAAATTGAAGGTCTGTGGTTTTTATGTAAAGTCTGCTCCAATTAAAATTTATTGAGGAGTGTTTTACAACCAAGAATACAGTCTGTCCTGGTGACTGGTCCATGTTCACTTGTAAAGAACGTGCTCTGAGCTGCTGTTGGGTGGAGTGCTCTGTAAACATCACTTAGATCACAAAGGTGGATGGGGCTGCTTGGGTCTGCTACACGCCCGCTGACTTTCTGTCTGCTACTATTACTGACGGTGGGGTGTTGACATCTCCAGCTAGAATTGCAGATTTTCCTACTTCTTCTTTCAGCTACGTCAGCTCTTGCTTCATATGTCATGAAGCCCTGTGTTAAGGAGCACAGTACACTAGGGACCACCATAGGATCACTACGCCTTCTCACTGAACTGACGCTTCTGTCATTAAATACTGTCTCTCTGGTTATTTCCTTGCTCAGAGGACTACTCTGGTATTAATACAGCCACTCAGCATTCTTTTTTTAATACTTTCATTTGTTTCTGTTTGGCCGTGCTGGGGCTTTGTTGCTGCGTGGGCTTTTCTGCAATCTCAGCGAGTGGGGGCCACTCTGCACTTGCGGAGCGAGGGCTTTTTATCACAGTGGTCCCCTTGTTGTGGAGCGTGGTCTCTAGGGCAGGGGGGCTTCAGGAGCCATGGTGGCACTGGGGGCTCTAGGGCACAGGCACGGGAGCTGTCACAGGCTTAGTTGCTCTGCGGCATGTGCAGTCTTCCCCGGCCAGGGATCGAACCTGTGTCTCCTGCACTGGCAGGAGGATTCTTTACCACTGGGCCATCAGGGAAGCCCTCAACGTTCTTTTGATAAGCATTCACATGGTACATTTTTTCATCCTTTTTCTTTTTATCTATTGACATGTGATTATATTTGAATGAGTTTCTTACAAACAACAAATAGTTGTTTATGAGTTTTTTTTTCCATCTCAATAATTTTTTTTAATTGATGTGTATGGATCATTTTCATTTAATATAATTATGGGTATGTTTTGATTTAAGTCTATGATTTTGTTTTTTGTTTGTTACTCCTGTTTTTCGTTCTTCTGTTTAACCTTTCTGTTTTCCTGAGAACTGTCTCAATATATTTAACATTCTATTTTGGTATGTCTATAGTAATTTTTTACTATACCATGCTGTACAGGGGTTTTAAGTGGCTGCTCTAAGGATTACCAGATCAAATGTGGGAGATATACAAATACACACACGTGCATACACACACACACAGCTTTTCAAAATCTATTTAGACTCAGCATTGACCCTCTTCAGTAGAATGAAGAAACCCTACTACCCTACAGGTCCCTTACTCTCCTCTATTATAATTCTTTTATATATTACTCCATGTGTATAAACTGAAAACTCAATCACACAATGATATAATTTTTTTCTGTCAAGAATATTTAAAAAAAACTCAAGAGGAGGAAAACAGCCTAGTGTATTTACTATTATTCTTCCTTCTTTACTGATGTTCCAAGTTTCCTTCTGGTGTCAATTATCATTTGTCTAAAGCAATTATTTAGAGCTGGTGTGCTGGCAATGAATCCCCTTAGTTTTCCTTCATCTGAGAACATTTTTATTTCACCTTCTTTCCTAATAGATATTTTTGCTGGATAAAAATTCTGAGCTGAAAATTCTTTTCTTTCAACACTTTATACATGCTGTACCAACATCTTCCAGCGTCCATAGTTTCTGATGAGAGACTTCCCATCATTCAAGTAATTGTCCCCTACAAGTAATATGCCCTATTAATCAAGAAAAGAAATAGCAATAATTTTAATTTTCATACAAAAAATACAAATATAAACTCCAGAGCCAATCTGCCCAAGTTCAGACCATGGTGTCACCACTTTCTGACTATCTCGCAAGTCACTCAACCTCTCTGAGCCTCAGTTGTCTCCCTGATAAAATGGAGATGACAAAACAACATAGAGTTGTGTTCTCTACCTCATAGAGTTCTGTGGGGATAAAATGAGTTAATACATGTAAAGGGTTTAGAATAACGCCTGGCACATAGTAAGTACTATACGGATGCTAACCATCTGTGTTATTTTAACTGACTACAGAGGCTTAAGAAAAACAAACTTTATAAATTAAACTTTAATAAGTCGATACTGATTAAAACATAGATATTTGTAAACACTTCTTTCAAATACAAAAGCCTTGTCTTAGTCTGCAAAAGTCCACTAACCACAGTGTAGAGCCCCACGTGGCAGGAGCCACAACTCAGTCACCCTTGAGTCTCTCACAAAACCCATGTTCTTATAAATCACAGATACTAACGAGACAGGTGAATACGGTGATGGTGCATTCCCAACATCTACAATACACAGAGATACCTGAGTCAGCAACCCAGAAGAGACGTCGGTCAGGACCCCAACAGCAGGGCACTACAGAAGTGTCCTCATTTAAGATGTATGCGTTCTGGCACCTAGCCAAAACTGATCCTGATCCATTTTTCTTAATAATTTTGCCAGAATACCTAGAGATTATCTGAATCAGTCAGTGAACATACTCTTGAGAAAACACTCAGAAAACACTGTGAGCGATTTCTCTGGTGGTCCAGTGGTTAAGACTCCATGCTCCCACTGTAGGGGACCTGAGTCCTATCCTGCATGCCATATGGTATGGCCAAAAAATTTTAAAAAAAGAAGAAGAAAAAAAAAAACCACTTAGAAAATTGTGCCTATTTTCAAAGTTCAAAGTGTTAAACACTATAATGCTCTCTTTTAAAGTAACGCTGGATTTTTGGAGGCAAGAAAAACAAGTTAAAACAAAGCATTTTTAGTTGCACTCCACCTGAAAGATGGTTGTAAAGTACTCTTTAGGTAGGACACTCAGGCCATACTTCAGCAACTCAGAAGTAACCCCCCCGATCCTGGGACTCACAGGCGTGTTACACACCAGCCAGGGCCCCGCACGCTCAGTGGAAGACAAGCGGCACCCACCTCGAAGTTGTACTTCTTCATCTGGTCGTGGTGCCGGCAGTACAGGTAGAGCATGCCGATGCTGCTGCCCACGGCGATGTAGTCCCCATTGGTGTCGAGGGCCGTGAGGTAGACCACCAGCGAGCGGAACCCCTTCTGGATCTTCGTGGGGATGGAATTGAGCAGATAGTACAGAGGGCAGAACTCTCTGAAGGTAACAGGCTCCGATACAGATGCCATGGCCAAGGTCTCCACCGGTGATCATCAGGCAGGACGAGGGATTTTAACCGGCATCTGGGGAAACCTGGGGCTGAAGAACAAGGCATTATAACGCTTTCGATGTCTAGTCATGCAAAGACAAGTCAGACTTCACAGTGGGAACAAAGAACTTTCAGGTGGGTATAAATTATAGTCAGAGCTTAATTACACAGGGAAAGTAAACTAAGTGTCATTAAGATTACTTTTGAGGACTTCCGTGGTGGCACAATGGGTGAGAATCTGCCTGCCAGTGCAGGGCACACGGGTTCAATCCCTTCTTCTGGAAGATTCATGGGTGTATGCCCACGCACCACAAGTGCTGAGTCTGCACTTGGGAGCCCTCAAGCCGCAACTCCTGAGCCTGCACTCTAGGGTCCGTGCTCCACAGCAGGAGAAACTTCGGTGATGAGAGGCCCGTGCACCACCACTAGAGCGGAGTCACTGCTGCTCACTGCAAGTAGGGGAAGCCCGCGCAAAGGAACAAAGACCACACAGCCATAAATAAATAAATCAACAACATTACAATTCAGACTCACTTTTTGAATTTCACTATTTTCTGCCCCCTGTAATTTATATCATGATAAATGGTGGGGAAGGGGTGGGAAGAATATTAAAGATAGCTCTGAATCTCAAGCAACTTATGATCTCGTCAGGGAGGCAAAAGAACCTGAAAAGACACAAAACCAGATATGACTGGTGCTAACCTGTGGGTCTCAATGAGAAGAAGGAGAGAGCTAGCATGGACTAGAGTGTGGAGAAAGCTTCTCTGAAACATTTGAAACTCTGAAGCCCACCAGGAAGCACAGAACGTGGAGAAGAGGAACTCCCTGGCAGCCCAGTGGTTAGGACTCTACACTTCCACTGCCGGGGGCATGGGTTGGATCCCTGGTCAGTGAACTAAGATCCCACACACCATGCAGCCAAACAGATGATAATAATAGTACTGTGTAAAAGAAACAGTCAAGACACTGCACTCACTCCCACTAGGAGAGCAGTGGGCCAGCCCAGGTGGAGGAATGCTGTCTGCGGGGGGAGAAACGCCCACAGCCTCCTCAGCCACACAGCGCCTCCCCTGTGCCACCCTGACACCCACACCTCTGGGAAATGTGGATTCAAAGCTTCCCTTGGACTTCTCCAGGGGCTCAGTGGTAAGAAATCTGCCTGTCAATGCAGGAGACATGGGTTCGATCCCTGATCCGGGAAGACCCCACCTGCCACGGAGCAACTAAGCCTGACCGCCACAACTACTGAGCCTGTGCTCTCGAGCCCAGGGTCCGCCACTGCTGAGCCCACACGCCCTAGAGTCAGCGCTCTGGCAGCAAGAGAAGCCACGGCGGTGAGAAGCCTGCACATCACAGCGAGAGCGGCCCCTGCTTGCTGCAGCTAGAGAAAAGCCCATCCAGCAGCAAGACCCAGCACAGATAATTTAAAAAAAAAAAAAAAAAAAACTTCCCTCAATAAAGATGCTCAGTCATCACATACTGTGTTATAATTTATGAAGTGCTCACTCATCCATTAAATCCTTACCCTACAAACGTTTACATGAGATACCAAGGGCCAGAGGACCACAGGACTTGTCCAAGGCCACATGGATAAGACCTGAATCTATGCCTTTTCGCCCTTCAAGTCCTGCAAGTGAAAGTTGTTCATTTGTGTCTGGCTCTTTGCGACCCCAGGGGCTATACAGTCCATGGAATTCTCCAGCCAGAACACTAGAGTGGGTTGCCTTTCCCTTCTCCAGGGGATCTTCCCAACCCAGGAATCAAACCCAGGTCTCCCGCATTGCAAGTGGAATCTTTACCAGCTGAGCCACAAGAGAAGCCCAAGCACATTGGAGTGGGTAGCCTCTCCCTTCTCCAGAGGATCTTCCCGACCCAGGAATCGAACTGGGACCTCCGGCACCACAGGCAGATTCTTTGCCAGCTGAGCAGTCCTGAGCCTTTCCAAAGGGCTCTCCATCACACCCCACTGCTGCTGCACTTTCTCCACACACTCTCTTCCTCTTCTGTTGACAGCCTGCTCTGCCTGACCCCTCCACGGGTGTAAGCCCCCCAAAAAGCAGAGCCCACACATCCACCTCACTCACCCTTCTAGGCCCTGGCACCTAGAAAAGGTTCGGCAACATCAGAGGCAAGAAGTATTTATTGAATAAATGAATGAGTTATGAAAAAGGAAAACTGGCAAGGGAGGAATGAGTGCAAGAAAGGAAATGAAGCAAAATCTCATTTTTCCTCCAGTATGGCCCCAGTTCAATGCTGGAATAAAAATCCTCTAGATCTGTAGGACATTTTCAAATCCCTATTTCATTTGATAGTCACAACAGACAAGACGTACAGTGAAGGAGGCAAGGTAACTTACAAGCACTGTTTCTATAAGTACACAATAATGTCCCTCTGTGATGATGAAGGGCTTCCCTGGTAGCTCAGCTGGTTAAGAATCTGCCTACCATGCAGGAGGCCCTGGTTCAATTCCTGGGTCGAGAAGTTTACCTAGAGAAGGGATTGGCTACCTATTCTAGTATTCTTCGGCTTCCCTGGTGGCTCAGACGGTAAAGAATCCACCTGCAATGCAGGAGACCTGGGTTCGATCCCTGGGTTGGGAAGATCTGCTAGAGGAGGGCAAGGCAACCCACTCCGGTATTCTTGCCTGGAGACTCCCCATGGACAGAGGAGCCTGGCGGGCTACAGTCCGTGGGTCAGAGTCGGAAGCGACTAAGCACAAGCACAGTGATGGTTCAGAACGCTAATATGCCCTCTTTTAGCAGAAGCTGAAGCACTCTGGGAGGTTCAGAACTGTGCCTGGGGTCATACAGATTCAACAGCTTTGTTGTTGTTCAGGCAAGAGGCTACAACAACAGAAACTTTGACAGTGAATGCTGATCCTGTCCATACAGCAGCATAGTTCAGAAACTGCCAACTCTGTAAGGGCAATGCTGTCTTGGCTAAGCAATGCATGTGCTCCCCAATCCTCGATTTGCGTTAAGTACTCCAGAGAGGTGGGCAAGAGCCACATGACCCCCAAATCAAGTGAAAATGAAGAGGTTATCAGGCAAACTCTAGAGAGAACAGCCACGCTCAGTCCCCTTGGGAAAGCACACAGACCACTACAAGGACATGGGACATGAAAGCCAAGATAACAGTGCAAATAGCAATAATGTAACAGCAGACATAAGTACTTAATGGAAACTATTTCAGCACACGAACTCATTAAATCCTCACCAAAAACCTCAGGAGGGAAGGCATCACTGACCACTGTTACCTCCACTTCACTGGCGAGAAATGCTGGCCTCGTTTCGACCGTCTCCTCTCCGTCTCCAAGGGCAGGGCAGCACAGGCGCAGGAAAAGCTGTGCTTCCTTCATGCGTGTACGCACGCGGATGCGCCCTAGTTTACATGGCACTTTTAAAGTAAGAGTTTATTTTTTACAAGATAAATGTTCTCTATCGGGACTTCTCTGGTGGTCCAGTGGTTAAGATTCCGCGGTGCAATGCAGAGGACATGGTTTTGATCCCTGGTTGGGGAGCGAAGATCCCACAGGCCACAGGACGACTAAGCCCGCGCCACAATCAGAGAAGACCCCGCGCCACAATGAAGACCCAGCACGGCCCCTACAAGAAATAAGTAAAAACTAAACATTTACCCTCAAAAACTGTGGAAATATAGGAAAGTACAAAGAATGAAATAAATGCCATTCATAATCCCATCAGAGAGATGCTACGTTATAAATGCTTAATAAATCATGAGCATTTGCCACGTCATTAAATACTCCCCTAGAATAAGATTTTTAATGACTATATTTAAAAAAAACTACGGAGAACACAGTAGACTCAAAAACTGAAATTTTCCCAGTGTTTTAATTTCTGCTCTAGCCGATGAGGTCTCCAAGGAAGCAGGCAGAAGTACTGAGCACTTCTCAAATGTCAGCGAATATTGTTTCCTCCTTTAAAGCCTTTTCCCTCAAAGTAGCTCAGTCAAATTATGAGATTTAGATTTCAAAAACTCATTCACTTGAATTGACAGCATTCGCTGAGAGCTCCACAATCTCCACACGGAAGGGGCTTGGAGACTGCAGTCTGGTTAGAAGGGGGCAAAGGATTCGCCTCAAAGCCGCACCTGCAGGGCAGGCACACTACTCAAACGTACACAACGTGTTTGTTGGAGGCGGCTTAGGAGATGTTAGAGGATAATACAGAAGTTCAGGGTCCCTGGACCAGCTCCTTGGCACAGTGATCATACAACCAAAAGCCACTTCAAGTGTATGAGAAGGGACTACAGGACTCACCTGCCAAGCACCATTAAGAACGACCGTAATTCTATAGCAGGCGACAGGTAGCTGATTGAAATTATCTAAGCTGAAATCCTAGCACACATCTGATCTCTCTCCCTCGCTCCCCGCTACAGCAATCCCTCATTGTGTTCCACCAGCCCTGTCTCCCAGCCGCCTCCCGCTGGCCCCTTCTCAGCTCTGTGGCCATGCCTGAGCTGAAGCCAGCACCCCCCTCCCCTGGGCCCCCGTGCGGTCCTTGGAACAACTGCTCTCCTGCTTCCACAGCTGCCCTGGGAGTCGATGCTCACACACAGCGGGCACAGCGAGCTCTCCAGCTTCATCGAAATTAAAATCTTTTGTGCTCCAAAGGCATCATCAAAAAAAACGTGACAAGATGGACTTCCCTGGTGGTACAATGGGGAAGAATCTCCCTGCCAAGGCAGGGGACATGGGTTCCATCCCTGGTCTGGAAGATTCCACGAGCCAACTGCTGAACCTGAGTGCTACAACGACTGAAGCTCATGTGCCTAGAGCCCACGCTCCGCAACAGGAGAAGCCACGGCAATGAGAAGCCCTGCAACAAAGAGCAGCCCCTGCTCACCACGACTGCAGGGAGCCTGGGCGCAGCAACGAAGACCCAGCACAGCCAAAACTAAAGAAAGAAAAATGAAAAGACGGGCTTCCCTGTGGTCCAGTGGTTAAGACTCCACACTCCCAACACAGGGGCACAAGTTTGATCCCTGGTAGGAGAACTAAGACCCTCTATGCTGCAAAGTGCAGCCAAAAAAAAAAAAGAGAGAGAAAAGACAACCAACATACTGGGAAAAAAATCATTTATCTGACAAAGGACTTATATCCACGATACATGAAAAATTCTTAAAACTCAATAATTAAAAGATAATTTTCAAGTGACCAACTGAATAGTGGGATCTGAATAGACATTTATCCACAGAAGACATACAAATGGCCAATAAGCACAATAAAAGATGCTCAACATCATTAATCATCAGGGAAAATGCAAAACAAAACCACAATGACATTACCACTTCACACCCACTAGGATGGCTATAATCAAGAAACAGATAAGTGTTAACAGAGGTGTGGAGAACTGGAACCCTCATACATTGCTGTCTAGACGCTCAGTCGTGTCCAACTCTGTGGCCCCACAGCTTGTAGCCTGCCAAATTCCTCTGTCCATGGGATTTTCCAGTCAAGAATACTGGAGCAGGTTATCACTTTCTACTTCAGGGGACCCTCCTGACCCAGGAAGCAAACCCACATCTCTTGCATCTCCTGCATTGGCAGGTGGGTTCTTGACCACTAGCACTGTCTGGGAAGCCCCATACATTGCTGGTAGAGAATAAAAGGAGGCAGTCACTGTGGAAAAGTCTGGCAATTCCTCAAAACATTAAACACAGATTTACCATATGACCCAGCAATTCTATTCCTAATTATATACCCAAGAGAAATGAAAGATGTGAGAGTTGGACTGTGAAGAAGGCTGAGCACTGAAGAATTGATGCTTTTGAACTGTGGTGTTGGAGAAGACTCTTGAGAGTCCCTTGGACTGCAAGGAGATCCAACCAGTCCATTCTAAAGGAGATTGGTCCTGGGTGTTCATTGGAAGGACTGATGCTAAAGCTGAAACTCCAAAACTTTGGGCACCTCATGCGAAGAGCTGACTCACTGGAAAAGACTCTGATGCTGGGAGGGATTGTGGGCAGGAGGAGAAGGGGACGA
>NW_011494874.1:1501968-1510085 GCF_000754665.1 Bison bison bison
TGTTCATTGGAAGGACTGATGCTAAAGCTGAAACTCCAATACTTTGGGCACCTCATGCGAAGAGCTGACTCACTGGAAAAGACTCTGATGCTGGGAGGGATTGTGGGCAGGAGGAGAAGGGGACGACAGAGGATGAGATGGCTGGATGGCATCACTGACTCGATGGATGTGAGTCTGAGTGAACTCCAGGAGTTGGTGATGGACAGGGAGGCCTGGCGTGCTGTGATTCATGGGGTTGCAAAGAGTCGGACACGACTGAGTGACTGAACTGAACACATAAACTTAATTTCAAAATATTACCATTCATAAAACCAAAGTAAAACAACCCAACTGTCCATCAACTGATGAATGGATAAACAAAACAGGATATATCCATACAACAGAACATATTGTTCAGCAGTAAAAAGGAATGAAGTACTGATACACACTATATGATAAGCCTTGAAAACATTATGCCTAGTGAAAGAAGCCAGACACAGAAGACCATACACTGGATGATTCCACCAAGATGAAATACACAAATGGCCTGAGGTAGCCAGTCTACAGACAAAAAGTAGATCAGTAACTGCCTAGAGCTGGGAGGCAAAAAGGGTGAGGGTGGGGATGGTTGCTAAAGGGTTTGGAGTTTCTTTTTAGGGGGGTAAAATGTCTTAAAATTGATTGTAGTGGTGGCTGCATAACTCTATGAATATCCTAAAAAACACCGAATTGGACATTTTAAATGGGTAATACACATGGATGTGAATTTTCAATGAAGCTTTTACCAAAAAAACAAGAAGTATCCGCTCTCTGACACTCACTCAAGACAAAAAGCTTCAGTAAACCAGAAATAGAGGGGATATCCTCAACCTGATAAGGAATATCTACCAAAAAATCCAACAACTAACATCATACTTAATGGTGAGAAACTCAAAGTTTCCCCAACTAAGACCAGGTACAAAGCAAGGATGTCCCCCTCTCACCACTCCTTTTCCGTATCATACTGGAAGTTCTAGCTAATACAATAAGACAGGAAATGTAAGACTGAAAAGGAAGAAATAAAATTATCTCTGCAGATGACATGTTCATTTGATAGAAAACCCCAAATAATAATAAAACTCCTGAAACTAATAGGCAATTATAGCAAGGTTGCAGAATACAAGAGAAACAGAAGCCGATCACTTTCCTATATAGGAGCTATGAACAAGTGGAATTTTAAATTAAAACATAGTATCATTTACATTTGGATCCCCCCAAATAAAATGTTTAAGTATAAACCTAACAAAATATGTAAAGAGCTATACAAGGAAAACTACAAAAGTCACAGGAATGAAATCAAAGAACTAAATAAATGGAGAAGTATCTCATGTACATAGTTAAGAAAATTCAATACTGTCAAGATGTCAGTTCTTCCCAACTTGATTTCCAGATTCAGTGTAATGCCAGTAAGTTATTTTGTGGATATCAACAAAATAATTCTGAAGTTTTATAGAGTCAGAAGACCCATCAACACAATATTGATGGAAAAAAAAATGAAGTTTGAAGACTGATATAATCTGACTGCAAACTTACTATAAAGCACCAATTATCAAGATAGTGTGGTACTGGTGAAAGAACAAATGAAGCTACAGAAGAGAAAGTGCAGATACAGACCCACATAAACACAGCCTACTGATCTCTGACAAAGGAGCAAAGACAGTGGAGCAAAGACAGCCTTCTCAACAAATGGTGCTGGAACAGCTGGACATCCACAGGGAAAAAAGTGAGTCTAGACACAGAATTTACA
The DNA here is from genome assembly GCF_000754665.1 of Bison bison bison. Lineage (NCBI taxonomy): Eukaryota > Metazoa > Chordata > Mammalia > Artiodactyla > Bovidae > Bison > Bison bison. The sequence continues at coordinate 1,503,734 of NW_011494874.1, forward strand.
CTCTTCACAAACATTAACTCAAAGAGCATCACAGGTCCAAACGTAAGACACGAAAACGACAAAACATGCAGAAGGCGATCCCGGGGAAAGCCCAGATGACTGGGCACGGTGACGACGTCTTAGGCAACACGACCAAAGGCACAGCCCGTGAAAGAAGTAACTGATGAGCTGGCTTCGTTAAAATGAAAGACTTCTGCTCTACAAAAGACTACGCACATGAAAGAGAAGACAAGTCACAAACTGGGAGAAACATATTTGTAAAATACCTACCTGATTAAGGGCTGCTATCCAAAACATACAATGAACTTCTAAAACTCAAGAACCCAATTAAAATATGGGCAAAAGATCTTAATAAAACACCTTACCAAAGAAGATATACAGATATCAAATAAGTCTATGAAAAGATGCTCCACATCGTATGTCATCAGGAGAATGCAAATTAAAACAAGAGCCACTATAAACCTAGAATGGCCAAAATCTCCACCACTGACAACACCAAGTGCTGCTGAGAACGCGGGGCACCAGGAACTCTCATTTATTGCTGGTGGGGCTACAAAACGGTGCAGCCACTTAGGAAGACGGTATGAAGGCTTCTTACAAAGCTAAACATAACCTTATCACATGATCCAGCAATGCAGTCCTTGGTACTTATCTAAAGGAGTTCAAAACTTACATCCACACAAAACCCACCAGGATATTTATAGCACCTTCAATCATAACTGTAAAAATTTGGATGCAATGAGGATGTCCTTTAGTAAGTGAATGAATAAGCAAACTCTGGTACATCCAGACGCTGGAATATTATTCAGCACTAAAATAAATGGGTTATTAAATCATGAAAAGACATGGAGAAAAAAAAAAGAAAGAAAAGACATGGAGAATTTGAAGTGCACATTACTAAATGAAAGAAGGCAATCTGAAAAGGTTTCATGCTGTGTAATTCCAACTACGTAACCTTCTGGAAAAGGCAAACTATAAAGACAGTGAAAAGGGGTTGCCAAGGTTTGGGTGGGGAGGGAAGGGATAAACAGGCAGAGCACAGAGGATTTTTAGGGCAGTAAAAGTACTGACACCATGATGGATGCATGCCACTACACACTTGTCCAGACCTACGGAATGCACACCACCAACCCTAAGGTAAACCATGGACTGTGGGTGATAACACTGTATCAATGCTGGTTCGCCAACTGTAACAAATGTCCCACTGTGGTGGGGGATGGTGATAATAAGGGAGGGATACATGTGCAAGGGAAGGGAGACCAGGGTTCGATCCCTGGGTTGGGAAGATCCCCTGGAGAAAGGAAAGGCTACCCACCCCAGTATTCCGGCCTGAAGAATTCCATGGACTGTATGGTCCATGGGGTCGCAAAGAGTTGGACACAACTGAGCGACTTTCACCTTCACTTTCAGGGAGTATAGGGAAGTATCTGCAGCTTCCCCTCAGTTTTGCTGTAAACCTAGAACAGCTCCAAAAAAGTGTTTTGTTTCGTTTTGTTTTTAAAGTTCTTTGAAAGAGAAATGGCTGGCTCTCATATCACTCACCCTATTCAAAATTCTTCAGTGGGGCTTCCGAGTGCTTTGAGTCAGCCAAATACCTTTCTGTGGACGAGGCCCTGTTGGCCTGACCCCTTCCCGGCTCCCCCATCGCACATCCACCTCTCCCCACTCATCCTCTAAGCTCTGTCTCTACCACCCACTTATTCCCTCCTTGGGCTTCAGAACTGACTATGTTCCCTGCTCCCCACCACCTTGAATCTCACTCCACACATCTGGCTTCAGAAAGACATCCACTGACCAGATCACTGACAGTGTCCATCAGTCCCCACATCCCTCAACTTTTCATCCTATCTTTCATAATTCTCATCACACTTTTAATTACTTTATTTGATAAACAGTTTAATGATCATCTCACTGATGAGACTGTGAAGGTGATGGTGAAGTCCCTCAGTCGTGTCTGACTCTTTGTGACCCTGTGGACTGTAGCCCGCCAGGCTCCTCTGTCTGTGGGATTCTCCAGGCAAGAATACTGGAGTGGGTTACCATTTCCTTCTCCAGGGGATCTTCCTGACCCAGGGATCGAACCTGGGTCTCCTCCATTGGAGGCAGACGCTTTAACCTCTGAGCCACTAGGGAACTGTAAGGAACACAAATTCTCTCCTGTTTACCAGTGAAAAGCCTAGTATCTAACAACACCTCTGGCATGGAGTAGATGTTCAACATCAACCTGTTGAATGAAAAAATTTAAAAAGTTAACTTCAGGTCTTACTGCAAAAGAATATTCTCAATCCAATCTTTAAAATCAATAATGCTTCTCTGGTCATGGATATTTCCATTAAACATATAAAAATCACAACATTCTTCCTCAAGACAGGATAATTCCCTCCCCCATTATAACCACAACCCACACATCTGGAAGGTGGTAGCTGACTTCACACTGACTGATAGCACCCAAATACCTGATTGGCAGTATTTAAAAATCATCCACTTGGTACAATGGTCTAAATTATCCACCTAGTACAATGGTTGGAAGTTGCCAAAGCACCCTGACAAATCTAATGGTTTAAGGATTCTCTCCAAAATCTCTACGAAGTGGTAATTAGTCTCCCTGTTGTACAGTCTATTATTAAACTCTGGCTACAACATCCACTATTCTTTTAAGTATTAAAATCTTATCAGTTCAGTTCAGTCGCTCAGTTGTGTCACTCTTTGCAACCCCACGGACTGCAACACGCCAGGCTTCCCTGTCCATCGCCAACTCCCGGAGCTTACTCAAACTCATGTGCATATAAAAGTCGGTGATGCCATCCAACCATCTCATCCTGTAATCCCCTTCTCCTCCTGCCTTCAATCTTCCCCAGCATCAGGGTCTTTTCAAATGAGTCAGTTCTTCTCATCAGGTGGCCAAAGTATTGCAGCTTCAGCATCAGTCCTTCCAATAAATATTCAGGACTTATTTCCTTTAGGATGGACTGGTTGGATCTCCTTGCAGTCCAAGGGACTCTCAAGAGTCTTCTCCCACACCCTAGTTCAAAGGCATCAATTCTTTGGTGCTCAGCTTCCTTTATGGTCCAACTCTCACATCCATACATGACTACTGGAAAAATCATAGCTTTGACTAGATGGACCTTTGTTGGCAAACTAACGTCTCTGCTTTTTAGTATGCTGTCTAGGTCGGTCATAGCTTTTCTTCCAAGGAGCAGGCATCTTTTACTTTCATGGCTGCAGTCACCATCTGCAGTGATTTTGGAGCCCAAAAAATTAAGTCTGTCACTTGTTTCCATTTTTTCCCCATTTATTTGCCATGAAGTGATGGGACCAGATACCAAGATCTTAGTTTTCTGAATATTGAGTTTTAAGCCAGCTTTTTCACTCTCTTCTTTCTCTTTCATCAAGAGGCGGCTTTTTAGTTCTTCACTTTCTGCCATAAGGGTGGTGTCATCTGCATATCTGAGGTTATTGATATTTCTCCCAGCAATCTTGATTCCAGCTTGTGCTTCTTCCAGTCAGCATTTCTCATGATGTACTCTGCATATAAGTTAAATAAGCAGGGTGACAATATACAGCCTTGAGGTACTCCTTTCTCGATTTGGAACCTGTCTGTTGCCCCATGTCTGGTTCTACCTGTTGCTTCTTGACCTGCACAAAGATTTCTCAGGAGGCAGATAAGGTGGTCTGGTAGTCCTATCTCTTGAAGAACTTTCCACAGTTTGTTATGAACCACACAGTCAAAGGCTTTGACGTAGTCAATAAAAAGAAATAGATGTTTTCCTGGAACTCTTCTGTTTTTTCAATGATCCAACAGATGTTGACAATTTGATCTCTGGATCCTCTGCATTTTCTAAATCCAGCTTGAACATCTGGAAGTTCATGTTCACATACTGTTAAAGCCTGGCTTGGAGAATTTTGAGCATTACTTTGCTAGCATGTGAGATGAATGTAATTGTGTGGTAGTTTGAACATTCTTTGGCATTGCCTTTCTTTGGGATTGGCATGAAAACTGACCTTTTCAGTCCTAGACTGGCTGAGTTTCCCAAATTTGTTGGCATATTGAGTGTAGCACTTTAACAGCATTATCTTTTAGGATTTGAAATAGCTCAGCTGGAATTCCATCACCTCCACTAGCTTTGTTCCTGGTGATACTTCTTAAGGCCCACTTGACTTCACATAAAATCTTATGGCTGAACATAATGAGATGGAGGCAGTTATTTATCTTTCAAATGAAATCTGGTTACTTCCCTGATCCCAAGCCTGATGGTTAGCCAGTGCTCAGAGGCTGAAGTCTGATCAGAGCATGAAGTTGAGCATTTCAACAAGGCAGCCTGTATCTAGCTTCATCTCAGGCCACTCTTCCTTCCATATACCCCACACTGCAGCCACAGTAGTCTGCCAGCACAGCCCCAAACTCCCACGGTTTTTGCAAAGTCCCTTTCGTTCCTTCCCCATCCCCCACACATATCTTGTAAGAACGCGCTGGCCACAGGAAGCCTTCAGACTCCCTCTGACACTTCGCTGGTGTCTCTCCGCCTTCACAGAACGCTATGAGCGTGGTTACCACATGCTTTGCTCTCTATCCTCCTCGGTGGCTTCCTGCCAGTCTTCATCTACATCCTGCTCCTCTCCAAAAGACCACCAGGGAGTGTGGTACAATCAACACATATCTGTTGAATTAATCTCTCTCTAAACACGGCCAGAATTCCTGAGGTATAGTAGAACAACATATAAAACCACTCCACATCACTTACATCCATCATTATGCAAAAACTCAATGGTCTCTTTATGTCTGGGTCCAAAGAATACATTCATTTAAAACTGACACACGCTTCGAACGACAGCTCACTTCTGTCTCGGCAGTTCACAGAGCCATCAGCTACTCCCTTGGATTCTACCACGCTCTTATGCTCTTCTGTATCTAGACATCTCTCCAGGCCTGACTCCAAATTTGTTTCTGTTATGAGTAACTGTTTTCGAATCCATTCTCCACTTTTCTAAGTTCAGTCAGCTACTCTGCCTGATGCCTTTTTCCTTCCCTTTTCCCCACTAAGTTCCAGGAACCATTTTGTCCAAACTACACAGAAGCTAAGATAAAATGAGGCCTCCCCCAAACTTAAGGTCTAATTTCTCTTAGGGAAAATGGAAAACGAATCCAATAGGAGCCAATCTTACACTGAAAAAGACAATGAGACTACAAAGTAACTTAAACCTAACAAAAGCTCCTTACTAGTCACTCCTTCAGAAGAGGACCACCCTGATTCCACCACCAGCCTCCAAGCCAGTCCTGAAAACTCGAGCAGAGCATTCCCTGTACCTACACCTGCTGGTTCTCAAGCTGGAAAGTTCCCTGGGGACAGGGACTGGGTCTGTCTGGTCCACCACAGCGTCTCTAGAAGCTGGTACTGTGGCTGGCATACAACAGGCACCAAATAACTACCTGCTGAATGAACCAACAAGGGATGTTCAAAAACAAACAAACAAACAAATTCAGAGCTTCACCAAGGTGCATGGTAGCTTCTAGGTGGGAGGAAGTAAAAAGTGGTTTGCAGCTCAGGGGACCAGGGCTGGTGAACACAAGGGCTACAATGACTTTATTCCCAGATTCCGTCCATCCTGGGATCTGGGTTTGGGGATTTCCAGAACTCCTTTCCATAAAAGTTTTCAAGACCTTGGCTACTAGGAGGAAGTCAAGCCCAAGTGCAACTGATCGCTCCAGCAGATAAGGCAAGGGTGTTGCCAAGCTGGTCCCCCGCACTCTGCCAACAAACCTCAACAGAAGCAATAGGACGGAATAAAATTCCTGAATCTCAGCAAGAAAAGGGATGAAGAACAAAAGAGCAGAGAAGAGAAAAGTAGGTAGGGTGTGCGGGTAAGGACCGCAGGGGCTAACTAGTCTTTATTGAAATGCACAGCGCCCGGCCACGGTGCTGAGCAATTCACAAGCACTGACCCGTTTAATCTTCTCACCCAGCCAGAGCTGGAAACTATTATCAATCCCTACTTTACTGACGGTGAAACTCAAGTTTACGGAGACATCACTTGCCCTGAAACACAGCTAGGAAGGGGCAGTGCTGTGCGCCGGGTCTGACTCCGGGGTGCCCCACTCTTCCACCTGCACTCACTATCTTGCCTGAGGCCTTAAAGGACTGAGAGAAGAGTCGCTCACTTATCCATTTAACGAACACTTAGCATCGACTGGGTACGAGCCAAGGCCTGGTGCCAGGCGCTGGTGGGCGGATGAAGGGACCGGGACTGAGAGGCTCGGGCTGGGGGACAAGGCGCAGGGTCCCTCAGAAAGACCCTGGAGCTCGGCACCCGGGGCCGGCGGGGGTGCGAGGGCGCGGCCCGGGCAGACGGAAGG
>NW_011494874.1:1510241-1528994 GCF_000754665.1 Bison bison bison
GGAACGGGGGCGGGACGGACAGTGAGACCCTGAGGCGCAGGAGCTCGGCTCGGGCGGGGGAGCGCGGGGCCGGGCGGCGTGGCGGGACTCACCTCCCGCGGCAGCCCCTCCGGGACTCGGTCGGCCCGGCCGGGGCCGGAGGAGGATGGGGATGGACTCCGGGCCGCGGGGACTGCCGGGAGTCCGTTCCCTGGGCAACGGGACGGGCACCGCCGAGGAACAGCCGGCTCCGCCGCCGGCTAGAGCGGCAGAGCCCGATCTAGGGGCGGTGGGCGTGTCGGAAGTGACGCAGAGGACTTCCGGTCCATAGGCGGGGCTTCGGATCTCTTTCCCGGGATCCCTGCGGAAGGCATGGAAGGTGCGTGAGAAGGGCCAGTTTTCCCAAGCGGGAGGGTGCGAGTGGTGCCGTTTGGTCTTGGAGCTGGACCCGCGGCCGGAAGTTTCCCTAGTTGCGTGCCGATTCGTGCCTGGCCCCGGTCCAGCCCGCTGGCCCCGGCACAGGCTCCGCAGTCGGTCTGGAAGTCAGTTTTGCCAAAATAATCAAAAGAGCGTCAGCAGATCCTGACACTCAAATTGTCGTTATAAATTAGCAACAGCAGAGCGCTTTCTCTGAAATCCCGTCAGTCAGAGTTCCTGGCCACAGAGTTTTTTCTGCTTGTAACAAAAGCTGTCATTCAGCGAGTGCTCACTGAGCCTCACCACGATACCTTGAAGTGTCATCAACAGGTGGGAAGTCGAGGCTTGGAGAGAATAAGTAAGATACCCGCTATGCTGCTGTCCTGCTCTGTGGCTGATACCTGATCTCGTTTGAGTTCCTTGAAGTCAGAGCGTTGTTTTTGGTTCCTAAATATGTGCTGTGTTTTGGGGCAGACAGATAATGACTCTCACGTGCTCCTCGCCCTCAAGGAGCCCCTATTCGGTAAGGGAACTCCTTAGAAGATTGTGGTACAGGCGGTAAGAGATTTTTTTCTCCATTTAACACATTCTAGTCAGCACCTACTATGTGCTGAGGGCTTCGTTTGTGGCTCAGCAGATTAAAAATCCGCCTGCAATGCGGGAGATCTGAGTTCGATCCCTGGGTTGGGAAGACCCTCTGGAGAAGGGAACAGGCTACGCACTCCAGTATTCCGGCCTGGAGGATCCCATGGACTGTATAGCCCGTGGGGTCGCAAAGAGTTGTACACAACTGAGCGACTTTCCTTCACTATGTGCTGAAGTTGTAAGAGGGAACAAGACAGCCTTAGTCGCTACTGTGGTGGAACTTAGTCTGTCAAGGAATGTATTGGGCATTAAACAAGCAAATACACTGCGTTGGTGAGTGTCATGAATGAAACTTCATGAAGTCAAGGGTGTTCAGGTATAGAGTGCAGTAAGTCCTAACTTAACCTTGGGATCCAAGAAGACTTCTTTGTGGAAGTGACTTTCTAAAAACCTATGTCAGGTCATGTAGCTACTCAAAGCTTCCTGCTTGCTTTTCATTGACTTGGAATAAACCCAAATGCCTTACCTTGGCCTAACACTTTCTGGCTGTCTTGACTGCCTCCTCAGCTACTGCTCCCTCTTTCTCCTTTTCATTCTGGCCACATGGGTCTTGTTTCACACTCACCAAGCTCATTCTCACTTAGGGTCCTTGCTGTTGACTTTTCATCATTTAGGTTTCAGCCTAAATGACAATGTCTTCGGGGTTCGCTCTTAACACAAGATCCTGTTTTATTCTCTGGCATTTATGATATAAGCTAATGATCATAGGGACTTCTCTGGCGGTCCAGTGGTTAAGACTCAGTTCAGGGGACTTGGGTTCAGTCCCTGGTCTGGGAACTAAGATCCCACATGCCGCATGGTACAGCCAAAAAGGAAAAACAAACAAACAAACGGATAATCACCTAATTGTTATCCACCTCCTCTTTGGAAAGTAAGTTCTATGGAAGTGGCCCTGGTCTGCGTAGTTCACGCACTTCCTTGCCCATGTCTGGTGTAATGTAGTTCAGTTCAGTTCAGTCGCTCAGTCATGTCTGACTCTTTGCGACCCCATGAATTGCAGCACACCAGGCCTCCCTGTCCATCACCAACTCCTGGAGTTCACTCAGACTCACATGCATCGAGTCAGTGATGCCATCCAGCCATCTCATCCTCTGTCGTCCCCTTCTCCTCCTACCCACAATCCCTCCCAGCATCAGAGTCTTTTCCAATGAGTCAACTCTTCGCATGAGGTGCCCAAAGTATTGGAGTTTCAGCTTTAGCATCAGTCCTTCCAAAGAACACCCAGGACTGGTCTCCTTTAGGATGGACTGGTTGGATCTCCTTGCAGTCCAAGGGACTCTCAAGAGTCTTCTCCAACACCACAGTTCAAAAGCATCAATTCTTCGGCACTCAGCTTTCTTCACAGTCCAACTCTCACATCCATACATGACCACTGGAAAAACCATAGCCTTGACTAGATGGACTTTTGTTGGCAAAGTAATGTCTCTGCTTTTCAATATGCTATCTAGGTTGGTCATAACTTTCCTTCCAAGGCATAAGCGTCTTTTAATTTCATGGCTGCAATCACCATCTGCAGTGATTTTGGAGCCCCCCAAAAATAAAGTCTGACACTGTTTCCACTGTTTCCCCATCTATTTCCCATGAAGTGATGGGACCAGATGCCATGATCTACCAGATGCCATGATCTTAGTTTTCTGAATATTGAGCTTTAAGCCAACATTTTCACTCTCCTCTTTTACTTTCATCAAGAGGGTCTTTCGTTCCTCTTCACTTTCTTCCATAAGGGTGGTGTCATCTGCATATCTGAGGTTATTGATATTTCTCCCGGCAATCTTGATTCCAGCTTGTGCTTCTTCCAGCCCGGCATTTCTCATGATGTATTCTGCATATAAGTTAAATAAGCAGGGTGACAATATACAGCCTTGACGTACTCCTTTTCCTATTTGGAACCAGTCTGTTGTTCCATGTCCAGTTCTAACTGTTGTTTCCTGACCTGCATATAGGTTTCAGCAAATACTGGACAATTGTCTAAATAAAGAATGAATGAAAAAAATCAATGATATTTAAAAGTGAAGCCCCTGGGTAGCCTGAGGATGGGGGCTGGTTGTCAAGGGGGGGCCACCCGTGTGACTAGAGTTGTAACTTTCAGTCCCACCCACCTCAACCACCATCTCCAAGAAAGGGAGAGAGGCTGGAGTTAAATCAGCCCCAGCGGTGACTCATTTAATCAGTTGTGCCCAAGTAACGAAGCATCCATAAAAAAACAAAAGTGAAGGGTTGTGAGAACTTTCAGGAGTGAAGGGTTGTGAGAACGTTCAGGTTGGTGAGCGGCTGGGGGTGCAGGGAGAGCGCTCTGCTCCCCTGCCCACATGCATCGGCCAACGCGTCGCTCCCATCTGGCTCTCCCTGGCAGCCTAGTAAGGAGGATGTTTTCCTGAGCTCTCTGTGATCCACTCTAACAAGTTAATCAAACCTCAGGAGGGGAGCCTGTAGGTCAGAGGCACAGGTGGCCACCTGGACTTGAAGCTGGGATCTGAAGTGGAGGGAGGGGAGAGGAGTCTTACAGGACTGAGCCGTTAACTTGTGGAATCTGATGCTGACTCCCAGTAGGCAGTGTCAGGGTTGAGTGCACCGCTTGGTGGTGGTGGACAAAACACTGGAGAGGCCCTTGAGGTAACACGTACTGTGTTGGATACTTGCCATGTGCCAGGCCCACACAGCTTTGCATATATTATCTCATCTTCACGTTAACTCAGAAGGAGATGTAGTTTATCTTCATTTTACGGGTGGACACTTTGAAACCATGAGAGGTTAACTAACTTACCCAAGATTGCACAGGTGGCTGTAACAGAGCTCGGATTCAAACCCAGTCAGCCTGGTCTTTAGAATCTATACTCCAAACAATTGTGTGTCCTGGATTCCTACGGACCTCTCTGAGAATTTGGACCTTATCCTGTGGGCCATGAGATGCCTTTGTAGGATTTTTTGGTTTTTTGGCTGTGTTTGTCTTAGTTGCGGCACGAGGGATCTTCGATCTTCATTGCAGCATGCAGGATCTTTATTTGTGGCATGTGGGATCTAGTTTCCTGACCAGGGATCGAACCTGGGCTGGGCCACCAGGGAAGTCCCTGAGGGATTCTAAGTAGAGAAGAAGAGAGGGGTGGGAGGGCCAGACAGCCTGAGTAGTCTGGGTGTTGCTTCCCACAGGAGCTGGGGTCTGGGTGGGTCCCAGGATATGGGCAGCATCATTTTCAGGAAGGAAAGAACTTTCTAGCAGAGAGAACTGCACATGCAGAGGACTTTTCCAGAGTTACAAGTAGTTGACTTTAGTTAGAGATTGAGGGGCTTCAAGGTGGGGGTTGCAGCGAGGCTAAGAGGGAGCCAGGTCCTGAAAGAGTTTGGACCTCCTCCTGCGTTGGCAGCATCGAGACCGTCACTGCGTCTCTGGGGTCCAGCCGTGTCAGTGTTGGAGTGACTAGCACCAGTTACCCACAGGGCTCGGAGCAAATGCCAGGTATCAGAGTGCCTGAGGCTAGAGAATGGGAGCACCAAGGCAGGGGCATCAGAGCCTGGCAGCACAAAGTTACAGCTCTGCCTCCATCCCGACCTTCACAAGTGGTCACAGTGCTCGCAGTGTGGGAGACCTGGGTTCCATCCCTGGGTTGGGAAGATCCCCTGGAGAAGGAAGCGGCTACCCACTCCAGAATTCTTGCCTGGAGAATTCCATGGACAGAGGAGCCTGGCAGGCTACAGTCCATGGAGTCGCAGAGTTGGACACGACTGAGCGACTTTCACATTGACATCACAGAGTGCTCAGCGTGAAAGTGTGGAGCCATTAGGCTTCGAGAGGACTCGGCTATATCTGCCGAGACTTTTAAGGTAGAAACAATTCTCTTTGTCTCGTCCCAGGAACTTTCACATTCGTCCGCACGTCTTCATTTTCACAACAGGATCTGTCCAGTCGATGTAGTGTTTTAAATAGTCTTACTGTCGCAAATCACAAGGACCATTTTCCCCCCAACTGTGATCTTGAATTTCATAAAGTGATGTTTCTCTTCCTCCTTATTAGCAAAGACTCTTGGAACTGTAACGCCAAGAAAACCTGTCTTATCTGTCAGTGCAAGAAAAATTAAGGACAATGTGGCCGACTGGCATAATTTAATCCTGAAGTGGGAAACCCTCAACGATGGAGGTTTTGCTACTGCAAACAGTATCGCCAACATGAAAATGAGCTTGTCGTAAGTACTGGCAGAACACGTTCTGTGCGCTTCTGGCTTAGCGATCAGGCAGACACTTGATGGGCGTCTTTTAGAGTGGGCCAGGTAGCCTCCAGCAACGTGGATAAACAAAGTGAACAAGCACTGATAGAACAGTGCGTGCAGGTGTGAAGGGTACGTGCGTTTTAGAAACAAAATTATGCTACAAATCGTTTGTGGTTACATCTGCATGTCAAATTATCAAAATGGATTGGGAGGAGACAGACTCAGGCGCTGGTACCTTCTGGGAGGACTGAATGGGATGGTGGGGCAGGTTCCACTTCATCTCCAGACTGCTGCTTTTTATTTCTGTGGTGTTGTGACTATCACTAGAAAATACATAGATTTGGCCTTTGTCCCTGTTCTTGGCACATGGCTCTTAAAACGCTTATGATTTCCTTAGGGACTTGACCTACGGAAGAATCTTTAGTTATAGTAATACTTGTTCTTTGGTCCTCCAGTTCCTGAATTAGCTCCAGAATGATTAAGGAGTGCCCTGTGGTCATAACAGGCCCCTTCCTAAGACATCCAAGCCTGTGTTAATAAGGGGGCTTTTTGGAAAACCCCTAAGGAGGGGGACACCAGCCGTGCAATTGGAGTTGGCACTGTCAGCCCCGCCCCCTCACCTGCACTCTGGGGAGGTTGAGTTAATCACCGATGGCCAATCATTTAATCAATTGTGACTTCGTAAGGAAGCCTCCATAAAAACCCGGAAGGACAAGGGTTTGGGTAGCTTCTAGGTTGGGGAACCTGAACGCTTCCCTGGGCCCTGATGCCACAGGGAGAGAAGCCCCTGGGCTTGAGACCCTCCCAGACCTTGCCCTGGTTATCTCCCTATGGTGACCAGGAGCCAGACGTGGTCAGAACACCCAGTGGGGTGTTCAGAGCAGAGGAGACATGCTGGAGTGTGTTTTCCCTTAGCAAGTTCTTTTAAAAAAACAAAAGAGAAACTATAGACAAAAGAAAATGAAGAAATTGTTGGCAGTTACCAGTTCTGATTGAAAGATTTGCTTTATTATTCTTTGCATTTTCCTGTATATATATTTTTAGTTTGGGTTTTGTTTTTTTTTTTTTAATCAGCCTGGCTTACGCAAGGCCTCAAAAAATTTAATCAAGACTCAAGCTTGTTCCTACCCATGGAAATCTTTTAGTAAAAGGCGAAAGATTTAAATGACCTGAAGAGAAACATGAGTGTGGATCTATATATAGTAGTTTTTTTTTTTTTTTAATCTATGTTCTACTTTTTATTTTTTATTTTTTTTTTTTTTAAACTTTACATAATTGTATTAGTTTTGCCAAATATCAAAATGAATCCGCCACAGGCATACATGTGTTCCCCATCCTGAACCCTCCTCCCTCCTCCCTCCCCACACCATCCCTCTGGGTCGTCCCAGTGCTCCAGCCCCAAGCATCCAGTATCGCGCATCGAACCTGGACTGGCAACTCGTTTCTTGCATGATATTCTACATGTTTCAATGTCACTCTCCCAAATCTTCCCACCCTCTCCCTCTCCCACAGAGTCCATAAGACTGTTCTATACATCAGTGTCTCTTTTGCTGTCTCGTACACCAGGTTATTGTTACCATCTTTCTAAATTCCATATATATGCGTTAGTATACTGTATTTCTGTTTTTCCTTCTGGCTTACTTCACTCTGTATAATAGGCTATATATAGTAGTTTTGATTTCTCAAAGCTGCATATCTTTTGTCTACCGGCCGGAGTCTAGAGTCTTAACTTCTTGGGCTGGACCCCTGGCCCTCGCCAGCTCTCCCAAGCACATCAGACGTGTCAGCCCTCTGGTCCCTTCTCCTGCTCAGCAAGTTCCATGAAGCAGTTCTTACCTGACTCCATAAGATGCGCTCTGAAGTTGGAGGTGGGGGGTGGGATGCACTGGGAGTTTGGGATTGACACACACACACACTGTAAATAAAATAGATAACTAATAAGGACCCGCTATATAGCTCAGGGAACTCTACTTAATACTCTGTAATGGCCTAGATGGGAAAAGAATCTACAAAAGAGTGGCTATACGTGTGTGTATGGCCGACTCACTTGCTGCACAGCAGAAACTAACACAGCACTGTAAATACTCTGTAATGGCCTAGATGGGAAAAGAATCTACAAAAGAGTGGCTATACGTGTGTGTATGGCCGACTCACTTGCTGCACAGCAGAAACTAACACAGCACTGTAAATCAAGTATGCTCCAAAAATCTTTTTTAAAACTTTTTGGACTACAGAATGAAGAACAACGAGAAGATCTTCTCTGATAATCTTCTAATGTTTCATTTTTTCACTTAAATGTTGATTGTGGAGCCACTAGATTAATTTCAGGTGCCATGGATCACAGCTTTCCATTTACAAAACGCATTCCTAGCTGGCGGGCTCTGAGGAAATGACCATGTCTTGTCCACTGAAGACGCCACAGGGCTGGATTGAACTGACTTTGTTCTAGGGCAGAATCGAGCAGTGGATGGACATATTCCTTGTGTGCGTAAATAACATGTAAATATGATGATGTGAAATGACACCGGTGCAAACAGTCGATGATGACACATGTCCATGGATATTGAGTTTTCTAGGGTTCATCCTAATGAAGGGAGGCAACCTCATGGAGTGTGTTCTGTTCCTGCTTTTCCATCTGGTTCAGGAGCAAAGACAAGATAGAATTAGCGAGCAGCGGCCTGGCTTCTGACGACGGTGCCGAAAAGGAGCACCCGGAATACAGCAGGGAGCTCGAGACGCTGTGCGAGGAGCTGCAGGCCACCCTGGAAGGCTTGGTAAGGTGTCGCCGCCCCGGGGCGAGTGTGCGCCGGCGCCCGGCAGGGTTCCACACTTCCCTCCTCCGAGATTTTGTTTGTCCCTCCCCCACCTCCTCGGTGGTCTCTTGCTCTGCCTGCCCCATAAATCTGGTTTCCGAGCTGCTGTCCTGACCTTCCTTCTGATCGGCTTGTCGCGGGGCAGTGTCCCTGCTCCCGGTCCCCACAGGAAGCAAATTGGGCTTGCGGGCTGCTCGCCTCTACTCAGCAGCCGTCCAGAGGCGAGTGGGCACCACTGCGTGCCAGCAGGGCTCTACTTATGGACGCTGAGCTGTGAGTTTCATACAGCTTTCATGTGCACATGAAATATTCTGCTTTTAATTTTTTTTTCAACCACTTAAAAATGTAAAACCCATTCTTAGCTCAAGGGACACCCAAAAATAGATGGAGCTGGATCTGGCCTGAGAGCCCTGATCTCACCCATAAGAGATGCTCTGAAGTGTTGTTTAACTCAAGGCTGGATGTCGGTACCCACCACGCTGGCCACCTCGTGTGGACGAAACACCCTCGTCTCAGCCAGACACAGGGATAGGGTTTTACACATCTTCAACACAGATAACTAAAGCTTCTCCACATAGAGCGTCTATATGTTCTAACATTTCTCGATGTGTTTCTAATGCTTTACTTGCTTCTTTATCTTTTTAAACAGCATATGTCGAGTATCATTGTATTTCTTCAAGATACCACTTGTTCAAAGTCAGGATTCCGCCTATTAAAGGCAGACTATAGGTTTATGAGTTTTTCAGAAAAGAAGCACATCCTTTATAAGCTGTAATGGCTTCTGAAACATGAAAATGAGAAAAATAAATAGGGCACCAAGGACATCTTGGTTTCGCCTTTCCTTTGATCGAAATGCACTACTGTCTTCAGGATATTTTGCTGCGGGGGTTGGGGGCGGGGGAGCTATCTGTCTCCTCTAAGTAAAGATCAGGGTTTTGTGATTGTCCTGGTTTGTAACACCGCCTTCGGGTGGTGCTGTGATAAGAAACAGTTGCCCACCTGCCCCACCCCTCTCAGGCGGTGCTCAGGCAGAAACAGGCCTGTGTCGTTGATCCCTTCTCAGCATTCCCACTGCTAGGAAGGCTGGAGGGGAAGGCGTGTAGGTGTTTGCTTTGTCGCATCTCTGTGGTCACTGCTGTGTCTCCAGTAATTGGGTCATTGACCTCAGCTTCTGGACCTAGGCTTCCTGAATCGACACAGGCAGAGTAATCAATGTTTTCCCCCACATCAACCCGTTTGATTTTGGCAAGTGGTTTTGTTTGGACAAAACACCAGTGCACACATTGCTTGAAAGCGAAAAAACTGGATGGCTAAGTTCCTATATTGAAATGTTTATTTCTGGTCACTCTTAGCTTGTACTTGTCAGTTTTTATTGTTTATTTCTGGTCACTCTTAGCTTGTACTTGTCAGTTTCTGTTGTTTCCTTGAAGTCTAGTTGGTTTGCAACATTGTGTTCCTTTGTGCTGTAAAGCAAAGTGATTCAGTTACACATGTACACATACTGTCTCTATATCCTTTTCCGTTATGGTGTGTTATGGCATATAGAATATAGTTCCATGTGTGTACTGAAATGCTTTCAACAAAGTTAAGGACAGGCAGCCAGGCTGTCGTCTGTTGGTCGATGTGGCAACACTTGCACCAGAACTTCATCATCCGTGGCCTACCGCCTCCCTCTCCACACAAAACATCTCACAGAACCCCCAGCTGGATCAGAACGAGAAACACTTCAGGCACGTGCTAACGTGACTTTTACGAAACGTAAAAACCCTGGGAAGGATTTTGTTTCTAAATGCCATTTGGCTTTCTTTAGCACGCAGTTCCCTCATTTATAACTCTGTGCATATGCACACCACGGTGGGGAAGGAGGGCTTGGGCAGGAACAAGGGGAAGAGGCTGTTCGCCTCCCGTTTCAGGCAAGGCAGGAGGGACTGACTGGTTTTGCTTGCGTGGTCCCCATTCTCCCTGTTCTCGCGTGGCTGTCTGGTGCCACGGGACCCCCTTCCCCAGCCCCGCTGACTGTGCAGAGGAGGGGTGGCCTGGGGGGGTGTCAGACCTGAGTCAAGGTCCAGAAAACCCAGCCTGATGGACTAAGCAGGTGACACGTCCTGTCCGTGGCCCCTTCACCCACAGCAGGGCAGCTGAAAATGGCCGCTAGGTTTGAGGTGACCGCATGCCCCACAGTGGCTCCAGTTCCCAAGGCCTGCTAAGTTGCTTCAGTCATGTCCGACTCTGTGCGACCCCATAGATGGCAGCCCACCAGGCTCCCCTGTCCCTGGGATTCTCCAGGCAAGAACACTGGAGTGGGTTGCCATTTCCTTCTCCAATGCATGAAAGTGAGAAGTGAAGGTGAAGTGGTGTCCGACTCTTAGCGACCCCATGAGTGCAGCCCACCAGGCTCCTCCGTCCATGGGATTTTCCAGGCAAGAATAGTGGAGTGGGTGCCATTGGCTTCCTTCAGACAAAGCCTGGGCCAGGCTCCTCCATCCTTGGGATTCTCCAGGCAAGAGTAGTGGAGTGGGGCGCCATTGGCTTCCTTCAGACAAAGCCTGGGCCAGGCTCCTCCGCCCATGGGATTTTCCAGGCAAGAGCACTGGAGTGGGGCGCCATCGCCTTCCTTCAGACAAAGCCTGGGCCAGGCTTCTCCGTCCATGGGATTTTCCAGGCAAGAGCACTGGAGTGTGGTGCCACTGCCTTCCTTCAGACAGCCTGGGCCAGGCTCCTCCGTCCATGGGATTTTCCGGGCAAGAGCACTGGAGTGGGCGCCATCGGCTTCCTTCAGACAGCCTGGGCTGACCCTGGGTGCTAGCTGTCAGGCCCCGAGCTCTCTGCCCCAGTGGGTTTGTTCTATTTTAAATGGAATAAGTGGTTCAAGGGACTGCCCTGGTGGTGCAGTGGTTAGGACTCAGTTCTCACTGCTGTGGGCCCCAGGTTCAATCCCCGGTTGGGGAACTAAGATCCTGCAAGCTGCATAGCATGGCCAAAAAAAAAACATAAAGTAGTTTGAGAATTAGTTCTCAGTTTCAAAACCAAAGTTGATGTTACGAGAATATTGATATCATTATTCCTGTTTTCCTCCAGCCTTTAGAGAGAATGGTTTCCCAGGCTTGACTTGTCCTTGAATCTGGCCTTGGTGGAGGGTGGAGGTGTCCGTGTCCCTCAGCTGGACAAACATTTCGCAGTGAGGGCTCTTGCCTTAAGGAGGGACGTGGCGCTGCGAGCGTGTCACTTCAGGGCTGTGGCGTGTGTGATTTTGGTGTCGTTATTGTTGAATGAGCCCCCAGATGGAGCTGGCCCCTCCGGCCCAGGCTGGAGCCTCCGGGGTTTCCTTTGCTGTCCTTGGGCTCATCAGCTCTTCTAAGCATTAGGTGGCAGCGGGGAGCTGCCGCAGGACGCAGAGGGCAGGGCTGGGGATGGGATGTCGAGGCCTGGCCTCGTCCCGAGCTCAGCAACCTTGAGAATTTTCCCAGCTGTCATCCGGAAGTGATGAGTCCTACCTCCTGGCGTCGGGCCAAATGAAATATCGAACCTGGAAAGATTTGGGAACAGAGTCTGGTCCTTTAAAAACTAATGTTAGCTAAATTTAGTTCAGCCGCTTCATGTAGTTAGAGAGTGCTTGAAGGACCAGGTGCAGGGAATTAAGATTTTGATGACTGGTAGAGCTTTTCTTACACCCTGCTGTGTACATAAAGCTAACTTCATACTTAGGACCAAGGCAATGGCACCCACTCCAATACTCTTGCCTGGAAAATCCCATGGACGGGGGAGCCTGGTAGGCTGTAGTCCAAGGGATCGCTAAGAGTTGGACACGACTGAGCGACTTCCGTTTCACTTTTCACTTTCCTGCATTGGAGAAGGAAATGGCAACCAATCCAGTGTTCTTGCCTGGAGAATCCCAGGAGTGGGGGAGCCTGGTGGGCGGCCGTCTATGGGGTCGCACAGAGTCAAACACGACTGAAGCAACTTAGCAGCAGCAGCAGCAGACCCTACAATGGGGCTTCCCAGGTGGCGCTAGTGGTAAAGAACCTGCCTGCCAATGCAGGTAGACATAAGAGACCCGGGTTCGATCCCTGAGTTAGGAAGATCCCCCGGAGGGGCGCATGGCAACCCACTCCAGTATTCTTGCCTGGAGAATCCCATGGACAGAGGAGCCTTGTGGGCTACAGTCCATGGGGTCACACAGAGTTGTCCATGACTGGAGTGACTTAACATGCACGCACACAGACCTATGCTACTGAAATCCGAAAGCTTGGTCACTGCACGTGTTTGTCTTCACAAACACTGACGTGGCTCCGACCGGGCGCCCCGCAGGCACTCGCTCAGTCCCCCGGCCCCTGTGTTAGCAGGCAGTCTTTTGGGCTGGGCCCCACTGCAGCAAGCTCCTGACGTGCACCAAGGCACCGTCAGCTCACGTGCTCGCTGTTGCCTCCCCGTGTGCAGCATGCTGGGCTGCCTTTCGTTATTACAGTTTTATCAACAATGAAACCAAGCCTCAGAGGTCTCAGTGAACTTGAAAACAAGCAGGACACGGAAGCCTTTTTGTCCCACCTCTCTTGTTTGTAGGCAAGACCCCAGGCTCGAGACCTGCCTGGTGGTCCAGTGGCTAAGACGTCACGCTCCCAGTGCAGGGGACCCGGGTTCAATCCCTGACTGGGGAACTAGATCCCATGTGCTGCAGCGAAGATCAGAGATCCCAAGTGCTGCAGCTAAGACCTGGCACAGCCAGATAAATAAATACGGGGCTTCCCTGGAGGCTCAGTGGTAAAGAATTCGCCTGCCAATGCAGGAGACATGGGTTCGATCCCTCGTCTGGGAAGATCCCACATCCCACCGAGCAGCTAAGCCCATGAGCCACAACTACCAAGCCTCTGCTCTAGAGCCCGTGCTTGGCAACAAGAGAAGCCACTGCAGTGAGAAGCCCGAGCACCGCAACCAGAGGGTGCCCCCCAACCCGCTCGCTGCAACTAGAGAAAAGCCCCACAGCAACAAAGACCCAGCACAGCCAAAAACCATTAAATAAAATTGTAATGAATAAATAATTTGTTTTTAAAAAAAGACTCCAGCCTCCCTGACCTTCCCTGAGTTCCAAAGGGTGGATTCCAGCAGTTGCTAATTTAGAGAGGAGCAGTCAAGAAACTACTTGAGGCAAGATTAAAGGGACCCGAGAAACTCATCAAGATTAGGAGGCCTGACCACCTGAGACCAGGCCCTACACACGCCCTAATCTTATTGGCAACCCCACCCCTTGTGGCTGTAAAACTCCTCGTCAAATACCCCTGGGCCGCAGACACACAGTTTTTCAGAGCAAGAGGCTGCCATGTCTTCTTCTGCCTGGCAAAGCAATAAAGCTGTTCGTTTCTACTTCACCCAAAACTCTGAGATTTGATTCAGCACTAGTGCACAGAGGCTGAGTTTTTGGCATCAAACTCAAAGGCAGTTCATCGGAGTCAGAGGTGAGCTCATTTCATGCCTCTTCTCCTGTCTTTCATTCCATGAAAGGGAGAGCCTGCCTTGCCACCCCTCTAGGTCTTCGGTGCTAAAAAGTGAGTGATGTTCAGAGAGCTAGTGCTCAGCAAGCTTCCTCTTCTCCAGCAACGGAGATCCAGGGTTTATTACTGAAGTAAACCAAACTTGTGTAATCAAAGCAACCGTTCACCTCCATCTCCCAGAAGTTTGCTGCACACGGAGTGAATGGTGTTGAGTTATTGGACTTACCTCTCAACAGACTTACATTTCTTAGCTTTGAAATCTTCAGAGTTACTGAATCTAAGACTGAATTTCCAATAATATTCTCATAGTCTAAGTTAATATCTTTTTCAGACGAAAATACAGATGAAGATGGAAAAGCTGTCTTCAACCACCAAGGGCGTTTGTGAACTAGAGGATTACCATCATGGGGAGGAGAGAAAGCGCCCCCCGCTCTTCCACACGTGGCCCACAGCTCATTTTTGTAAGTAGTTCTTTGTGCCTGCTTTTCAAGGGTAGATCCTGAGAGCATTTCATGCCATTTAGATCTGGCCCTCTAAAGCTGACAAGACTTTGAAATTCAATTCAGAAGGATCCATTGGGAGGGAGGGAGATGGAGGCATCTTAGATGAGTGTTTCTTCTTGGCTTTAATTACCTACTAACCAGCAAAGACTCATTGGAAAAGACCCTGATGCTGGGAAAGATTGAGGGCAGGAGGAGGAGGGGGCAACAGAGGATGAGATGGTTGGATGGCATCACCAACTCAATGGACATGAGTTTGAGCAGGCTCCGGGAGATGGTGAAGGACAGGGAAGCCTGGCGGCTGCAGTCCACGGGGTCGCAGAGTCGGATACGTCTTAGTGACTGAACAACAATCAGCAAAGAGTGTTAAACATCATTAGAGACCCATGAAGCAAGCTGCCGTTAGTCCTTTAAAGCCAGTGGGCAGAATGAGCTTAGCCACCTCAGCAGAGGCAGGATTTTTTTTTTTTTTTGGTAGAAAGATAGATTTTCACTTTTTGTTTTGCTTTGTTTAAAAAGTAAATGGGGATCACTTTACCCTGCCCCATGAAGGCAGGCTGCTGGGAAAACAAACCCCATTACTTAAATAAATTGTGCAGTAAGGGCTGTTTTTAGCATCATTAGTTTAAAAGAAGGGCTAAACTATTTGATGTCGCTTTGAGACCTCACTTCTAAATAAGGGAGAAGGATAAAATCACCTAATGTAACGTGTTCATTGAATGTTGTCGGTCTGAGATGAGTGCACTCTGTATAGTGACTGTAGGCTCCTAAGAGCTGTGTAGAGAAGGTTACAGGTGCTTTTTAATTCCATGACACTTATTTCCCTTGTTATCTGATCCTGATCTTCACTGGCCAGAGTCCGTCTTCCTCATAGTTCTGCTGCTGACTCTGGCTTTTAAGGAGCAGCTTTTCAAAGTCCCTGGTGGTCTGGTGGTCAGGACTTGGTGCTGCCACTCCAGAGGGCATGGGTTCAATCCCTGGTCCAGGCACTAAGATCCCATAAGCAGTGCAGCAGGGCCAAAAAATCCCCCTCCAGCAAATGCTGCTGTTCGAGGGGGCCCGCGTTTGTTGCAGACGAGGTCTCCCGCAAGCTCTCGGACATGTACAGCCAGGAGCTCCGCCTGAAGCGCACGGTGGTGGAACAGCTGGCACACACGGCCGACCGCGACCTCGCCCTCAGCTACCTGTCCATGTGGCTGCACCAGCCCTACCTGGAGGCTGGGAGCAGGCTGCTTCTGGAGAGCATGCTGCTGGAAACCGGGCACCGCGTGCTGTGACCTCCCCCCACGCCTCCGGGCTCCAGACCCCCCCAGCGGACAGACTTCCAGGTGGGCGCTGGGCGGTACCCTGGGATCACGCCCCCCGGCTGCACCCTGGATCAGGCCCTGTGCTCGATCCTTGCACCAGCTCTCTGCAGCCTCTCCAGACATTGTCTACCACTCAGCCTTGTCTGCACCTGTTGTGAATGTGGCATCTATGAAGACTTCTGCATGAAATAAATGAGTTCCTCAACTAAACGACTGAGTGATCTGGTTTTTGTCAATTAGGTCTATTTTACATAGATTCCACTTGCGTAGAAAATGCCTGGTTTAATATTTGTATTGTTAAAATTGTGGGACTGTATTAGCTTTGTAACTACAACTAAGATGGGTGGGACTCGCGGTAAAGAATCTGCCTGCCAACGCAAGGAATGTAAGAGATTTGGGTTCAGTCCCCGGGCTGGGAAGATCCCCTGGAAAAGGAAATGGCAACCCACTCCTGTGTTCTTGCCTGAAAAATTCCATAGACAAGAGGAGCCTGGTGGGCTCCAGTCCCTGGGGTCCCAAAGAGTTGGACACGACTGAGTGCACATTAGCTTTGTAATTGCAACTAGTGTCTAAAATACTTTAGAGGTCACTGAATAAAGATCAGCATCATGCAAATGAGAACTAGCTACCAAAAAATTGCCCATCTTTGTACTTAGGCCATGACAGGCCAGGTGAAGTGTCTTCCATGTCCTTCTGGTTTAAATCCTAGTTTGGCAATATCTGCAACCAGATATTGGGGGTCAGTTCTGCCATTGCTCCCCCAGAAACAGAAGTCTAAGAAATGTCATGCTGTGATACGGGATGTAGTCTCATGACACTCAAGTCCTAGCAGCTCAGGAACAAGTGCTTCCCAGGCAAAGAAAGAAAATATCCAGAAATAAAAGACTGTATGTGATGGGGGTGTATTTGGAGCGAATCTCACTGTGTAAGTTGGCATGTGCAAAGCATTCCAAAGCAGCACTTCTTAGAACTTCTTGTTCTCTCCTTTGCAGTATTTATTAGAACCCAACCATAATAGTAGCCCGTCAGATGTCCTGCAGCCTGGAAACTGCCTGGCTGGCATTCGGCAGAAGGGGCATCCTGCCCCCAGGGCTCCCTGCCGTGGTCCCAAGCCAGGTGGGCAGGACCAGCCCTCCTCAGAGGCATGGGGTCAGTTTTTAGGATTGGGATGGGGTGTGGTACTTAAAAAAGAGTAAATGTTCTTCAGGGGAGACACTGAAGAACTGCTCAACCTTTCTAGGGCATATCCTGTCTTCTCGACACCTCACCCATGGACACCGAGGTTGCCAGGGAGATCTAATGGGAATGAATGACGCTGCTGATGCTGAAGCCCAGCCTCTGTGCACCGGCGCTGAAGTGAATCTTGGAGACAGTTTGGGGTGAAGTAGAAAAGAATTGCTTTGTCAGGTGAAGGAAGGGGGCCACGTTGGGCTAATGCCCTCAAAACTGTGTCCTGAGCTTCCATGGTGGCTCAGTGGTAAAGAATCCGCCTGCCAACACAGGAGACATGGGTTCGATACCTGAGCCAGGAAGATCCCAGATGGCAAAGCGCAATGAAACCCCTGTGCTACAACTACTGAGGCCGTGCCCCAGAGCCTGTGCCCCGCAACACGGGAACTCAAGCAGTGAGAAGCTCGAGCACTGTGACGAGAGTAGCCCCCGCTTGCAGCAGCTGGAGCAAAGCCTGCACAGCAGCAGAACCCAGCACAGCCGAATATAAATAAAAAATAGCTGTGTCCCACCCGGGGTGAGGGTGAGGGGTTGTGTGGTGTCTTATAGTCAAAGGGGCAGGCTTTCTGCTTAGTACCCCGCAGGGCCTGCATTCTTCAAAGCCAGAGGTCATCTGGAGTCGGGGTGACCTCTCTGGAGAATGTTTCATTGAGTAGTTAACATGTTCCATTTTTTGGGACACCTACCCAGCAGAAGAGCTCGAAGATACTGTTCTATGTATCCTGAATATTAATTTGAAGGACTGAAGCTGAAGCTTCAATACTTTGGCCATCTGATGGGAAGAACTGACTCTTTAGAAAAGATTCTGATGCTGGGAAAGATTGAAGGCAGACGGAGAAGGGGACCACTGAGGATGAGATGGTTGGATGGCATCACAGACTCAATGGACATGAGTTTGGGCAAGCTCAGGGGCTTGGTGATAGACAGGGAAGCCTGGCGTGCTGCAGTCCATGGGGTCCAGAGTCAGACACGACTGAGAGACTGATCAGATCGTTTGAGGAGGAACCGTGACCTGCGCGGGGCTGCACTATTATTTCTCAACAGCTCCTCCCTGTTGCTCTATGCCCTCCCTTCCCTGACTCAGTTCAGCCCCTCAGTCCAGCCTCCCTGATGAGCAGCTGTCTGAAGCTGCCCTTTGGAACTCAGAGGCTCCCCAGGTGGTGCAGTGGTGAGGGATCTGCCTGCCAATCTGGGAGACACAAGAGACACAGGTTTGATCCCTTGGTCGGGAAGAGCCCCTGGAGGCGGGCATGGCAACCCAGTCCCTGAGAATAAAGCCCACTCCTCCACAGCACAGGGAGGGCACAGCCCACAGCCCCGGCCCCAGCGTCCAGGGTCCCTCCTGATGGTGTCGGCCAAGGTGGGGAAAGGACAGCTGTGCCCTTTTGATGCTCTCATCTGAGTGTGGACAAATGGCCCTCTCTTTCTCCCCGATAGAGCCCAGGAAAACATTCCAAGAAGAGACGGAAAGACCTTGCTTGATAAGTGGCTTTACAAGCGGGACACGGAGGGGCTGCGGCTCCTGCCCTGTGCCTCACTCTCCCTATCCACCGAGTGCCAGCACAAACAACGCTTTCCCCTACTGCCCAATAAAATGCTGCCCAGATAGCAAGCTTGCATATTTATTTATTGAACCCAGAAGCAGCTTCTCGTGTGGACTAAGTCTGGTATAAAGCAGCACATCGCTGAGGAGAAAGGGGACGTCATTTTCTGTGACTGGGGGCAGGGGAGGCAACCCAGAACCAGTGTGGTGCCACCTGCAGCAGCTGTCAGAGGCTCCCAGGGGCAGATGTGTCAGAGGGACCCATCACCAGGCAACACACCCACCATCATCACAGCAAGCAAGATGTAGAAAAAGGTGGACAGTGAGGTAGAAAGACGTTGTTCATTATAAATAAAATGTTCATTTGTGTCAGTATTCACATTAGAAAAATACACGTTCCTTGAAACACACCTTCTCTGGGTAAAATCCACACAGATCTAGGGCTGCGGCTCTGACCCCATCTCACTGAGAGGGCTGCGTCTCCAAGCCTCCAGAGGAGCCGTTCCGGGGGGCCCGCCTGCAGGGCAGGCCCCTCCGCGTCCATCACTGTGACAATATTCCCCTCCCTGGACACTACGGAACCCGAAAGGAACAAGGGAAGCCCGTCAGAGTCTGAACAGCCGTCTGCTCC
>NW_011494874.1:1529094-1530967 GCF_000754665.1 Bison bison bison
TCCTGAGACAAGAGCATGGGGCACCCATCGCTGAGTTCAAAAGCCATGGCCTCCCGGACTGCAGCGCTGCCTCCAGCCCCTGGTCTGTGTGCCTCTCAGAGGAGCTGGTCCCAGCCCCCTGCGGCCTGCAGGGCCCCCTCAGGACTTGGCATCTGCCCCGGCTGGGCCGAGGCCCCGCTTGGACTCGGTGCTGTGCACACAGTTGGCTGGCACGGCGTCCATGGACCACGCTTTCCTGGGCAGAGGGGCAGGGGCCTCACCGGCGCTGGACTCGGGGCCGCTCGGGTGGGAGCCACACGCCTCATGGAAACTTCCTGCCTCTGAGTTTCCAGGCTGGAGACTGAAGCGCTGCAGAGAACCGGGCTCCCCAGGCCAGCCCCAGTATCTGGACGCTCTCCCCGGGGAGTGCTGCCAGCTGGTGCTGGGCCCGCGTCCCCGGTTCCCCTAAGGGACAGGGGAGCCCTGGCCCAGGGCATCCGGGCACAGGGCAGTGGGGTCTGCAGGCCCACCCCGAGCTGTCCAACCAGCCAGTGCTGCCGGGCGGTGGCCCGCCTGTGCCACGCTGCCCTCGCGCTCGGGAGCCGGGATCGAGGGGCTTTCCTCAGGACGGGGAGAGGCGACCCCACTCACTCGGGGGGTAAAACCTAAACGGTTCAGAAAAACAGAGTCAGTTGTGAACTGCTGCCAGTCACGTATCACTATCCAACCAAGCTAGTCCAAAGTAACTTTCCTGCCCCTGAAACAGAAACAGAAACCCTCCTTGTTACTTGGCAGCTTCCAGGAATGGATGAAGCTGAAAGGAAACGCAGACCTGTGAGGCGAGGGGAGCTGTGTTCCAAACAGGTGCCAGACAGCCCTCATTGTTCTGTGAATAAACGTGCCCTCCTGTCTGGAAGAATTAAGTCCTAACTTCTGAAGGGGAGGAGGCCTCTTTATATTAGAGACCTAAGGATCAGGTAAGGTTATTAGGCAGCTGTGATAACATTTTGGAAAGTTGCTGCTGCTGCTGAGTCGCTTCAGTCGTGTCCGACTCTGTGCGACCCCATAGATGGCCTACCACCAGGATCCTCTGTCTCTGGGACTCTGCAGGCAAGAACACTAGAGTGGGTTGCCATTTCCTTCTCCAATGCATGAAAGTGAAAGTGAGGTCGCTCAGTCATGTCCGACTCTGTGCGAACCCATAGACGGCCTTCCACCAGGCTCCCCCGTCCCTGGGATTCTCCAGGCAAGAACACTGGAGTGGGTTGCCATTTCCTTCTCCAATGCATGAAAGTGAAAATGAAAGTGAAGTCGCTCAGTCGTGTCCGACTCTTAGCGACCCCATGGACTGCAGCCGACCAGGCTCCTCTGTCCATGGGATTTTCCAGGCAAGAGTGCTAGAGTGGGGTGCCATTGCCTTCTTCTTTGGAAAGTTACGCCTGCGATATATTCCAGGTGTCTCATGGATCCGTTCTGGCTAGCACCAAAATAAAAACCAGAACATGTCTTGTTTTCCAACGTTAACTCTCAGCTGGCACTGAGAGCCAAGTCTCACGAAAGCCAAGCTCACATGTCCTGTGACCAGTCCCTGCTCTCAGGTCTCCCCAACTCCTCAGGGCCCTCCCAGGTACCACCCACTCAGCACCAGGAGGCAGCTCTTTATTCCAATAGAGGACTCAAGGAAACCCCAAAGACCTGAGACTCCTGGGGAATAAACACTGGGAGGCTGGGGTAAAACTCTTGAGAACCCAGAGGGGTCTCTGAAACGCAGCCACAGGAGCGCCGTCCCCCCTGAGCAGCAGGTCTCTGAGCCCCATGGTGCACACCGCGAGGGCTGTCTTACCCACACCAGCCGCTGGGGCACACGCGGCCGGCCTCTGCAGGCCCCCGGCTT
>NW_011494874.1:1531067-1542827 GCF_000754665.1 Bison bison bison
CTTCAGCAGGACACTCGTCTCTCCTGGTCCTTTTCACTGAGGCCAGCCCGTCCCCTGCAATCTAGGGAGAGAAGGCCCAACCAGCTAAGACTAGGAAGAAACAGGCCAACCGGCACCTCTTCTCCCTGGAGAAGTGCTGTGAGTCCCAGCGGTCCACCCCAACAATTCCCCGCTGGCACCCCTCGGGCCATGCCCACCTCATTCGCCCTCTTTTTCGGACCTGCTCCCTCCAGCTCCTCTGGGGCCTCCTCCGGGCTGGTGCACTTGTAGGGAATGCAGTCTGCATGTACTTCTTTTTTCCTTAGGAATTCCTCTGTGATTCCTATGGACTCGGCAACCTGAGAAGAAAGGGGCCCATAGAGATGCTTCACTCAAAACACAAGATTCAGAAGCATGTCCACACTTCAGAATAAAGGCCTGAGTCTGAACCCATGGAGCCCCTTTGTACAGCAAGGTGCCATGAGGACAATGGGAAGGATGAAGACGCACTGGCGTCACGGCTGCACGACGTTAGTCTGACTCCACGGTAACTTTCTTGCCCACTGTTCCTCCTGGATGGCATCCACGCCTGCTCATCTGGCAGGTTATGTATGAACAGGTAGGTGACCACTGCCAACCGGGGCATCTATGTGAGGCTTAGTGAAAAATCCATTACATTAAAAAAAAAAAAAAAACGTAATTTAAGGCGATAAAACATAGGGCCTCCCTGGTGGCTCAGGGGTAAAGGATTCGCCTGCTGATGCAGGAGACACAGGTTTGATCCCTGGTCCAGGAAGATCCCACATGCCTCGGGGCAACGAAGCCGCAGCACCACAACTACTGAGCCTGTGCTCCAGAGCCCGGGAACCACAGCTACTGAAGCCTGTGCACCCTGGAGCCCGTGCGCCACGAGAGAAGCCAGCACAGCGAGAAGCCCAGCACTGCCACAGGGCAGCCCCTGCTCCCTGCAGCTAGAGAAAAGCCCCTGCAGAGCAACAAAGACGCAGCGCAGCTGAAGAAGACACGGACGCGTGTCAGTTTATATTTAGCATTGAATTTGTATAAAACGAATGAGGACAACCCAGAAAACCCACATGGTATGTTACAGTGTGGATCAAGATACTTCTTCCTATAGAAGTAATGACTCTGAAACACTACCCTTTCTAGGCAGGCAGCTCCATTGTGGGTATAATCAAACTTTAGGAGCTCTTAAAGTCAACATGGCCTAAGTGTTACTCATTGTTGTAGGAGCAATTTTTTTAATACACATGACCCCGCTTTGTTTACTTACTTCCTTGCTGTAGTCACTGGTTTGTTGTCCTTTCTGAGATTCTAAATGTAAGTGAGACGACATGGTATTTGCCTTCCTCTCTCTGACTTCTGTCACTCAGCATAATACCCTCCAAGCCCACCCATGTTGTTAAAAGAGTGTGTCAAAACCAGACTACTGAAAAGCACAGCATCTCGAAAGCCAGAAAAGACGACTAATGATTCAGGGCTGCCCTCTGCCGAGGGGGGAGCTGGGGGACCTGGCGCAGCCAGAGGCGCTCAGCGGGGCAAGGACCTGAGTCTCTGAGCTGGGCGCAGGGAGTCCCCCGGATGACCTGCCCACGGGCACATGCTCTGCCCAGTGGAAGGTTTTATCCAAAACAAGTAAAACCACGTCAGTTTACAGCGTATTTCTGTCAAGGACCCAAAATAGCTAAAGGCAAGGACACTGAAATGGGAGCTCTGGGAACACAACCACGAACAATAACTGCTGGTCCCTGTGTGATTCATCCCTTTGCAAAAACCTACATAACGAAGAAAAGATACCACCTATTCACTGTGATCATCGGTGAGTGGGAGGATGGTGGGTGCTTCCTTTTTTTTTAGCTTATCTGCATTTCTGAGTTTTCTGAAAAAAGCATGTATCACTTTTGGAAGAAAGAGCTAAACAGAAGCTGACTATGAAGATGTCATGACTAAAATAAACATCCTCCTTCTTTACTGGACAGCTTCCCCTTGGCTCTGGGCGAGACTTCCCACGGGAGCTTGTTACCTTACTGTTGTTTACTTCCAGGGGCTCCTGAAAGCAGGGTCCAGAACTACGGAGGTAATCTTGACACATTTCCGTAACCATTTTATGCAGCTCTTCAAACTCCTTGTATACAGATGGGAAGAGAGGTTTTGCTAGATGACCTTTTTCAACCTCAGTGAAGATAAAGATGACAAAGGGGAAAAAAAAAAAAAAGGATGTTTCGACCCAAGGCAAAGATATGGAAAATACAGAGAGTAATCCTAAGGCGGGAAGGACATTCCTAAGCCCCCAGCCGCTGTCAGCAGACTTGGCCTTCGCTCCCCAGCGAGAGTAAAGTGTGCCCTGCACTGCGCTCAGTGGGACAGCAGACAGCCCGGAAGAAGCAGCCCAGGAAACAAACCAGCCCTGCTGAGGGCCGCCGCAGAACGGCGGCCGGGGGAACAGGACAGACAGGCCCTGAGGACCAAACAGGCACGTTCTGGGGCCTGCAGCCGGGGGAGGGCCAGGTCTCCACTCCTGGGGTGCTCCTGAAGTGTGGGTGCAGGCAGCAAGGCCACATCTCAGCACAGGCTCCCCGGGGACGGGGCTGCCGTGGAGGCGGCTGGCAGGGGCGTGGGTGCGAGAAGAAAGGTGACTGTGGCTCTTCCCGCACACCGAGTCCACGCGGGCCTGCCTGACGGCCCTGTGCTGGGTGCCCAGGCCGGACCAGCCGGCCCACTTTAGCCCTCTCTGGGGAAAGGAGATGATTCCCAAGGCCTGGCTCCGTCTAAGAAAATATTATAAAGGATGCGTTTCTAAATAACTTCAGATCATCCCCTCAGTTGCTTAGAAACACTAAGAAGACCCACCTTCATCAGAAGAAACTCATACACGGTCACAACCTGAGCCAGTCGAGGCAGAGCCAACTCCACTAGATCGTCCCGGTCACACTGGTGGAGAAGCTACCGGAAGAAAGTGTTTGACATCTTTGAAAGAATTTCCCAGCAGCCAGCAAGTTGGTGCAACAAAAACCACAGGAAGCAGAAAGTTGCCTAGTCTCAGTGACGAAGCAACTCTCAACTGGGAGCGCTGTGCCTGCTACACAGCTCACATGCTCACGCATAACCAGTCCTGTGATCGACTCTGCATTCAGAGTCTGCCCCCGACGGGAGCACTGAGCGAGCAGTGGGTACCAGGCCCTGGATGAGGACACAGCCACGGTGGGGAAACAGGTTTCGCTCCCCAGGGCTCACCAACTGGTGTCAGAGCCAAAAACACAGCAAGTCCCGAGGCAGCCTGCAGCCAGGAGACCACACCAAGGCACAGGGACAGGCAGGAGGAGACGCGGACATGGGGAGGGGCTGGGCGGGGCGCGTGGATGACGCAGGAGGGTGCAGTCCTCGGACGGCGTCGTGGGCACGGTGTACCCCCACACCCCGGACGGAGCCTGATACCGGACACCCCCAGTCGTGTGTAAACCAGTGCCCATCTCTGGGGAGCTTCTCTTGTGTGGGATCAAAAGAGGCGCTCCTCAGAGGGTCCCTGATTCTCCGCGGCACAGTGCGGCGCTGCGGGTCCCAGCCACGCACTCCAGTGGCCTCACTGACCTGACCCACAGGGAGTGTCTCTGGGGTTCCAGTTCCTCATCTAAGCGGAGCTACTGACACACAGTGAACTGAGCGCGGCTGGAACCAGCAGAAAGTGCTCCCAGGATGGAAGCCATTCGCTCATTTCAAATGTTAGTGAGCAAATCACATCAGAAGCCTCCTGACCTCCTACTCCTAAAACTCACTCAGCCAGGACTTGGTAACAAGCCCATGGGGAGGAAAGTTAATTCACCCGGGTTTAAATTTCCCGCTGGATCCTGCAGCCTCCTAGGCTTTCTAGAAAGCCATTTCCTCTCTGAAAACCACTTTCCCCTCATGTGTAGTTTGGAGGCCCAGGGCCCAGAAAGCCACTCTCTGGGGCTGGTTGTCTCACATACTTAGCTGTGCTTTCCCTTTGCTATTCTTTTACTTATTTTCTTTAAGATGCAGGCAAATAAATATATCCTTGCCAAAGACAACCTAAGTTTGGGGTCCCACTCTTCTAAGCCAATCTAACTAAATTCAATAAACCTACTTTCAAGGGGCTAGAAAGGAGATTCTAGAATTTAAAACCCGAAACATGCTTTTATATCTTGAAACTTTTTACAAAAAAAAAACCACCATTTCTATTCTTTTCTAAACTGCTTCCACACAAACCCAAGTTATAATTATTCTACAAGTTATCAAGGCAAGCAGCTGGTACACCTAAGAATCATTTCGGGCAATGCCATCTCTGAATAGAGCATTCATCCCATTACACATCAGGTGAACTGTTTGAGTCCTTCTGGGCATTTTACTCTGAAATTCAGAAACCTAGAGAGTTGCCACATACCATGCCAGAGACACGGGTTTCAAGAACGGGACTCTAAGGGCGACGCACCTCCTGGAGCCTGGCCCTGCTCCTCGCGGCCCCAGCACCCACCGGCGGGTGAGCTGTGCCGCTCCGCTCCAGGACGGCCGTGCTGGGCTCTGCGGGGACCATGCAGAAGCTGCTTCTTCTAGGTCCGGGATGTCTCTCTGATCCCAAAAGGGCTGAAAAACTTCCATTTTTTGCTTCAGATACCAGCGCTTCTTCAACTTCCACAGACTGACCATTCTAGATTGGGGTGCACACCCAAACCAAAATAAAATAATCATGCTTTATACACCGTAATGAAAACCTTAGAGAAGAAAAAATATCATCAAAACAAGAAACTTGTAAATTATTCTTCTTGGCATAATCAAGACACATTAATGATAATCAATGCATCTTAAACAAAGGTTCCCTTTAAGATACCAGATGAACACCAGCCTGCAAATCTGGGCTGACAAACCATAATCATGGAGTTGTGCCCAAAATGAAACGAAAAACTCTTCTGATGTCACTGGCATATTAAAAATTGACCTGAGTTTTGTTCATTCATAATTCACCCATGACTTCTAAACTTCTTTTATTGGATACACTTCAAATACCGTAAAAGTCATCGTTTGGAAATATACAGAGGTGGACTTTAGAAAATTAACCAGGCTGTGTAAGCTCAGAGTCCTAACCACTGGACTGCCAGGGAAACACCTCAACTGCTGTTTTTAAATAACGGACTAGTGCACATGTCACACAAATGCTCACCCCACACACACTGGGCTTCAGTAAATACATGCTGATGTGGTAATGCAAATCCATGGTGACTGGATCTGCTCTGTTTGTGAGTTTTGAAAGGGGAAAAGCGGGGAGAGAACCCGGCAGGCCGCGTGTTACTGCAGACGGTCCAGGAAGCAGCCTTGTGGACCAGCGCCCCCACGCAAACCTTTCCCAAGGCCACGGTCATGTCAGCATCAGCAAGAGCGCTGCGATTCGTTTCCCTGACCGGCCCTGCAGGACCCGCACCTGCATTCCACGGCACGCGGTGAGCCAGGCTGCCCAGACAGGAGGCACACTGCTCCGTGCCCACCCGGCACCAGTGCGCACATATCGTCCACTCAAGGACAACGTGCAGGAACGAGGACACAACCACCGACAGAAAGGTTACCTGCAGGCCACGCCGCGCTGACGCAGCCCCTTCCTCAACTGGCAGAGCTGGCGTGGGCGGCCCCTGGGACGCCAGGCTGCAGGTCTTGCCCTTCGTGGGGCCCGCGATCACGCTCCCATTGGCCTTCTCAGATGGCGACATCTCAGGCTCCAGGTGGCCATGGCCTGGGTTAAGTTTAAAGTGCCGGGCCAGCCCCCCCTTTCCTATGTATGACTTGTCACACGTCTGACACTTGAAAGTTTTGGGCCTCAGGGAGCAGGTTGCTAAGTCAAAGAGCGCCCGCCTTCCTCTCTGATCTTCGTCTTCTTCCACACTCAGCTCGGCGTAGTCGTCGGAGTCAGATGGGTGACCATCAGCCAAATCCTCTGTCTTGATGAATTTATAATCTTTAGCTTTATACTTGGGAGGTCGAGATATCCGTCCAGAACGTGTTTTCACTTTTAGAGACTTCTTTAGTTTCTCAGCGTGTTTTGTTTGCGAGCTGGAAATAAATAAATTTGCTGAACTGGATGAAACAGATGTGATTGCCGGCGGGTCAGAGGCCGACAGACGGACGGCCGCAGTGCTTCGGCCACTCGGAGGCTCGGTGGCCGAGACTGTCTTCACAGGGACTGGCCGGAGGGCAGGCAGCGGCCTCTGTACGAACACGCGAACCGGAGGCCGGGGATGGTGACTCAGGACGCGTGGCGGCGGCCCCAGCAGCTGAGAGCTGAGCCCCACCGCACTGCAGTGCCCGCTGGGCGGCGGGCCCGGCCCGGCCAGCTTGGACTGGATGGTGGCCAGCGCGGGCATCGGCTTTTCCTGACCTTTCGTCTCTCCAGATCTTACCTTGATGCAAATGGCTTCCAATTGCTTAAACACAGAAAAAGAAAAGAAGCACTGTGTTTATCACATTTCTGCAATTTTGTTCCCATCTTAAACCCACTGCTGAGATTTTTTTTCTAACTTACACATCTTACATATAAAAAACTCTGTATCTATTCTGTTTACACTGACGTTTCTCAACCTTTCTGCCCAGTCCATAGTCATCTATTTTACGTCACATTTCTTGTACTTGCATACATAAGAAGCATTTGCTTATATACACAAAATAAAAGCTCATGTAACTACTCACCATTCCTACATAAATGCCTTTTGATAGCACTGGGTTGGCCAGAAAGTTTGTTCAGCTTTTTCTGTACAATCTTAACGGGAAAAACCGAATCAACTTTTTAGCTAACCCAGTATCTACATTTTTTTTTTTACATTTTTTTTTTTAAATCCACTCAGTTGATCACATGAACCATTAAAAAATATCCTTTATAGTTTTACCACATGTACTTGGAGTTCTTAGTACTCTAAATTGGACTCAGTTCAATACATGGCCTTATTTTTTAAAGTTTTGAGTGAAATTCTGGAAACCAAAAAAGCCATAAAGAACTATGCAACTCGGGTCCCGACCACCTACGTTTTGACACGCAACATTACTACACTGGGAAGCCTTCCTGTCCCACGTCTGCACGCCTTGTTTTCCCCCAGCCCGAATGTGCTGTTTGTCATTTGCACGCATTCTTTATATCACACTTGTGCTTAGTCACTCAGTCGTGTCCGACTCTGCGACCCCATGGACTACAGCCCACCAGGCTCCTCTGTCCACGGGGATTCTCCCGGCAAAAATACTGGAGTGGGTTGCCATGCCCTCCTCCAGGGGATCTTCCCAACCCAGGGATCGAACCCAGGTCTCCTGCATCGCAGGTGGATTCTTTACCAGCTGAGCTACCAGTGAAGCCCATATTATACTTGTAGGTGTCCCTGAAAATAAGCAGTTCTGTCTTGATGTGTTTTCAAATGTTACACAAGTGAGCACCATCTCTGGTACCCTGGTGGGTTTCCCGCCTTGCTCGTGAAACTCCTCCGCGGGGAAGTGCGTAGCCCTCGGGCGCTCACTGCTCATCATCTCTGGTATCCTGGTGGTTTTCCCGCCTTGCTCGTGAAACTCCTCCGCGGGGAAGTGCATAGCCCTCGGGCGCTCACTTGTCTGTTCTGTCTTGATGAGTTTTCAAATGTTACACAAGTGAGCGTCATCTCTGGCATCCTGGTGGGTTTTCCGCCTTGCTCGTGAAACTCCTCCGCGGGGAAGTGCGTAGCCCTCGGGCGCTCACTGCTCTGTAGCACAAGGCACAGGTGGCCTCCCGCCCCGCGCTCTCTGGTCTGCTTTGCACGGTCACGGATCGCAGATGTGTGTGTACACACGTGTAAATTTCTCCAGGGCACACACCTAGGAGGTGGGCTGCATTTCTTCATCAGCTTTTTTTTTTTAACATCTAACAAAGTTTTATTTTATCCTTTTGGCCCCATGACTTGTGGGATCTTAGTTCCCCAACCAGGGATAGAATCTGAGCCCTTGGCAGTAAAAGAGCAGAGTCCTAACCACTGGATGGCTAGGGAAGTCCCTGAAAACATTTTAAATGCACGTGCCTTTTGACCCAGCAGTCTTGCTTCTTGGATCCCAGAAGGAACACTGGCACTGTCACAGGGATGTATGTCCAGGGGGTTGAAGGCAGCGCTGTAACAGAAAGCACCCGCCAAAGGCGAGGGCTGCTGCCGACCAGGTTCCACAAGTGCTTTTTAGAGAATATTTATTTATTTGGCCATGCTAGGTTTTAGTTTCGACACTCAGTATCTTCAATCTTCACTCTGGCACGGGGGATCTTTAGTGTAGCATGCAAACTCTTAGTTGTGACATGCAAGATCTAGTCCTCTGACCAGGGATCGAACTGGGCCCCCTGCCTTGGGGGTGCGGAGTCTTAGCCACCAGACTACCAGGGAAGTCCGCACCAAGTTACTGAGCAGTGACCTTGTGCCTGATACAAAGTGTAGGTGTTCGGGAGACAGCAGTCATGGTCTCGGCGGGGGGGCAGCAAAACTAGGTTCCTGCCTTCACTGAGCAGAAACAAAAAGAGAAAAGAGAGATAAACCTCATCACCCAGAGCTGACTTTCTCAACTTGCCACAGCTGACATCTTGGACCAATAAGTCTGTCATGCCAGCTGAGCTGGGCAGCGTTGAGCACAGCCCCGCCTCTACCCAGCAGAAGCCAGCAGCACTCCCCAAGCTGTCACAATCAAAAATGTTTCCAGCGACTTCCCTGGGGGTCCAGTGGTTAAGAATCTGCCTTCCAGTGCAGGGGATGTGGGTACCACCCCTGGTTGGGGAACTAACATCCCACGTGTCTCTGGGCAACTAAGCCGGTGCCCCGCACTCCAGAGCCTGTGCTCCACAATGAAGACCCCGCGTGCCCCAACTAAGTCCCAGGGCAGCCAAACAGATTAAAACCAAAACCAAAATATCACCAGACTTTGCCAAGTGCCCTCTGTGGGGCAAAACTGCCCCCGTTGAGAACCACCAATTTGGGGCCACTAAGAGGCCCTCTTTGGACTCAACCCTCTACCAAGGAGAGGGTCAATAAAAATAAAACACAGGACAGAATGAAAACCCACACTGAAATCAAGTTGGAGGTTGGAGTAGATCTGTCTGCACATTATATACTACTACAAACAGCAGACAATTCAATATACTGGTTTTTGAGTAGGTGTGCAGAGCTAGCCCTGAGCCACCATGAATCAAATGACAACTAGCTTTACTTTGCATATCCTTTAAGAATCACATTTGTTTCTTTTTACTACCAATCACAATGTTTCTCTAAGCTCCTGGGGTATTATCAGATAATGCCATTACAGACACACACACACACACACACACACACACACACACACACACAGAGCAAATCCTGTTGTTTCTGAATTACCTCAGAGGCAAAGCTGGTCTGATTTTTAATCTGCTCTGAAGACTAGTTTACCAAGTGGGTATTCTACCTGATACCTGTTATATGTCTGTTTCATTCAACAGACTTTTCCTGAGTATCGCTGGGGGCCAATTCATAAATAAGTCAGGTCCCAGCCTCACCCGCGGGTGGCGGGTTTCCCCTCCCAGGCCTGCCACCTGCAGCCCTGCTGACTCAGGTCTGCACTTTGCCTCAACGTCTGTGCTTTCAAAAGCTCCACAGCTACACCTGAAGGCAGTAATTGCGGAATGCTGCTAGGAGAACATCACTGCCACGGCGCAACAGGTGCAGTGAGAGAAGCAGGGGCAGCTCAGGGCTGGCGGGCTTCCCGAAGAGGTGACCTCCGCAGGGGGCCTTGTAGGATGAGTAGAATTTTTGGAACAGATGTTCTAGGTGTAAGGAAAAACGTGTGACTGCACCAATGCATGAAAAGGAGCACTCTGTGTGGAGGAAACTGAAAAATCTCTCTGTGGGGCAGGAACAAGGCTGGGAACTGAGGGTGCTGACCTGAGGGAGTGTTTAGTCTGTACCTTTGAATCCACACCACCCCCCAGAGACCCTCCTCTGCCTGGGTTCTCCAATCACGCCTGGGTCCCCGCCCCCTACCGCCTCTCCTCTTCTGTATTTTCCACTTGGACCCACCCTCCCAGGTCTAGCTCAGACCACCTCTTCTCATCCCCCTCGGCCAAAAGCAACTTGGCCCTTTCTCTAAGTGCATTTGGCCGTGTCCTATTTATGTAGTATCTCTAGCTTTCTGCCCTTGACCAGAAGTCATCTGAGTGACGAGTCACCCCCTTGGTCACATCATAACTCCATCTCGTGCGTCTCTGTGGCCTTTGTGGCACAGCCAGGGGGAAAAGAGCATTACCAGAATTGAGTGCAAAACCACAGTACCATGAATGCATTAAGTATTTATATCACCCCAATGAGAAGAGCTAGAGAACATGATCATGCTGTCTAACTCCAGTTAAGTTTGCTTTCATTTTGGGGAATACATCATTTTTGGGCTCTTTCCTAAGTTATCTAACCCAAAAAGCTATAGCCACATTTAACAGACCCTGGAGTGCAGCCACGCCTGGGGAGGCTCGGAGTAATCACTCAGCCTCTCTCAGCTCCTTCCTCATCTATAAAATGCCGATAAAAACACTTTTGTGTGGTTGCTGAGACCCAAGCAGTCCAGCACAGTGCCGGATACAGAGAGGAGATGGACAGACTCGGCCACCGGAACCCTTCTGACTCCACAGACCTGCTGTGGGACTTCGGTGGGAGGCATTTATTTCTTCAGCACAGTAGGAGACAAACGTCCTACAAATAAGGAAGCCAAAGTCCAAAGAGGTTGAATTACCCAAGGTCACACTTCTAAGAAGTTTGGTGTTTGGGCAGTCATACTTGTCTCCCCAAACTTGAGTGAGACAACTCTCCAGTCTTGATGACCAACTGGGTACCAATCTTAACTGGCCAAATCCCTCAGAAACGAAAATATAAACTTCGTGAAGACTGCTGATTCTACTACCTATTTCTTCTAGAGGCAGGATCTCTGTGGCACTTTTGGAGTGAGAAGCACGGTGACATTCACAAGCCCAGTGCTGAAAGGGGATGTGACTTCACAGGTGGCATGAACGACCTCAGGCTCGGATGCTACTCTGGACGCTCTGGGATGGCAAGACCCATGTTCGAGTTCCAGCTTCCTTAGCGGCCAAGAGCTGTGTGACCCGGAAATCAGGCCACTGAGAAAGGACGCTGGCTAGCACACGGAGTGCTTCCCACGGGTTTCATTCATTAAGCGAATGTCAGGCACCTGCCGGGTCTGTAACAGGGGTTGCAAACGCAGGCGCCACCACTGCGAGCAGGTGCTGCATCAAGTCACTAGAATGTACTTCGTTCCGCCCCCGAGTCTCGGCCGGGCCATTTGCAGCACCTTCCACCTGAAAGACCCTCTACGTTGGTTCCTTTTAAGCTATTCAGGCCTCCGCTCCATTGTCAGGCCTGGGGACCCCTCACTCGCGAGCAGCCTCCAGGTCCGGCCGCTCTTCATGGACTGGGTTCAAACGCCGCACCCGCCGCAGCGCCTAGACACCGTGAGCGCTCAACGAAAACGGGACGAAACGCCCGCGAGAGCAGCCAGGCGGCGCGAAGGAGCCCCGGGCAGGGGCCCGGCGGGGTGGAGGAGCCGACGGTGCCGGCGCTGACAGGGGCGGGGGACCTGCCGTCCCCAGGGAGCCGAGTATGGGGACGCCCTGAACTGTAACGGCCGCTCTCTCGGGCAGGGCGGCCCTAAGGCCTAAGCGGAGAAGCCTTCCTTCCCCGCGCGAGGCCTCTCGGCACGCTCCGGGCCTCAGTTGCCCCACGGCCCCTCCTCACCTGCGGC
>NW_011494874.1:1542965-1545544 GCF_000754665.1 Bison bison bison
CGAGCAGCTGCGCCTTCGTCACCTGCTCCAGGACGCGCCGCAGCTGCTCGGGGCCCAGCGGGGCCACGCGTGCGGCGCTCCCGCGCTGGGAAGAGAGAGCCCGGCTGCCACTGCAGCCGTCCTCACTGCCACCCTCAGCTTCCGGCTCCGCGTCCGCCATGACAGCCGACGCGGGGACTCGAACCCGGGTCACCGAGCGCCGGCGGCTCAAATGTGCGTCACCTGGGAAAGAAGGCAGCTACGAGTGCCTCGCAGGCCAAGAAAACTCGGAAGGCGACCGCACCTGACAGACAGAGCGGGTCGGTGGGCGGGGCCTGCTCAGGCCCCGCCCTGCCGCCCCTTCTCGCCCAGAACTCTACCCGGCCACATTGCCTCCTTGTCAGGCCATATTCATCTTTCGGTCACCTCCTGCAAGAGGTGTCCAACAGAAAGAACAAAAAGTCTTCGAGGTTCCAGAGCTCCTGGCCTAACGTTTTTATCCAAACGCTATCAGCGTCACCTGAAAACCCTGTCTGGACCTGCGGAGGCTGGGTCAGCAGTGGCCCGCGGCAGGGGCAGGGACTCTGGGTGCGGCAGGCTTGGCTGTGGCAGAAGCCCTGTTAGAGGAGGTCTCCATTAACCCCACCTTAGAGCTGCAGAGCAGACGACCCAAAAACTGCCGAACAATTATACCATATACATTGTCCCACTGTTGAGAAAGTTCTAGGACCTACAACAGATTGCCCAACCCGGGGATCTGGCAACGGGACTGAGAACCCCCAGGGGAATTTGACTTTGGAGGGCAGTGGGATTTGCTTATAGAACTTACACAGGACTGGGGAAATAGACTCTTGGAGGGCACAAACAAAATGTTCTGCACACCAGGACCCAGGAGAAAGGAGCAGTGACCCCACAAGAGACTGACTCAGACTTTCCTGTGAGTGTCCATGAGTATCCGGCAGAGGCAGGTGCAGGTCAGCAGTGGCCTGTTGCAGGGTCGGGGGCACTGGGCCATTATCTTCCTCATGGCTTCCCTCGTAGCTCAGTTGGTAAAGAATCTGCCTGCAATGCAGGAGACCCAGGTTCAATCCCTGGCTCGGGAAGACCCCCTGGAGAAGGAAATGGCAACCCACTCTAGTATTCTTGCCTGGAGAATCCCATGGACAGAGGAGCTTTGTGGCTACAGTCCATGGGGTTGTAGAGTCGGACATGACTTAGCAACTAAACCACCACTATCACTACCATTATCTTCATTACCTCTGCCATAGTTTGGTCTCAGTCAAACAACAGGGAAGGGAACACAGCCCCACCCATCAACAGAAAATTGGATTGAAGATTTACTGAGCATGGCCCCGCCAATCAGAACAAGATCCAGTTTCCCCCACAGTCAGTCTCTCCCATCAGGAAGCTTCCATAAGCCTCTTATCCTTATCCCTCAGAGGGCAGATAGAATGAAAACCACAATCACAGAAACTAAACCAGTCACATGGACCACAGCCTTGTGTAACTCAATGAAACTATGAGCCATGCCTTATAGAACCACCCAAGACAGACGGGTCATGGTGGAGAGTTCAACAAAACATGGTCCACTGGAGAAGGGGATGGCAAACTACTTCAGTATTCTTGCCTTGAGAACCCCATGAAGAGTATGAAAAAGCAAGAAGATAGGACACTGAAAGATGAACTCCCAGGTTGGTAAGTGCCCAATATGCTACTGGAGAGCAGTGGAGAGAGAACTCCAGAAAGAATGAAGATACGGAGCCAAAGCAAAAACAACACCCAGTTGTGGATGTGACTGGTGATGGAAGTAAAGTCCGATGCTGTAAAAACAATATTGCATAGGAACCTGGAATGTTAGGTCCATGAATCAAGGCAAATTGGAAGTGGTCAAACAGGAGATGGCAAGAATGAACATCGACATTCTAGGAATCAGAGAAAAAGAAATGCAAAAAGGCAAAATGGTTGAGGAGGCCTTACAAATAGCTTAGAAAAGACGAGAAGCTAAAGGCAAAGGAGAAAAGGAGAGATATACCAATGTGAATGCAGAGTTCCAAAGAATAGAAAAGAGAGATAAGCAAGTCTTCCTCAGTGATCAATGCAAAGAAATAGAGGAAAACGATAGAATGAGAAAGACTAGAGATCTCTTCAAGAAAATTAGAGATATCAAGGGAACATTTCATGCAAAGATAGGCACAATAAAGGACAGAAATGGTATGGACCTAACAGAAGCAGAATATATTAAAAAGAGGTGGCAAGAATACACAGAAGAACTATACAAAAAAGATCTTCATGACCCAGATAACCACAATGGTGTGATCACTCACCTAGAACCAGACATCCTGGAATGCAAAGTCAAGTGGGCCTTAGGAAGCATCACTACAAGCAAAGCTAGTGGAAGTGATGGAATTCCAGCTGAACTATTTCAAATCCTAAAAGATGATGCTGTGAAAGTGCTGCACTCAATATGCTAGCAAATTTGGAAAACTCAGCAGTGGCCACAGGACTGGAAAAGGTCTGTTTTCATTCCAATCCCAAAGAAGGGCAATGCCAAAGAATGCTCAAACTACTGCACAACTGCACTCATCTCACATGCTAGCAAA
>NW_011494874.1:1545644-1549187 GCF_000754665.1 Bison bison bison
TCAAAATTCTCCAAGCCAGGCTTCAACAGTACATGAACCATGAACTTCCAGATGTTCAAACTGGATTTACAAAAGGCAGAGGACCAGAGATCAAATTGCCAACATCCACTGGATCATGGGAAAAGCAAGAAAGTTCCAGAAAAACATCTATTTCTGTTTTATTGACTACACCAAAGCCTTTGACTGTGTGGATCACAACAAACTGAAAAATTTGTTCAAGAGATGGGAATACCAGACCACCTTACCTGCCTCCCGAGAAATCTGTATGCAGGTCAAGAAGCAACTGTTAGAACCAGACATGAAACAACAGACTGGTTCCAAATAGGGAAAGGAGTATGTCAAGGCTGTATATTGTCACCCTGATTATTTAACTTATATGCAGAGTACATCATGAGAAACGCTGGGTTGGAGGAAGCACAAGCTGGAATCAAGATACCAATAACCTCAGATACACAGATGACACCACCCTTATGGCAGAAAGTGAAGAGGAACTAAAAAGCCTCTTGATGCAAACTTTCAGGGAGAGTGAAAGAGGAGAGTGAAAAAGTTGGCTTAAAACTCAACATCTAGAAAATTAAGATCATGGCATCTGGTCTCATCACATCATGGCAAATAGAGGGGGAAACAGTGACAGACTTTATTTTTTTGGGCTCCAAAATCACTGCAGATGGTGACTGCAGCCATGAAAGTAAAAGACACTTACTTGCTCCTTGGAAGAAAAGCTATGACCAACCCAGACAGCATATTAAAAAGCAGAGATGTTATTTTGCCAACAAAGGTCCATCTAGTCAAAGCTATGGTTTTTCCAGTAGTCATGTATGGATGTGAGAGTTGGACTGTAAAGACAGCTGAGCGCTGAAGAATTGATGCTCTTGAACTGTGGTGTTGGAGAAGACTCTTGAGAGTCCCTTGAACTGCAAGGAGATCCAACCAGTCCATCCTAAAGGAAACCAGTCCAGAATATTCATTGGAAGGACTGCTGCTGAAGCTGAAACTCCAATACTTTGGCCACCCAATGTGAAGAACTGACTCACTGGAAAAGACCCTGATGCTGGGAAAGATTGAAGGCAGGAGGAAAAGGGGATGACAGAGGATGAGATGGTTTGATGGCATCACCGATTCAA
This sequence comes from Bison bison bison, assembly GCF_000754665.1. Taxonomy (NCBI): domain Eukaryota; kingdom Metazoa; phylum Chordata; class Mammalia; order Artiodactyla; family Bovidae; genus Bison; species Bison bison. Next base: position 1,546,769 of record NW_011494874.1, read on the forward strand.
TGCACATGAGTTTGAGCAAGGTCTGGGAGTTGGTGATGGACAGGGAAGCCTGGTGTGCTGCAGTCCACGGAGTCAAAAAGAGTTGGACACGACTGAGTGACTGAACTGAACTGTGAGGGTTTCAAAGTGTGCATTTTTATCAAGTGTGGTCCCCAACCCCGAAATTGTTTCCCTGTCGGCCCACTCCTCCTGCCCGCTCACCCAAAGGGGGCGCACCTCAAGGGTATCATTTCACTCATCAGTGCCCGTTGGTTCATGCTCAGGGAGTGAATGATAGATGCATGAACATGAATGAATGAATGAATGAATGAGTAGAGGAACCTCCCCACCCCTCTTCACACTTCAGTCGCAGCTCTGCCACACCCTCTTCTTCCTTTCCCAATCTCCCCTCCTCGATGCTCCCGGTTCCCAGTGTCTTATAGCCACAAGCACTAAGGCGGCCGTAGGGCCATCGGTCAACAAATACTAACTAAGCGCTTGTTGGGTGAGTCATCATCGCTGCCCTCTACATACAGTCTAGGCTGGAAGGGAGGAAACTAGCATTTGCAGTGTAATATGGTGAATCCATGATGCTCATGGTTGGGGAAGCTGGGGGCCAGGCTTATTTATACCAGAGAAGTTTCCAGTAATCTTTCTGATACTTTTTCTCTCCACTGGACCACCACGATCATCATTCACCATCATCAGCAGCAGCATCTCATCATCATAGTCAATTACCTTGCACTGTGCTCCCTGCAGTGTCTGACTTAATTCATTAGTAGCCTCACTGAGGATTGGCCAGAAAGGAGATCAGATTTGTGGAATTTGTTCCAATTTCTTAATCCTTTTCTTCTTTCATTAAAAAAAAAAAAAAACCTTTCAAATGAAAGACTTTCTCATCCTTTCATCCTCAAATGCCAGACAGGTCCTCTCTGACATCTAAGAAAGGACTGGCCCCTCATCTAGAACACTATCCCATATATCTTTTTTGAGCCTGTCAGGGAGGAAAAACTTTTCCTCTATCCTCTTATGTTCTGTCTCTGGGGTCTTGTGAATTAAGCTGACAAAAGACAGATTAACAGAGAAAAGACAAATATTAGGGAGTTCCCTGGTGGCCTAGTGGCTAGGATCTGGTGTTTTCACTGTGGAGTTCTGGATTCAATCTCTAATCAGTAAACCATGCTGCATGGCCAAAACACACACATAAACACACAAAAAAGAACAGGCAAATTTTAATATAATGTATTTTTAGTAATGTACCAATGGAATTCAAGAAAAATGTTGGGCTTATACATTATCTTAACAGGGAAAGGGATGGTGGGAGAGGGCACTTATGGGAAAACAAACAACTCGGGAAAGATAAATAGGCCCTTCCCTAGAGTAGAGGGGAGGTAGGATAGTTTCCTGACAATGCCTGCGTAGGGGTGATGGCGGCTTCTCCTGTCCAGGGATGAAAGTCAGCCTTGCCTGGTTGTTTCCAGGAAAGAGGATTTACGACAACCGAATTCTTCCGGAAGGCTGTACTTTAGGCAGAAAAGACTTTTCAGGAGCTAAAATGGCCTCTGTTCAAAATAATTTTTATGCCATAGAGGTGAATTCTGGACCCTTTCAAGTCCTTGTTTAGGGAAAGTTATGGGCTCAGAGGGCAGCAACTTAGGCAAGGCCTCTGCATCTAACAAGGTGCCTGTTGTACACACCCCAGGTGTTGACGCCGAAAGCTCAGCCTCTCTACACGGCTGCTGAACCACATCTCGGAGACAGAGTTCTGGGTGAAATAGAAATGAATAGCTCTGTCGCGTTGCCAGGCAAAGGGGCCACAGCGGCCTTGTATCTCTCAAAATAGTGTGTCCTCCCCTGGGAGGACTTGATGAGGAGTTTTATAGCTAAAGCCCCAGGGCGGGGTTGCTGACAAGACTAGAGTGTGTACAGGGCCCGTACTCCAGGAGTGGTCTAATCATGGTGAGCTTCTCTGGGCCCTTCAGTCTTGCTTCAGGCCCTTTCTTAGCTGTTCCTCCCTCGATTAGCAACTCTTGGAATCTGCCCTTGGGACTCAGGGAAGGTCATGGAGGCTGGAGTCTCCCCTACAAACAAGAGATGGGGGACAGAAATGCTTCCGGGGTCTTCCCTGGTGGCTCAGTGGCAAAGAATCACCCGGCAATGCAGGAGATATGGGTTCGGTCACTGATCCGGGAAGATCCCACATGCTGTGGAGCAACTAAGCCCGCGCACCCCAACTACTGAGCCTGTGCTCTAGAGCCCGGGAGCCACGACTACCGAAGCCCGCGTGCCCTAGAGCCTGAGCTCCGCAATAAGAGAAGGCACCGCAGAGGGAAGCCCGCACCCACAGAGTAGCCTCCACTCTGAGAAACTCTGAGAGTAGCACTCCACTCTGAGAGAAACGCCTGCGCAGCAACGTAGACCCCACACAGCCAAAAATAAA
>NW_011494874.1:1549287-1560433 GCF_000754665.1 Bison bison bison
CTTCCATGCCTAGGAGCCCACAGGGTCCTGCTTGATTTCAGTGTGAAATGCAATCTCAGTGCAGGTGCCTATTCTAGGGGTCAGGAGCCCCAGGTTTTCCTAACTGTTCGTAATAATAACGGTCCCGTCACACTTTTTTTAAAAAATAACTTTATTTATTTTATTTTTGGCTGTGCTGCATCTTCACTGATGCAGGCAGGCTTTCTCTAGTTTCAGAGAGCGGGGCGGGGGGCTACTCTTTGGTTGCAGTATGCAGGCTTCTCATTGCGACGGCTTCTCTTGTCGGACAAGGGCTTCGGTTCCCAGGCTGTAGAGCACACGCTCAGCAGTTGTGATGCACGGGCTTAGTTGCCCAATGGCATGTGGAATCTTCCCAGATCAGAAACTGAACCCATGCGTCTGCATTGGCAGGCGGATTCTTTACCACTGAGACCCGAGGAAAGCCCTCCATCACACTTTTAGTACACACGGAGCACTCGCCAAAGGTGTTAAGCCTGTAGTCTGGGGACTTGAGCTGTCACTTATTTCAATCAGAGCTTGAGGCATATTTGAGAAAAGAATGAATGAACGGTCTAGCAGATGTTCTCATTTGAGATTTTTTCAAACGTGATTGGACCTTGACGTAAGATGGCATCCACCCTTAAAAGCCTTTGCTAAACGAAGAACTCCTGGGAACTTCCCTGGCAGTCCAGTGGCTAAGACTCGTACTCCTAATGCAGGGGGCCCAGTTCAATCTCTGGTGGGGGAGTTAGATCCCATGTGCTGCATCCAAGGGTTCATGTGCCACGACTAAAGATCCCGCTGCAGCGACGAAGATGGGAGATTCTGGTGCTGCAACTGAGACCCAGGGCAGGCAAATAATAAATATTTTTTAAAAATCTAAAAATGCCTGACTTGGTCTATGAGTGAGAAATTCATCCAGCTGCCCTCTCGCTACATACTGCAGAACTGAGAGGAAGAAATGTGAAGTCTAACTGGCCAGAATGGCTATCATCAAAAAGTCCACAAACAATAAATGCTGGAGAGGGTATGGAGAGAAGGGGATTCTCCCACACTGTGGGGAGGAATGTAAATTGGTACAGCCACTATGGAGCACAGTATTGTTTTTTAGTCGATAAGTCGTGTCTCTCTTGCGACCGCATGGACTCTAGCCTGCCAGGCTTCCCTGTCCATGGAGTTTCCCAGGCAAGAATACTGCATTGACAGGGGTTCCTTTTACCACTGAGCCACCAGATGGTAAACTGAAAAAAACCCTAAAAATAGACCTCCCATGTGCTGTGCTCAGTTGCTCAGTCTTGGCCGACTCTGCAACCTTTGGACTGTAGCCCGCCAGGCTGCTCTGTCCATGGGATTCTCCAGGCAAGGATGCTGGAGTGGGTTGCGGTGCCCTCCTCCAGGGGATCTTCCCGACCCAGGAATCAAACCCGTATCTCCTGCATCACAGTCAGGTTTTTTACCCACTGAGCCACCTGGGAAGCCCAGAGGGATCATATGACCCTACAACCCCACTCCTGGGCATATATCTAGAAAAAAACATGGTCTGGAAAGATACATGCACCCCAATGTTCATTGCAGCACTTTTTACAATAGCCGAGACATGGAAGCAACCTAAATGTTCATCAACACAGGAGTGCGTACGGAAAATGTGGTACATATATACAATGGGGTATTACTCAGCCTTTAAAAAGAATGAAATAATGCCCTTTGCAGCAACATGGACGGACCTAGAGTGTCATACTGCGTGAAGTCAGACAGACGAGGAGAAATATCATATGACACCTCTTGTATGTGGAGTTTATAAAGAAATGATACACATGAACTCAGAAGAGACTCACAGACTTAGAAAATGAATTTGTTGCCAAGGAAAGCATAGTTAGGGAGTTTGGAATGGACATGTACACGCTGCTCTGTTTAAAATGGATAACCAACAAGCACCTACTCTGTAGCACATGGAACTCCAGTCAGTACTAGGCGGCAGCCTGGCTGGGAGGGGAGTGGCGGGGAGAATGGATATACGGATATGAATGGCTGAGTCGCTTCACTGTTCATCTGAAACTATAGCAATATTGTTAATTGGCTATATCCCAATACAAAATAAAAAGTTAACAAAAATGTGAGGTCTAAGATCTCTCTGAAAAACAAAAAACAAAATGTAGCAAAAGATTTCCAGATGCTTCTGTTACCCAAAAGCTGGGTTCACCTCTAGGTGAGTGTGGACCCAAAAGGCAGCCAAGTCAAAAACTGAAGGAAGGGTGCATTCCTTGCAGGAAGTAAGGAGAACACCAGGGGTCTTTCCTAAAGTGGTGTCAATTCAAACAGCAAAACTGGGGAAGGGGCTTGGGTGGTATATACATATTCATGAAGGGGATTGAGCAGAGGAGAATTCAGCATAGCAGTGGGGCAAAGATGCTGATTGAAATCAGGAGGGTCAGAAAACATCAACATCACGAACCTTTAGGTTCCAGTAGATCTGGTGGAGGGAGTTTAAATTCTGCAAAATAGCTCAAGAAAGCACTTCAGGCTAATCTTTACCTTTGAAACAGAACTGGGAGTCTTTACAACAGGTTTATTATCTTTGGTACTGTCACTTCTCTTGCCAGATAACAGTTTGTTCTCTGTGCCCTTCAGGTTGTTATTACTGAGCTCTTCCGCCTGCTCACCCCCACTTTAGGCCGCACCGTGTTTGCTCTGAGCTCCAGCTTCCTATTAAGCTAGCGCCGCTGTGGTCTCCCTCCAGTCACCATCACGATCATCTACGAGGCCCTCATCAGCCATGATGAGATGTTCTCTGCCATCTACCACATCCGGGACGTTGCAGACGCACTGTGGTGGACAGATTGTGTCTGGAGGTGAAAGCGAATATGGCCAGCAGGACAGAGGGTAACACCGATGACTCACTCGCTCATCGGTGGAAATTTCTCTGCTGAAGACCCCAAGGATGAAGGTGCTGAAAGCATAGCAATCACTGACACTGATATTGTCATGAGCCATCACATGCAGGAAATCCACTTCACAAAAGAAGCCTACAAGTGAAACAGGAGAGGAAGGGGGTGGGGCACAATCTTGAAAAGAATGGCAGAGCCATAGGATGCAACATAAATGGTTACAGCCAACGGGGTGCAAGATGGCGATGAGACTTCCACTAGACCTTGAGCCTCAGTATATGCTCATTGTAACGTATCAGCGAGCTAAGTGACATACTCACAGGCACTCATTAGCATATGAAATTACCCGCCCCAATAAAAAGTGACAACCCCACACCCTGGAGCCGCTCTTGCCTTCCGAGATGGCCCACGCTCCGTCTGTGGAGTGTTTCTCTCTAAATAAATCCACTCTTACCTATCGCTTTGTCTCTCACAGAATTCTTTCTGCGATGAGACATCAAGAACCTGAGCTTCATGAAGTCCTGAGACCAGATGTGTGATCTCAGTTAAAAGACCTTGAGCTCAAGTCCCAGTGTGGGTTGCACGGTTTCACAAGAAATGCATGGAAGATTACACGAGGTCAATCAAAGGGACACTTGAAGAAGAGACCAGAAAGACTAAAACCTTTTATGACAGGGGCTGCGGAACAGACCAAGCACATCCTTACTAGTTTCAGAAACGATTGGTTCTTTATTAGTGTAAACATGGATTCAGATGGCATGGTTGCTCTGCTGGACTGCTGTGAGGACGGTGTGATCCATACGTGATTTTCTTTAAGGATGGTTTAGAAATGGAAAAATGTGAACAAACTTGGCTGTGACTTTGAACCAACTATCCTCATAACTGGCTGCCTGCTGCTTTTCATCCACACAACACCAGGACTTAGACAACCGGGACTGATGTCATCCTGAGCTTTTCATTTATTTTCTCATTGATTTAGAGCTTCCCTGGTGGCTCAGAGTTGTTGTTGTGTTTTTTTTTTTTTTAATTTAAAAAATTTTATTTAATTGGAGGAAAACTGCTTTACAGTGTTGTGTTGGTTTCTGTCATACATCAACATGAATCAGTCACAGGGATACGTGTGGCCCCTCCCTCTTGAAGCTCCCTCCCGCCTCGCACCATATCCCACTCCTCTAGGCTGTCGCAGAGCACTGGGTTCAGCTCCCTCCCTCCTTAGGCAAATTCCCACTGGCTCTTTGTTCTACGTATGGCAATACATACGTTTCAGTGCTACTGTCTCCATTTGTCTCACCCTCTCCTCCCTTCCCTGTGGAGTGGAGGTATGGTTTTTGAGGGGGAAAAACACATGTCATGTAGGTTGTCTAAAAATTGTTGTTGTTCAGTCACTGAACCGTGCCCAGCTCTTTGCGACCCCATGAACTGCAGTATGACAGACTTTCCTGTCCTGCACCATCTTCCGGAGTCTGCTCAGGCTCACGTCCATTGATGCCCTCCAACCATTTCATCTTCTGTGCTCCCTTCTCCTCTCGCCCTCAGTCTTTCCCAGCATCAGGGTCTTTTCCAGTGAGTCACCTCTTCGTATCCGGAGGCCAAAGTATTAGAGCTTCAGCTTCAGCATCAGTCCTTCCAGTGAATATTCAGGGTTGATCTCCTTTAGGATTGACTGGTTTGATCTTGCTGTCCAAGGGAGTCTCAAGAGTCTTCCCTAACACCACAATTCAAAAGCATTGATTCTTTGGTGCTCAGCCTTCTATAAAGTCCAACTCACACATCCCTGTATGATTACTGGATAAACCATAGACTTGACTAGACAGACCTTTGTCGGCAAAGTGATGTCTCTGCTTTTTAATATGCTGTCTAGGTTTGTCACAGCTTTTCATCCAAGCAGCAAGCATCTTTAATGTCTAAAACTGAAATGCATTGAAACTAAACTAAACAGATCTCATGATTACGGAGACCTGTTCAAGGAGAAGCATGGTGGCCAGGCTTGGAACACCAGTTAGTTAGGCCCGAAAGGGCTTTTCTCATGTCCTGAAAGCTACCCTATTTGCTTTCTAACCCTCACTACAGACTGGGCAGCCATCTGGCCGGTGCTTGTCTCCACGCGTGCCGGGATGCGTGTCTCCTTCCGGGTTCCCCAGCTGGACTAGGACGCGTGCAGTAGGCGCTCCATAAACACGCGTGGAATGGCCTTCGCTTTGGCAGCACGTACAGTAAAATCTGAAGGATATAGAGATAGCGCCCCTAAGCAAAGATGACACGCAAATTCGTGAAGCGTTCCGTAAAAAAAAAAAAAAAAGAAAGAAAGAACCGCAACAACAACAACAATTAAAAAAACAAAAAACAAAAAACGTGTGGAATGAATGAACTCCAAGGCTGGATTTTCAACTCTAAGAGACTACTGAAAACCGAGGTACCCCGAGGGCTCTCAGAAGCTCTGCATTGGGGAGCAACCCGCAGTGACATTGGAGAGTATCCTAAAATAGGCCCGAAAGGGGCAGCATGCCCCCAGCGCGCGGGGACTGAGGTACCCCGCCCCGCCTCTGCACTCTGCCCCGACTTCCGACCCAAGTCGAGAGTGACTCCGCGATTCCTTCTGTTTGCACGCGGCCCCACGGCACTCAAAAAGCCTATTTTTCAAGACAGTTGTGAAACAAACCCATTAGCTGGAAAAATAAAAGAAAAAAAATGTCTTGTTCCTGTGGCCCGTACGGGGATCGAACCCGCGACCTTGGCGTTATTAGCACCACGCTCTAACCAACTGAGCTAACCGGCCACCTGAGCACAAAGCGCCGCCGGCTCACTTACCAGATATCCACGCCTGCGCCGCATGGAGCCGACCAAGCGCCTCCCGGCGGAGTCCGCCGCGCCGACTTCCAGCCGGCACCCGCCGGCCCGGGCTGCAGCCGTCCTCGTAGTCACCCCCATGGGCCAGATAAAACAACTGAGGCCTTTAAGGAGAGGGGAGGAGACTTCTTAGAGCGAATTGGAGGCTTTCACTGGACAAATGCAAGCTGCCCCTGAAACTTAACTGGGGAGTAGGATTCTCCAACTCGGTGCTATTTTTATTCATCACCGCGAATCTCACAGCGTGGAAACTTCGTGTATCAAGGGCATGGCTAAGTCACTTCAGTCGCGTTCGACTCTGTGCGACCCCATAGACGGCAGCCCACCAGGCTCCCCAATCCCTGGGATTCTCCAGGCAAGAACACTGGAGTGAGTTGCCATTTCCTTCTCCAATGCATGAAAGTGAGAAGTGAAAGTGAAGTCGCTCAGTCGTGTCCGACTCTTAGCGACCCCATGGACTGCAGCCTACCAGGCTCCTCCATCCATGGGATTTTCCAGGCAAGAGTACTGGAGTGATTGCCTTCTCCAATCAAGAGCATTGGGCACTGCTAAATGCAGTTTGGAAAATGCAGAAAACCAGATAAAGGACCAAAGAACCTCCGAATTCCCCACCGCCCCGAGAAACAATGGCTACTGGGGTCTCGGCATCCTTCCTGCCAATCTTTTTTCATTGGGCGGTGTATTAAATATATGCAACCTTGTGAAAAAGAAAATAATTTTTATGTTGCTTTTTGTACTTAATATTCTATTATATGTGTATCTCTAAGTGATTGAAAATGTCATTTTAAGTGGTTCCTCAATGTTTCTTAAGTAAGGCATAGTTTTTCCTCCTCCCTCCTTTTGGAAATGTCTAGAAATTGTCGTCATTTTGCCCTCTTTTGTTAACTAGCACATGAATAAATCATGAAATAGCTGTGGAATGGGCAATGTGACAGCCACTGCAAAGGCATAAGGTCTGTATGCAAAAAAAAAAAAAAAAAAAAAAAAACCCAAAACAAAACAGGAGAAAAGTGCTGGGAAGACAAAACCCAAAGACGTCCATTCCTCCAGCCGTGTGTCCCCGGGGTCTCTTGGTCCCTGAGAGGCCCTAGCGGCCAGCGGTAATGCGCAGGTGCTCCAGGAGTGCAGAAAAGGAGCTCCAGCTTTTCCTAGTCTAGGCCTCTGGTCTGATCACTCCAAAAAAAACTGCTCCCATGGGAGATGTCTCATCAAGGTTCCCTGTTGCAAGCAACAGAAGCCAAGCCTAGTTAATCTTAACTGAACAGATTTAATTGAAAAGATGTTAAGTAGGGAATTCCCCAGTGGTTAAAACTCTGCGCTGTCATTGCCAAGGCTCCAGGTTCGATTCCTGGTGGGGGAAGAAAGATCTCATAAGCCTCCAGGTGCGGCCAAAATATAAATAAAATAAATGTCATGAAAAGATGCACAGGGAACCCAAAGCCCCGGCTCTGTGACAACCTAGAGGGGTGGGATGGGGAGGGAGGTTTCTGATTCATGTTGATGTATGGCAGACACCATCACAATATTGTAATCATCCTCCAATTAAATAGAAGTAAAAAATAAATATCATGAAAAGATGTGAAGTTGTTCACCTCCCCAGCAGGAAGGCTGGAGAACCAAGCGTGGACAAACAGCCACTCAGTCAAAACATGCTCATTCAGCCTGGCCGTGCGCTAAGCCCTGGGACTCGTCTGTGAGCAAAACAGACCTAATCTTGTCTTCACGGAGCTCAGACCTGTGCCTCATCAGCGCAGGTGGCTCGGGCCTCTCAGGGACCAAGAGACCCCAGGGACACACGGCTGGAGGAATGGACGTCTTTGGGTTTTGTCTTCCCAGCACTTTTCTCCTGTTTTGTTTTGGGTTTTTTTTTTTTTTTTTTTGCATACAGACCTTATGCCTTTGCAGTGGCTGTCACATTTCCATTCCACAGCTATTTCATGATTTATTCATGTGCTAGTTAACAAAAGAGGGCAAAATGATGACAATTCCCAGACACCTTCAAAAGGAGGGAGGAGGAAAAACTATGCCTTACTTAAGGCATAGACAGGTCTGGCAAAGACAGGTTTTAGAGTGCTTAGACAGGCTTAGGTGCCGTGATGAGTGTATTAAACTGTGGTGCTAGTGGAGGGTGGATTGGACAAGTTCCTGGAGACTGGGACGCTTGACTGTGTTCTGAGGGACAAGGGTAGATCGGTGTAAGCCAAGGGGGTAGAGTGAGCTGCCTACGGTGAGCTGTAGGCAGGCATCCTGCCCATTTTGCTTACAGGTGAATGTCCAGAGTCTAGCACCCTGTCTGGAATAATACATGATTAATAAACAGGAGTCAGGCTGTTACTGAACCAAACTTGGGTCCCCTCGTTTGTTCACTGTAAAGCCCACCTACTGCCCCCGGGTCATGGTGAAGGAAAGGGCGACATCTATTGTAGGGAGCCAAGCAAGGAGTCCAGCAGAGCTGGTGCTCGGAATACCCCAACTCTCCAGTGGGTTTCAGCAAAGCATTTTGAAAGGCCAGGTGAGGGAGGGGGCATCACGGAGTATGTGATGAGCTCATACTCACTTCTCTGATTGGGTGATAGCAGTACCGGGATGGTGTCATGGGGTTAACATTATGGATCCCTAAGCACCAGTAGTCTGGGGCTTTGAGCTCATGGCCATCAGGAGGTTAATTTCTTCCATTTGGTGGTGATTGTTAGCACCTGTAAAACAACTCAGGCGCTGTGCATCAGATACTATTATCTAGGCGCTTCCGAGAGAAGCCAGCACAGAGGACATGGGGGAGGGGGTCTGTCCTGGGAAGGCCCCAAAGAGTTTTCAGTTACAAGATGGATAAACGAACTAATTTCAATATTATCTTACACTTTAAAACAAAGTCAGATAAAGTTATTTCTCTAAGTTCAAACTGTCCTTTTCTGGCCCAGCCCTGATAGGGTTGCCAGATTTAGCAAATACCTTAGCATAAGTCTGTCCTGCACACTACCTGCGGCATACTTATACTAAAGGTGGCCCGTGTGGTAAAGAACCCACCTGGCCAATGCAGGGGACATAAGAGAAGCAAGTCCCATCCCTAGGTAGGGAAGATCTCCTGGAGGAGGGCGTGGCAGCCCAGTCTAGTATTCTAACCTGGAGAATCCCATGGACAGAGGAGCCTGGCATGGGGTCGCAAAGAGTCGGACATGACTGAAAAAGAGACTTAGTGCATATACTAAACCAGTATGTGGTTGATCTGAAATTCGGTTTCAGCTGGCCATCCTGTACTGTATCTGGCAATCCCACAGCCGGAGTAACAGCCGCTTGAAAGACCCCACCTAACCTGCTCATTTCCCCACTTTCTTTTGCCACAGCCTCATCACCCTCTTTCGTGGTTGTTCCAGCCACGTTTCCTGAGCAAGCAAGGCACTCCCGGCCAAGGCCACTCAGGATTCAAGGTCGGGAGACGCAGTGACTAAATATAGCCGGCAGGGGGCACCCTAGACCGACGTAGGGAGCTGCGCACTTGGGTGCCTGGGCTCCTCGAAGTCTGGCGCTGGCGGAAGGCTGGGGCTTTTGCACAGCGCTCTTTTCCAAACCCTTCTGAACTTCTCCGGCCATTTCTCACCCCACTTTACAGGGCTTCCAGGACAAACAAGTCCTAATTTTCAATCTTTGAGTGAACCCAGGTCTCTCACATTGTAGACAGATGCTTTACCATCTGAGCCACCCGGGAAGTCCAGGAAAACACATACATGATCAGAATTACACCCGTATAGTTACATGGGTTTTTAAATATCCAAGGGGTGCTTTGTTGCACGCAACTATCTCAGATTTTAGTTGTTTGCTTTAAAATCAACTTATAAAACTTGTCATTCTGTTTATAAATTGCAGCCTTTGGTATGAAAATAAAGGCACCCCTGTATTCGTCTCCTCTCAGTGTGTGTATTAGTCGCTCAGTCGTGTCTGACTCTTTGTGACCCCCTGGACTGTAGCCCGCCAGGTTCCTCTGTCCATGGGATTCTCCAGGCAAGAATACTGGACTGGGTTGCCATTCCCTTCTCCGACTCAGGGATTGAACTGGGGTCTCCTGCACTGCAGGCAGATTCTTTGCCATCTGAGCCACCAGGGAAGTCCATTCGTTTCCTAGAGGTGCCATAATAAAACCCCACAAACTGGGTGATGAACACAACACAATTATTCGCTCACAGTTTGGAGGCCACAAGTCCAAGGTCACAGTATCTTCAAGGTTGGTTCCCTCTGAAGGTTCTGAGGAAGAACCTGTTCCAGGCCCGCTCCCACACTCCTGGCGGTTTGCGGGCATTCCTGGATGCTCCCCGGCTTGCAGAAGCATCACTTATCTCTCCCTCCGACCTCACACTCATGGATCCCACGTTCCTAGAACAGTGCCAGGCACAGCACACATTCAATTAACTATTTGTTAAATGAATGTCAAATTCACTGTGCTGAGCATTTCACGGCCTTTTCAATCTGGAAACATGTCCTTTTGTCCTGGCATTTTTTTTTTTTTTTCTGTTTTGGCCATGCAGCGAGGTTTGTGGGATCTTAGTTCCCCAACCAGGGATTGAACCCATGATCCTGCAGTAGAGTCTTAACTACTGGACCACCAGGGAAGTCCCCTTTTTACATTTTTCATTTTGACTAGGGGCCCTGGTGCACAGAGACAAAGAGAGAGCAAAGCACTTTCAACACTGAAGCTGAATTCTTGCCAGCCGATTCTGGAAAAAAAAGAAGGGAAGGAAAAAGAGAAGTGAAATGCTTCATTGTACAATATGTACTATGTCAAAGCTGTTAGACAATACAAAAGAAAAATAGACAAACAGAAGGGTTTTTCAGATGTTGCTTCTAATTTGCTACAACAAATAGGTTGATTCAAGGGCTTGTAAAATGTACTTCTTGAGAGTACGTGCATTCATTGGAGAGCTTTTATAAAGGTCTCTTTTAGACACAACAGCTGTAGAAGCACAGGGAGCTGGAAGCCGAAGACCCGGGTCAGAGCCCAGGGGTCCACCAGTGCGTGGGGGACTTTGGTAAGGACCTTCCCCTCTCTGGATCCCCAACAACAGGCCATATGACTTCTACAACCTGTCAGTCTGCCTGTTCAATTCCTCCCTATCACGGATTAAGGTTTACCCTTGTCGTTATTGTTGTTGAGTTGCTAAGTCGTGTCCAACTGTGTGACTCGAACTGTAGCCCACCAGGTTCCTCCATTCATGGGATTTCCCCAGACAAGAATACTGGGGTGGGTTGCCATTTCCTTCTCCAGGAGAATCTTCCTGACCTGGGGATCAAACCTGTGTCTGTCACTTGGCACTTTATCACTGAGTCACCTCGGATGCCCAAGGTTTGCCCTGGATGCTCAACACTCATCAAAAGTCGGCTTGCCCCTCATCACAGAGGACAGACAGAGCAGGTGACAGCTGATG
>NW_011494874.1:1560560-1574002 GCF_000754665.1 Bison bison bison
CAGGCAGTAAAGAATCCACCTGCCAATGCAGGAGACATGGGTGCGATCCCTGGGTCGGGAAGATTACGTGGAGGAGGGCAGGGCAACCCACTCCAGTATTCTTGCTTGGAGAATCCGGTGGACAGAGGAGCCTGGCTGGCTATAGTCCATAGGGTCACAAAGAGTCAGATGTGACTGAAGCAACTTAGTACGGATGCACTTACTGCTATACAACAAAGTGACTCAGTTATACACACACACACATACATATACACGATCTGTTTCATATTCCTTTCCGTTATGGCTTATCACAGGATACTGAACGCAGTTTCCCGTGCTATCCAGGAGGACCTTGTTTATTCATTCTACATATGCCCATTTGCACGTGTCAGTCCCTCCATTCCCCTTTGGCTTGCCTGCTCCGCCTTTGTCTCCACATCTCCTCCCTTCCCTAGGTGGCAACCGTGTGAACCTGCTCCTTGGGACTCAGGGGAGGTCATGGGGGCTGAATGACGTCTATTTCCTACAAACAAGACACTAAAAGGGGACACAGAAAGGCTTTTGTGCCCAGGAGTCCTACAGGGTCTTGTCTGGTTTCAGACTCTGGGAAAAAATCAAACAGCATACTCTAGAGAGACAGAGATGTCGCATGTACTCTTCACTCTTTGCATTGCTCTTCGCAGAGGGTATTTTTATCCTCATTGTTCAGAAATGAGGAAACACTGTCCCTGTAACTCGGCTGGTGTCACCCACTTGGCTCACTGATTGGGGTCACTCACTTGGCTCACTCTCCTACTACTTTAAGAATTTTTCTATTCTCTTCTTGGGAAAAGTTCTTTCACACTTAAAAATCTATTGTTCCATGTGTCTTTTTGCTGGAAAAGTGCTTGGACTCCTCTTTAGCCTGACGTTGACTTGTTTTACATTCACACTTGACCACAACCTCATTCATAACTGCTTTGGTTAACTGCCATTCTTCATGTTCATTTGAATGGCTAATGTTCTTGCTCTTATTTTACATTCCTGCTCTTGCTAAGTTTCCTCTGAGCTACATTTATTATTTATTTCTTTATTACTATTATTATTATTTTGGCCATGCCACATGGCTTGTGGGATCTCAGTTCCCCGACCAGGGGTTGAACCCAGGCCCCAACAGCAAAACCGCTGAGTCCCAACCCCTAGGTTACCAGAGAACTCCATTATTTTCTAAGATCAATCTGATTTCTAATATCCATAGGTAGATTTGCGTTTCATCCACCTCATCGAGGTTAACATGTATGAAATTTCTGTCTTTCCTAATTTTTCTAGCTTCTGCCCATTTCCTGCTTTGAACATTAATTAAGAAACTCAGCAGAAACAGATTGTCTGCTAAACATAGCTTGAATCTCTTGAGACTGGAAATTAGGGAAAAGCTAATGTTGGGATACAGGATGAACTGTCTGAGGAACAGTTTCGGAATGAGTCAAAAGGCGCAAGTGGCTATAATTAGGTGGTATTCATGCAGAGCTTTAAAAGCAGAGCTCCAGGGATGCAGGCTGGTTTCATTCACAAGCATCTTTCGAGCATGTGACATACGCCTGGTGGCTATCTGTGCTGAGCGGGCAAGGGGCTCAGGGTGGGCCTCCCTGGAGGAGCTCGCAGCCTGTTATTCCTCATCTGTCAATTCTTCTTTTGTCCTTTAGTGGAAGAGTGGTCTAAAGAAGCAAGGACATAGGCCACACACCTGAAACCCGAGAAGGCTGAACCCGCTGTCTATAAACTCTACAGAAAGACTTCCCAGGCTAATCTGAAGTAGCATTTCCTAGTCGTCTTAGAATTAAATAAAGAATGGGCTAGTGGGTCTCAAAATATGGTTGTAAGTGCAGCAGTGGCATCACTTGCGATTCTGTTGGAGATGCACATTTTCTTTCTTTTTAATATTTATCATACTTATTTATTTGGCTGCACTGGGTCTTAAAGTTGAGTCTGGTGGGATCCAGTTCTCTGACCAGGAATGGAACCTCTGCCCCCTCCATTGGGAGCGCAGAGTTTTAGCCACTGGACCACCAGGGAAGTCCCAAGATGTGAATTTTCAAGTCCCACCCCAGAATGACAAAGTCAGGAAGTCTGCGGTCGGGGCCCTGCAGAGTCTAGAATCATCTGAAGGCAGGTGAGTTCAGTGCAAGTTAAAGATTGAGAACCTCCGCTCTAGGCAAAATCTCACACAGTTCCCTTTCTGCCTTCCTACTAAGGTCCCTGTTTGTTTCCTTTGATCTTCCACTCCGAAGGCCCTTCCACTCCCTTCTCCCAAGGCCTCCAGGTTCAAAGTGCAGGTTGCAGACCAGGGTGCTGATGTTCGTGGCGCTGGAGGGCTGAAGTCCAATAGCCCCTGCTCACCTGGGGAGGCGCACCAGGGCTGTGTCTGCCTACAGGGGACGCCTTGCTGTGACCCTTCCTCAGGATCAGGACCCCCCCTGGGCTTCTTCAGGATTTCACTACTAATTGTCCACAGTGAAGGTGAATAGAAGATCCAAATGATGATGTTAAATGCATTCATCTGTTCACCTTTTAACAGGTATTCAGTGACTACCCAGAAAGTCCTTCTGCCTGCAGAAGAGATAAAAGACAGGTGGGTGGGCTAGGAAGCTTAGAACCTACCTTGGTAGAAGAAATGAATATGAAAAAGACAGTGTGAGAAAGAGAGATCAATGTGACTTAAATACAAGTCCCCACATAAGGGGAAAGACCACAAGGAGAAAGAAGAGAGAAATCAATTCCAGGGATCTGGAGAGATTAGATGTGGCTGTTCAGAGCCAACAAGGACAGGACCACCCACAGTAATACCCACACCTCATCCACTGCGAGAATGTAGACCATTCTCAGCAATTGGACTGCCGGCGTTCCAGAAATGTTAACATTACTCTGAACTAGCAGCAGCAGTGCTCAGTGGCTAAGTCATGTCTGACTCTGCGCTTACTCTGAAGGGATGCACAGTGAAGGGCCCGAGAGGCACCCAGTGGAGGGACTTCAATCACATCGATGTAGCATTCAGTCTCCTTGGAAAGAAAAAGAAGAGGCTACAAGTTGACAAATGGTGGAAAAATAAAAAGGAACTGGTTACTGTTTGCACGATCTGTAGTCGTGTACAGAACATGATCAAAAGCGTCACGCTGGGCTTCTGTTACAAGATGAGGTCTGTGCGTGCTCACTTCCCCATCGATGTTGCTATTCAGGAGAATGGTTCTCTTGCTGAAATCTGAAAATTTCGGGGATGGAAAATACATCCACAGGGGTCAGATGAGCCTAGACATGGCTTATTCAGTCCCTCAAGCCCAGGAAGATGAGCTGAGTCTTGAAGGAAACCACACGGAACTTGTGTCAGATTCAGCAAGCCACAAGGATATCAGGAAATTTTTGGATGGTATCTATGTTTCTGAAAAAGGAACAGTTCAGCAGGCTGATGAATAAGCTCTGGGTGGTCCGGCTACAGAAACCACAAGATGCCAGATGATTCTTCGGACTCATTTGTGATATTTTAAAGATGCAATAAAAGCTCTTTTGATTTGGAAAAAAAAAACAATAATAATACCAGCAATAATCACCCTGGTTTTTTTTTCAATTCACTTGATAAAATTCACATAATGGACCATTCTAACCATTTAATACATACAATTCAGTGGTTTTTACTAGACTTACAAAGTTGTGCAACCATCACCACTATCTAATTCCAGAATGCTGTCAACACCATAAAAAGAAATCCCTTACCTGTTAGCAGCCACTCTCATTCCCCCAGTCCCTGGAAGCCTGTATCTACATTCTGCCTCTATGGATTTGTCCAGTCTGGAATTACTCTGTAAATGGAATCCTGCAACAGGTAGCCTTTTGTGTCTGGCTTATTTCACTTAGCATCATGTATCATGGATGTACTGAATGTCATATTTTAAAATGATTGATTCTATGTTATGTGATTTTGACTCAAATTTTTAAAGAGAAGTAAACAAAACAAAGTAGATACCTTTTGATGCCTTCGAATTGTGGTACTGGAGAAGACTCTTGAGAGTCCCTTGGACTGCAAGGATATTATACCAATCAATCCTAAAGGAAATCAATCCTGAACACTCATTGGAAGGACTGATGCTGATGCTCCAATATTTTGGCCACCTGATGCAAAGAGGCGACTCACTGGAAAAGCCCCTAATGCTGGGAAAGATTGAAGGCAAAAGGAAAAGAGGAAGGCAGAGGACGAGATGGTTAGATAGCATCACCGACTCAAGGGACATGAATTTGAGCAAACTCCAGGAGACAGTGAAGGACAGGGAAGCTTGGCATGCTGCAGTCCATGGGGTTGAAAGGAGTCAGACACTACCTAGTGACTGAACAACAACAACAACAGCCTTTTGACTCAGCAGCTCCACTTTAAGAATTCCTCCTATGTGTATACATGAACGTATGGAACATGATGTATGTTCAGGGCTGGTCACTGCAGCAGTGTTTGAAAGATCAGCTTATTAGAAACAACCGAGATGTCCAGCAGGGAACCAGTTAAATCAGAGATGGTGCAACCATGAGGCGGGACTTCCCAGGTGGCTCAGCGGTAAAAGAATCCGCTTGTCAATCGAGGAGTCCAAGGAGATGAGAGTCAGATCCCTGGGTCAGGAAGGTCCTCGAGAGGAAGAAATGGCAACCCATTTCAGTATCCTTGCCTGGAGAATCCCATGGACAGAGGAGCCTGGTGGGTTACGGTCCATGGGGTCGCAAAGAGTGGGGCACGAGTGAGCGCACACAGACAACCAGGAACCAGAAGAGCCATTAAATAAAAGAATGAAACTCTTTGGGTACTGCTAGGGGAAAGTATCCAAGTATCAAGGAAAAAATGCAAAATACAAAGCGGAGTCTATATGAGACTACCACTGATGTAAGAAAGGGAAAAAAGAATAAAGATCCCTTATAACGAGTTACCTACTTTATGTGGAGAGGAACTGGGGACAGAACAGTGGGAGGGAGGATTTCCACTCTGTTCTGTTTTTGTTATTTTTGAATTTTGAATCATGGGACTATGTTATCTATAGTCAGTGGATATTCAATTGTAACATGCGACTGCAAAGAAAAGATATCCATTGACAATTATTTAGTGTGTCCCAGCCCAGTTAAAGCTCAAGGCTGTCGTCCAGGCATGAGGTCCCAAATCACTAAATTCTCAGGACGGCTGGGGAGAGCGATCCTGGGGCAAGTCGCCTACACTCAAAAGCCGGGAACAGCTTAAAGCTGCAGGGAGGGTTGCTTAGCAACTAGAGTGAGGAGGCGGGCCCTACTGCGCACGCGTACATGTAGGACCGGAGGGCGCCGATAGGTCGTTTTGCGCACGCGCGGACTCCGGCCTCCGGGTGGTAGGGACCTGACGGTTGCTAGGGTGACAGGGATACAACATGGCGGCCGGATCCTAACGCTCTCCGTTTACGGACCACCACGGAGGTCCTAGTTCGGGACCCTGCCTCTAAGGAGTGGAGCCAGGGCCTATACTTTCTATCCCTTTCTTCTCCGTCCAGTATCGGCAAGGGGTTGTCGCCGGCTTCCGCACCCAGGATGAAGAGTTGAGTGGAGCCGCGAGGGGCGGGACCAGAGGGCGAGTGGCGGCGGGGGGGGGGCGGCTTCGCGAGGCACTCGGCGGGCGTGGGAGGTGGGCAGTGGGGACCTCGGTGGGCTGTCGGGGACCCGCGTTCCCGGGGGCAGCCGGAGGGGGCAGCCCGAGGGCTTCAGTGCTGGTCCGGCTGTGAGGGGTCTCAGAACGTCGACCCGAGTCCAGCTGAGGTTTATTTTGGTTCGAGGTTACATTAGAGTTTGGGGAGTTTTTCATTCTTTTAAATGGTGGGTTGAAAACATTTGGCAGTAATGTAGTGAGCGGTTACAATGTGGCTTCCTACCTTTTATTGTCATTGGTTTAGTAGACAATTGAGAGGAAAGCTGGGCTGTGTATTTTACTTTATTATTATTTTGGGATCAGGTAGTACTGTTTTTGTCAGAACTTCTTTACAGAAATTTTGGAAGAGGCTTTCAGTGAAAGAGCGTTGCTGGGAAGTTATGAACTGAGATAGTCATCCTTGAAAATGTGAGGGGTACCGTATTTATCTGTGCTTCAGTTTGTGGATTATGAACAATCCAAGTGTAATCAACTAGAATGGGCTGCTTTTTTATTTTTACAGCACTGTACAGGTATACTTGTCGTTTATGCTATGAACCTGAGGTCCAGAAAAATTCCAACCTGTTTTGCTGTGAAAAGATTAAATTATGTTGGGTGTAGTTATGATGTTAAATTTGCATTGTATCCTGATTGTCAATTGGTAATCGGTATACAGTATAAATTGTGTAACAAAGATGTTTAAAACAATTCATCTCATTCATCCTTTCCAAGACATTCTTATTTTCTTCATATAATTAATTTTTCCCTGCATTGGGTCTTCGTTGCTTCACGCAGGCTTTCTCTAGTTACATCATGTGGGGGCCACTCTCTGTTGTGCTGCCTGGGCGTATTGTGGCGGCTTCTGTTTTTCCCGAGCACAGGTTCCGGTGCACAGGCTTTGATGGTTGGAGCACTCCGGCTCAGTAATTGCGGCTCACGGGCTTTAGTTGCTCCCAGGCGAGTGAAATATTCCCTGACCAGGGATCGAACCCCTGTCCTCTACGTCGGCGGGAGGATTCTTACCCACTGTACCACCAGTGAAGTCCAAGAGGTTCTTATTTTCTTTTGTTAGATATTGTTTACGTGATTATCTTTTTCAGTAATGCACCCAAAGCAGTAGTTAGAATACAAGGTCTACAAAAGGCTTTATATTTTTATGTATAGTGTGGACTTATATCGGAGAAGGCAGTGGCACCCCACTCCAGTACTCTTGCCTGGAAAATCCCATGGATGGAAGAGCCTGGTAGGCTGCAGTCCATGGGGTCACGAAGAGTTGGACACGACTAAGGACTTCACTTTCACTTTTCACTTTCATGCATTGGAGAAGGAAATGGCAACCCACTCCAGTGTTCTTGCCTGGAGACGGGGGGAGCCTGGTGGGCTGCCGTCTCAGGTCGCACAGAGTCGGACACGACTGAAGCGACTTGGCAGCAGCAGCAGCAGCAGCAGCAGCAGTGGACTTATATACACGTATTTTTTTTACTGTGTTCCTTTTTTTTCCTTCCCAGCTATTCATTTTGAAATTTTTCGAATCTACAGAAAAGTTGTAAGAAGAGTACACTGAATATTCGTACACCCTTCACCTAGACGCTCCACTTGCCTCATTCGTGTGCTGTCTCACTGTGCTCTGGCATTTTCTGTCTCTCTCAATTATGTATTTATTTTCACTAAACCTTTTGAGAGTTAGTTGTAGACATCATTACATTTCACCATTAATAATTCAGCAAGTATCTGCTAAGAACAAGAACATTCTCCTACATAATCGCAGTAAATAGCATGCTGATACAATACTGTTATGTAGTATGCAGTCTATATCTCACATTTCCCCAGTTATCCCAATAATATCCATGATAGGTGTTTTTATTTTTTCCAGGATCCCAGTCAAAAATCACAAATGTTAGCATATATATACAGACACACACACACACACACACGATCTATATGTTAACATTTGCATTTTATGATTTGTATCTTTTAAACTTTTGTTTTTTAAAAACTACATATTTATTTGGCTTCACTGGGTCTTAGCTGCTGCATGCGGGATCTTCAGTGCGAAGTCTTGGTTGTGGCACATGGGATCTGGTTCTCTGAGCAGGGATCGAACCCAGAGCCCCTGCATTGGGAGCTCAGAGTCTTAGCTCCTAGGCCACCAGAGAAGACCCAAAGGGTGCAGTTTAAATTTTAAAATGTTATGTGTTTTTCAGGTATAATTGACCCACAACACTGCTGCTTCCAGCTGCACAGCATAGTTAGTGTTTCTACACATTACAAAATGATCGCCATTTTTATGAGTTTATGAACAATTTTTCATCTTTTTGTATTTTCATGATGTTTAGTAATTCAGGTCACCATTTTTCCCACAGTGCATGAACTAATTAATTTGGTACAGCCTTCTTTATTGAAGGATCTTGACCTTGTTTTTAGCGATTTGGTTTGAAGGACTTTCTCAAAGAGAGTGGGAATTAGAAGCTGAATCCTCTTTTAAACTCTAGTTGAGAGTTACACTTAGTGATTAACTTCCCCCTTAGTCGTGACTGGAGAAGGAAATGGCAACCCAGTCCAGAATTCTTGTTTGGAAAATCTTGTGGGTGAGAACCCTGGTGGAGTATAGTCCATAGGGTTGCAAGAGTCGGACTCACTGAGCGACTAAAACAACAGCATAGTTCTGATGCTTATCACCTGCCTTGATTAAGATTTTCAGAAGCAGTTTTAATAGATAGTTGGATTTGGGTGTGGCAGTTTTAGAATTGCACAAAAGGTGAATTTGAACTCCATTTTCATGCTTTAAATAAGGCTCAAGTTCCACTTAAACAGGCCTTGGTTTGGTAAAAATGAATAGACTCTTAATATGAAGAACTTATTTATCTTCCGCGTTCTATCTGCCTTTTTCATATAGCTATGTTATTTAAACTTTTTATAAAAATGTGTGTTTAGTTTTGGCTGTGCTGGGCCCCGTTGCTGTGTACGCACAGTCTTTCTCTAGTTGCGGCGAGTGGGGGCTGCTCTCTAGTTGCAGTTCACGGGCGTCTCATCGCAGTATCTTCTCGTTGCTGAGCATGGTGAGCATGGACCTAGGCTCGTGGGCTTAGTTACTCCAAGGCAAGTGGGATCTTTCCAGACCAGGAATCAAACTCGTATCTGCTGCACTGGTTGGCAGTTCCCAGCCACTGGCCGCCAGAGAAGTCCTGTTAATGTTTATAGTCCTCAGCATATAAGTCTTTCACTTTCTTGGTAGGATTTGTTTTTATTATTTTTTGACGTGTTTTAAAAGGGATTATTGTTTATATTCCTTTTCTGATATTTCGTTAATCTTGTATCTTCCTGCCTTGCTGAACTTAATCAGTTCTTGTAGTTTGGGTGTCTTTAGGGTTTTCTATATATAGTATCATGTCATCTGCATATAATGATAATTTTACCTCTTCCATTCCAGTCTGGCTATCTTTTATTTTTCTTGTCTGATTGCTGTGGCTAAATCTTCCAATACTATGTTAAATAAAAGTGGTGAGAGTGGGCATCCTTATCTTGTTCCAGATTTTAGTGGAAAGGCTGAGTCTTCATTTTTATTCAGTTCGGTTCAGTTCAGTCGCTCAGTCATGTCCAACTCTTTGCAACCCCATGGACTGTAGCATGCCTGGCTTCCCTGTCCATCACCAACTCTCAGAGCCAGCTCAAACTCATGTCCATTGAGTTGGTGATGCCATCCAACCATCTCATCCTCTGTCGGCCCCTTCCCTTCCCGCCTTTAGTCTTTACCAGGGTCTTTTTCAGTGGGTCAGTTCTTCACATCAGGTGGCCAAAGTATTGGAGCTTCAGCTTCACCATCTGCCCTTCCAATGAATATTCAGGACTGATTTCCTTTAGAATTGACCGGTTGGATCTCCTTGCAGTCCAAGGGACTCTCAAGAGTCTTCTCCAACACCACAGTTCAAAAGCATCAATTCTTCAGCGCTCAGCTTTCTTTATGGTCCACCTCTCACATCCATACATGACCACTGGAAAAACCTTAGCTTTAACTAGACGGACCTTTGTTGGCAAAGTAATGTCTCTGCTTTTTAATATGCTGTCTGGGTTGGTTACAGCTTTCCTTCAAGGAGCAAGCATCTTTTACTTTCATGGCTGCAGTCACCATCTGCAGTGATTTTGTAGCCCAGGAAAATAAAGTCTGTTACTCTTTCCATTGTTTCCCCGTTTATTTGCCATGAAGTGATGGGACAGGATGCCATGATCTTAGTTTTTTGAATGTTGAGTTTTAAGCCACCATTTTCACTCTCCTTTTTCACTTTCATCAAGAATCTTTTTAGTTCCTCTTCACTTCCTGCCATAAGGGTGGTGTCATCTGCATATCTGAGGTTATTGATATTTCTCCCGGCAGTCTGGATTCCAGCTTGTGCCTCATAATTTTTACTGGCTACATAATATTTCAGCTTGTGGATTCAATCCCTGACCAGGGAATGAAGGTCCAGCAAGCCATGTGGCCAAAAAAAACATGCAGAACTTTTCTTTCACCCCCAAAAGTTGTCTTGCGCTCCTTTGCAGTCACTCCCCTCCTCCACTTCTGGCTCCCAAGATCATTGATATGCTTTCTATTGCTAAAGTATTGCCTTTTCTAGAATTTCATATAAATGCAGTAAATATAAATATATGTGGTTTTCTGAATCTGTCTTCTTTGTTTAGAATGTTTTTTTTGGGTCCATGCATGTAGTGGCATCTTAGTGAAAGTGAAGTTGCTCAGTTGTGTCCGACTCTTTGCGACCCCATGGACTGTGGCCTACCAGGCTCCTCAGCCCATGGGATTCTCCTTAGTCTGGCCCTTTTCATCGCTGTATTCTAGCCCGTGAATATGCTACCATCGGTTTATTCATTTTTCAGTTAGTGAACGTTTGGATTGCTCCATTTTGTGGCTATTGTGAATAATGCTGCTGTGAACATTCATGTACAAGTCTCTGTGTGGACATATGTTTTCATTTCTCTAGATTCCTTGGAGTTGAATTGCTGGATTGGGCTGGAAGTGTGTATTTACTTTTATAAGAAACTTCCTGCTTTCTAAAGTGGCTATGCCATTTTTAATTTACCATCATCCATGTGTGAGAGATCCATTTATTCCACATCCTAGCCAACACTTGGTATTTTCAGTCTTTTAAATTGGAGCCATTCTAGTGAATGTGCTTTAACTTGAGTTTTAAGAGCTAGTCGTTGTCATTTTATTTGTTCAACAACTGTCTACGGTCTTCCCCAGTGGCTTGGTCGGTAAACAGTCCTCCTGCAGTGCAGGAGACGCAGGAGACCCAGGTTCGATCCCTGGGTCAGGAAGATCCCCTGGGGGAGGAAATGCCAGGAGAACCCCGTGGACAGAGCAGCCTGGCAGGCTACAGGCCAGGGGGTTGCAAAGAGACAGACACAACTGAGCACATTAGCACACCCAGCACTGTCGTGAAAGGCACAGGTTATGGCTCAGTGTAGACATGTCAGGGGGTATTGTGACTGGAGTGCCTGGTGGACCGCCTGGAGCAGAAGGCCTGGAAGGATCCAATTAGGGAAGAGCAAGCACGACTTTGGTCGCCACTTGTGAAGGTCACGCTGCTTACCGCTGCAGTCTGTGGCGCTGTCCCTTATACCGAAGAGTGGGCTCTATATCATGGGCTTCCCTGGTGGCTCAGACGGTAAAGAATCTGCCTGCTAAGCAGGAGAGCTGGGTTCAATCCCTGGGTCAGGAAGATCCCCTGAAGAGGGAAATGGCAACCCACTCCAGTATTCATGCCCAGAGAGTTCCATGGACAGAGGAGCCTCGCGGACTACAGTCCATGGGGTTGCGAAGAGTCAGACACGACTAACACTTTCACATGTTCATATCATTGGCAGTGGGGTTCCCAAGCTCTGCCTTTCTCATGGGCATTGTCAGCTGAGCCATTACTTTGGAAAGGGTCTTTTACCATGGTCACCGCTCTTACGAGTACATTTGTGTGGCCTCTGCATCTCCTGGACAGCGTTCTGCTCATGGGAGACAGCAGTGGCAGTGTGGTTGGGAAATTCTTCTGGGGTCAGACTCCCTGTGTGTGCAGCCTGCTGCCTTATTGGTGTGACGCTGGGCAGAATACCTAAACTCTCGGTGCCACAACTCCTCATTTGTAAGATGGGCTAATGAGGTACCTGTTGCATGGGGTTGTTGAGATGATTAAGTGAAAAGTGGTACCTGAGGCTTAGCGTTCAGATCTTGGTGTTTGATAAATATCTTTTTCTGAAAGAAGGAACCAGGACTCCTTGGCCAAGTGGCAATCCTAGGACTGAAACAGAAATATACAAGATTTTGTAGTGCCAGAAAGTAAGAAAGTCCTGAGAAAACAGATAATGTAAACCTAGACAGACAAACCTTGTGGATGGGGGCATGTCAGAGGGACTGGGGAGCCAACAGAAAGAGCTCCTAAAGGCCAGGGGGGCATGTCAGAGGGACCAGGGAGCCAACGGAAAGAGCTCCTAAAGGCCAGAGCAGGAACTGTTTGAATCAAGACACTAAAGTAGCATTAGATTATCCCAGAATATAAAATAAATATCCATGGATTCCTGCTAATATTAATGAAAAAACATTCTGAAAGACAGTTTGATGGAGGACTATGAAGGTAGTTTAAGGAGCATCCTTCCAGTCATTTATCCTCCCTACCCTCCTGATCTCTCTGTTGTTTATATGGATGGTCTGACCTGGGAAAGGAAGTGACCTATGAGACAGGCGAGCGCTCTCATTGTGATCTGAAATACCCAGTATTTAAACACAGATGAATAAAAAAGGATTGGTTGCCAGTTAGTCAGTAGTCATAATTCTGTGATTCAGCTGTCGAAGTTCCTCCTGCAGTGTGTGTCTGGAGGACTGTAGGAATCCTGGATTGGGGGCATGTGACATGGCATTTCTTCTTTGATTCATTTGTTGAGGAGGATGTACAGGGCATGAAGGAGGCTAGTAGACTTTGCCTTTAAGAGGCTTACGGCCTTATGGAGAGAGGTGCAGAGTGGACACAAACAGGTCTGTGGCAGAGGACAGGGTGCCCACAGAAGGAGGAAAGGCGTCTGCTCTGAGGCTTACCTACCAGGTTGGTCCTGGGAGATTAGAATCTACAGCATCGCATATTCAGTTTTGGACACTAAGCATCCATTTATTTGGTCTTTAATATTATCTAAACAGGAGTGTGCCTCTCTTTTAAGTAAAGGACCTAAAACTGGGGGCTGGGGAACACACTCTGTCCCCGAGCTGCGGGACTGTGTCTTCCTGACCTCTGTGTCCTCCACGCGTCGCCCAGCACCGGATGTGTAGCTGGTGCCCGTGGGCCGCAGTGATGTCCACGGTCATGTAGTCACACCGCCAGGGGTGTTTAATTCATTTAGGCTGAAGTGCGGTGTGCACTGGGCTTCCAGGTGGCCCTAGTGGTAAAAACAAAAAACCCGGCTGCCAGTGCGGGAGATGGAAGAGACATGGGTTCGATCCCTGAGTTGGGAAGATCCCCTGGAGGGGGGAGTGGCAACCTACTCCAGTATTCTTGACTGGAGAATCCCACGGACAGGCGGGCTACAGCCCATAGGGTCATAGAGAGCTGGACACAACTGAATCAATGTAGCATGCACACATAGCAGAAATGGTGTTGGGGGCGGTGTGGGTCCCAAGACCACCCCTAGACTTGCTCAGAGAACTCACAGGATTCAGGTTACACTTTTGCTCACAGCTGTGATGTCCTCAGTGAAAGGATGCAGAGCAGCGAAGGAGAAAGTGACGCGGGGCAAAGCCTAGAGGAAACGAGACACAAGCTCCCGAGTCCTCTCCTCG
>NW_011494874.1:1574102-1580084 GCF_000754665.1 Bison bison bison
CCTCGTGGAGTCACCCAGGACGCACTTCGTTCTTCCCACAGCAAACTGTGATGGCACGTGTGACCTGTTTTCTGTAAGGATAGCTCATGAGAGCCCCGCTGCCCCGGGTTTCTACCGGGAGCTGAGAACACAGGCACCCTGTGCAGATTCAGTGCAAACCACACTGCTTGCTTGAGCGGGGCAGGCATCGTGAGTGACTCTTACCGCACGGAGACTGGTGGGAGCCCTTCCCAAATCTGGGTTCCCAGATGGCAGCCGGGGCCAGCCTTGCAGGCAGATGTCTCTACGGAGCGTGGCTTTAGGTCCGCCACGTGAGCTTTTTCTGTGCAGTAATAGACTGTGTCTCTCTTCAGGGAAATTTCTGGGCATTCCAGTCTAGTCCATCCAAGAGAAGGGAAAGGTTTGGTGGTGTTTTAATGAGCAGCGGTTATTCCCTGGCGGTTTCTTGATGAGTAGGAGTGGGGTTAGGCAGGTCAGGTGGGTCTTCCTGAGGACCAGAGGATGTATTACTCAGTAGAAGCATCCATCTGGTTGAATTTCCCCACCAAGTTTCAAGTTTGGAGGCTCCCTAAGAAATTTGTCAAAGTTGTTTTATGATGCTCCAAGCTGGATAAACTAGTGGTAAGCCACACACGGGGCTGTAATTTGGTCAGTTTGTTTTGAAGAAGCTTCTCGGGAGGATTCACCCAAGAATCTTACCGGTCTGGTTCCAGGACTTACTGGGCAGGTTACCTGTTTGAGGGAGGCTCTGGGCTTTAGTTGAAGCTGTGGTTGTCAAGCGGGTTACAGCTTCCGGTTTTAGTCAGAAGGGCTCTGATGCTTGTATCCTGAAGACCCCACCAGGGCTGAGCCCTGCCTTATTCTAGCCAACCGCTCTTGGAGGGCGAGTGGGAAGAACTGTAGAACTGGCAGAACAGCTTCAAACTCCTGCCATGCTGGGAGCTCGGTCAGTTACTTTTTACTCAGGGAAGACTTGGTGAAGAGGGATTGTAGGGCTTAAACATCTGCAGTTTGGGGGTCCAGAGCAGCCCCAGGAGTTCCTGAGAGACCTGTGTGTTCACACGCAGCGCAGCCCCCTGCGTGCTCCTGGGACACACGGCTGATTTGGGGCAAGTCAGACCTGTTTCTCTTTAACCTAACCCGCGTTCCCTTTGTTTGCTCGTGGAACCCCCTTTTGGGGAGTACCTGTTACTGTCTTAGGGGTGCTAGTGTTTTGCAGAACTCAGTTTGGAAAATGCTCGCTGAGAGTTTATCAGCACCCTCGGGTAGATGTCCTGCAGGTGATGCTTGGGGAGGCCCTTCCTGGTGTGATGGCCCAGCCTCTTCTAACACAAAGTACAGGCTTCCATCATGTTGTTTGCTCGGGACTGTGGCTTTTAGTGTACAGATTTCCTTACATGTGAATTGTTGTTCAGTCACTGAGTTGTGTCTGACTCTTTGCAACCCCATGAACTGCAGCACCTCAGGCTTCCCTGCCCTTTACCATCTCCCTGAGTTTGCTCAAATTTATGTACATTGAATCAGTGATACTATCCAACCATCTCATCCTCTGTTGTCCCCTTCTCCTCCTGCCTTCAGCCTTTCCCAGCATCAGGGTCTTTTCCAGTGAGTCAGCTCTCTGCATCAGGTGGCCAAAGTATTGGAGCTTCAGCTTCATTCAGCATCAGTCCTTCAGTGAATATTCAGGGTTGATTTCCTTTAGGATGGACTGGTTTGATCTCCTTGCAGTCCAAGAGACTCTCAAGAGTCTTCTCCAGCATCACAATTCAAAAGCATCAATTCTTCGGTGCTCAGCCTTCTTTATGGATGGAATGGTCATAATACTGAAACCGTATTTCGTTGTCCCAGGCGTTCTTTATTTTTTTGCTGTTGTTTTTCGTGTGTTTGTCTCGGTGTGATGTAGTTTATGTCCAGCTCTTGTAAGTTGCCAGGACCAAGTACTGTCAGTGTCGGGGCTGGCAGTCCTGCCCACAGACTTTTCATTTGGAAATAGGATGGAAATAGGATGGAGACCTGCTTGAGGAGCCAGAAGAGGCTCTCTGGAGGTAACCACCGAAGAGGACATCCAGCCTCCCTGTTAGGGGGTCTGTGGAGGAATGTCAGTGGCCCCTAAACTTTGCTTTTCTCATTCAAGAGGTGGTTTCAGTCTGCTTTAGTTGTGAGGACCAGTGAGTCTCACTACACTTCACAGTGTGGAGGTGTCTTATAATTATAGCCGCTAATTAAGGCTGAGCTTGAGAACAGGACACGTCTAGAGCAGGAAGGCCGGCACTCCCGGGAGCTAGAGCCGCGCTGAGAGCCCGCTCGTGCTGGTCTGGGCAGCGGGACTGTGCGCGTGGCTGTCCCGACAGTGGTCTGATCTGGGGCTGTGTTTCTTTGTGCCTTTCCCTGCATGTACTCTTTGTATCTTTTCTGTTCCTCATGTTTTCTACCTATTCCCACCTTTGGCTTGCTTTTTTTTCTTCCAGTTTTTAAATATTGGAGTATAATGTCCATCCAGAAAACCTCACGCTCCAAAGCAGGGCCTCCTCTTTCAGACAGAGCACATTTGTAATACCTCGCGTGAATTCTGATTTGAACAAACTGACAGAAAAAAGGCCCAGTTTTTTAGAGTAATGTTTTTGAGAAATAGTGTGCTTAAAGATTTTAAAAGTGCTTATCCATTAGCAAGAAGTTACGAGTGCAGGTTGGTGGGTTTTCAGAAAGTGAAATAGTCGTTAACCTGCTGCGCAGCTTGCGCAGAGCTCACCCTGTCCTGCAGCCCCAGGGCAACCGCTGTTCTGACTTGAACACCACAGAGCTGTCTGTTTTCACAGCTTTATTGAGATGTAATCTACATACTGTAAAGTTCACCCAGGTAAAGTACATGATTGGGTGATTGTTGGCGTTTTTACTGAGTGCTCCAGCCATCATCATAATCTATTAAAGCACTTTCATCATCGTCCTAAAAAGAAGCCGGGATCAACTCGAATCGATGCCCCATTTTCTGCAGACCCCGCCCACCCTTGGCAACCGCTGACCTACTTTCCGTCCATGGATTTGCCTGTTCTGGACATTTCATGTAAATAGCCTTTTGTGCTTGGCTTCCTTTACTTAGCATAAGGTTTTCAAGGTTCCTCCGTGTTGCAGCCTGCGTCTCTGGCTGAGTACTGTCATCGTGTAGCTAGACCACACTTTGTTGATCCATTTTATTTATTTGGCTGTCCCAGGTCTTAGTTGTGGCTCTTGGAATCTTCATTTATTTAGTTTTTATTGCGGCATACAGGATCTTTAGTTGCAGCATGTGGGATCTAGCTCCCTGATTAGGGCTCGAACCTCCCTATATTGGGAGTGCAGGGTCTTAGCCACTGGACTGCCAGGAAGTCCCTGTTGACCAATTCTTTAGCTGATGGACATTTCTTTTCTTCCCACTTTTGGCTATTGTGAAAATGTTTCCATGGATATATGTGTACCAGCTATTGTTTAGACTTATGCTTTCATTTCTCTTGAGTCTATACCCCAGATCGGAATTCTGAGCCATAGCTGTATTACTTTATACTTCCGGCAGAAGTGAATGGGAATGTATAGGATTTTAAAGAAAATCCAAATGTTGTGTCATTTTACCTGGAAAGACTTTACTATCAACACTTCTTGCTAACGGATAAGCACTTTTAAAATCTTTAAGCACGCTATTTCTCAAAAACATTACTCAAAAACTGGGCCTTTTTTCTGTCAGTTTGTTCAAATCAGAATTCACGCGAGGTATTAAAAATGTGCTCTGTCTGAAAGAGGAGGCGCTCCTTTGGAGCGGGATGGTTTTAAAGGCCTGCTCTCTGTTGCTGTGGGTTTGGGACCTGCCAGTGCTGGACTCTTTCTGGTCCAGGCTTGTTTAGTAGGTGTCTGATCTTTCTGCTTCGGGTCACTTCCACGCTCAGTGTTCTCTCCAACGTTCCTCTCAAGCCTGTCTTGTTCCGGTTGTGCCTTGCTGCCTCAATCTGCAGGAGTCTCCTCGCTCTCTTAAGGCAAGTGCTTGGGTAGGGTGGAGACTGGCTCCTTCCTGTGACTTTCCAGTGACCTTGGTGCAAGGCTGAGTAGCTTGTTCACCTGTCAAGTCTCACACCTGCTTTCTCTGAAGATTTTTTGGTCTTCTCCTCTTATTTGGACCACAGAAGCTTTTCCAACCCAGGGAAGCGTTTGCTTTCTGGGCTTCTCTCACGCCCCCGTTTCTGCTTGGAGAGTAGCATGTTTCCCGTGTGCTCACTTCTGTCTGGAGAGCCCTTGTCGGGTGGTCGTATTCAGCACCCTCCGTCATCCTGGCTCTTCCTGCTGCTGTCCCTGGGCCAACAGGCTCTGTGGACACTTGGTCTGCGAAAGGCGGAGTCACTGCAGGCAGTCTGCCGTCGCCGGCAGTTGCACCCTGATGAGCCGGGCCCTCCAGCGGCCGGCCTGCCCCCTCGCTGCTCCATGGCCTGGTTTCCGTCTTTGTTCCCAGCGCGCTCCAGGAGACTCCTTTCTGTGCCTGTCAAGGTTCGGTCAGGAAGACAGGAACTGCTCCGGGGTTTCAGGTGGCAAGGGATTTAACGTAGTGACTTGGAGGCTTATAGAACCACCGTCTGTGCCCAGGTGATGGTGGTAGTGGCCACAAAGCCAGGGAGACGTGCTGTCAGCTTCCAGAAACTCAGGGAACAAGCGCCCCAGGAGCCTGCCACAGGTCCGTCGGGCCTTGTGTGGGACCTTGGAGTGGTTTTCAGGAGTGTGCTCCCAGCCGCTGGGGCACGGCCAGGCCTGCCAGAGGCTGGGCCCGGGCTCGCCACTCCTGCGAGGGCCACCCATGCAGCCCGCCTCGGAGCCTCTGCTCTCACATCCTGTAGGGGTCCCCAGCCTTTGCTCGCCTCGCGTCACTCCTGCTGCACGAGGGAGACAGACTGTGCTGCCCACACACAGCCCAGCTTCTCTTAAAATAAGGGGAGCACCAAACCTTAAAAACATAACAAACCATCCTCGGCATGTTGCTCTTGGATTATCTTACAGATGAAGACATCTGCTGTCTGGAAGCAGGTATGAAACAGATGCATAAATAAACTTTTATTTTTATAATTGTTTTTATTTATAGACTATAAAGCAATTGGCAAAATAGGAGAGGGAACGTTTTCTGAAGTTATGAAGATACAGAACCTGAGAGATGGCAACCACTACGCATGTAAACAGATGAAACAGCGCTTTGAAAGGTAGGCAGCCCGAGGCCGGTTGGAGACTAAAGACAGGCACAGGTGTGAGTTGATAAGACCAACTTAATGGGAAAGTTATATTCATGCGATAGCAAGTAACATCAGATTTCTTTGGGCAGAGAGGATTAAAGGCTACTTTTATTTCTATTGTAGTGGAATTTATTGATGTCCCAATTTCAGTTCAGTTCAGATCAGTCACTCAGTCGTGTCTGACTCTTTGCGACCCATGGATCGCAGCACACCAGGCCTCCCTGTCCCATCACCAACTCCCGGAGTCCACCCAAACTCATGTCCATCCAGTCGGTGATGCCATCCAGCCATCTCATCCTCTGTCGTCCCCTTCTCCTCCTGCCCCCAATCCCTCCCAGCACCAGAGTCTTTTCCGGTGAGTCAGCTCTTTGTATGAGGTAGCCAAAGTACTGGAGTTTCAGCCTCAGTATCAGTCCTTCCAATGAACACCCAGGACTGATCTCCTTTAGAGTGGACTGGTTGGATCTCCTTGCAGTCCAGGGGACTGTCAAGAGTCTTCTCCAACACCACAGTTCAAAAGCATCAATTCTTCGGCGCTCAGCTTTCTTCACAGTCCAACTCTCACATCCATACATGACCACTGGAAAAACCATAGCCTTGACTAGATGGACCTTTGTTGGCAAAGTAATGTCTCTGCTTTTCAATATGCTATCTAGGTTGGTAATAACTTTCCTTCCAAGGAGTAAGCATCTTTTAACTTCATGGCTACAATCACCATCTGCAGAGATTTTGGAGCCCCAAAAAA
>NW_011494874.1:1580184-1581196 GCF_000754665.1 Bison bison bison
CTCATGTCTCCTTCATTGGCAGGTGGGTTCTTTACCACTAGCGCCACCTGGGTGTGGGAGGTATTTGGGGGGCAGTCTTGTCTGCTCAGAATGTGGCTGCAGACGGGAAGTGATGCCACACAGCGCTCAGGCTGGTGAGGTGACGCGGGTGAGGGAGGCGCAGCAGGAGGCGCGGCTCAGGCCTCCCGCAGGCTCGTGCCCTCGGGGTCCATTCCAGGCTCTGCGTTGCTCGGCGTTCTACTCTAGGCTTCGGAATGAGGCAGGGCTTCCCCCACAAATCATCCGCCTGGCTCAGGCCTCCCGCAGGCTCGTGCCCTCGGGGGTCCATTCCAGGCTCTGCGTTGCTCGGCGTTCTACTCTAGGCTTCAGAATGAGGCAGGGCTTCCCCCACAAATCATCCCCTGAGAGGGACTCTCCTTCCTCCTTGGGTTGGGAGCCTCATGCGGTGCCCTGAACTGCTGAGTGCTCATCGTTCCCCGTCGTTAGAACAATACAGCACTGTCTGGGGGAAGCACGCTTGCCTGAGCCGACCCCAGTCGCAGCTGGTTTTGGAGGCCAGCGGAGGTCACCCGAGGGAAGCAGAGAGCAGGAGGCGGAAGGTTGGCCCACGTTTATCCAACAGCCCTGGGTCTGACCTCCCCGTGGCGTTAGATGTCAGGACAGATGAGCCTTGTAAATACCACACAGCAAGTGTTAGACTCCATGGATCATATTATTCTTACCGAACAAATGAAAATCACTGCCTTATGTCATATGAGGGACTCTTTATATCTGAAATAGAGTTTTAGCGACAGTATCATAGATGATTTAAAAACTGTGATGTTACCTCAAGCAGGTTAGGCCAAAGCGCAGATGATGTGCTGTAGAGAACTTTTAGATCGAGAAGCTGTTCTTGCAACAAAGGGGACCTTTAACATGATGTTAAAGGTGCATGTGAAGAGTTCAGATAAAATTATATTTATGAAGTGAGAGCATGGAAAGAAGTATTATGTCAAATGGACATATTTTATAT
>NW_011494874.1:1581296-1604851 GCF_000754665.1 Bison bison bison
CAGGCCTTGACTAGATGGACCTTTGTTGGCAAAGTAATGTCTCTGCTTTTCAATATGCTATCTAGGTTGGTAATAACTTTCCTTCCAAGGAGTAAGCATCTTTTAACTTCATGGCTACAATCACCATCTGCAGTGATTTTGGAGCCCCAAAAAATAAAGTCTGACACTGTTTCCACTGTTTCCCCATCTATTTCCCATGAAGTGATGGGACCAGATGCCATGATCTTCATTTCCTGAATGTTGAGCTTTAAGCGAACTTTTTCACTCTCCTCTTTCACTTTCATCAAGAGGCTTTTTAGTTTCTCTTCACTTTCTGCCATAAGGGTGGTGTCATCTGCATATCTGAGGTTATTGATATTTCTCCTGGCAATCTTGATTCCAGCTTGTGCTTCTTCCAGCCCAGCGTTTCTCATGATGTACTCTGCATATAAGTTAAATAAGCAGGGTGACAATATACAGCCTTGATGTACTCCTTTTCCTGTTTGGAACCAGTCTCTTGTTCCATGTCCAGTTCTAACTGTTGCTTCCTGACCTGCATATAGGTTTCTCAGGAGGCAGGTAAGGTGGTCTGGTATTCCCATCTCTTTCAGAATTTCCCACAGTTTATTGTGATCCACACAGTCAAAGGCTTTGGCATAGTCAAGAAAGCAGAAATAGATGTTTTTCTGGAACTCTCTTGCTTTTTCCATGATCCAGCGGATGTTGGCAATTTGATCTCTGGTTCCTCTGCCTTTTCTAAAACCAGCTTGAACATCTGGATATACACAATTCACGTATTGCTGAAGCCTGGCTTGGAGAATTTTGAGCATTACTTTACTAGCATGTGAGATGGGTGCAATTGTGCAGTAGTTTGAGCATTCTTTGGCATTGCCTTTCTTTGGGATCGGAATGAAAACTGACCTTTTCCAGTCCTGTGGCCACTGCTGAGTTTACTATAATACTAATAAATAATGGTCACAAAAATTTATACTGGAGAAGTATACCTCACTTTAAACCGTCTGTATGTTCCTAAGAGTTGTGTCTGTTGGATTTTTATAATTGAAACCTTAGATTAGAGATATAGAGGTCCTTGTGATTTAATTAGCTGTGAATCAGTTACTGTGTTGAAAAATAACTTTCAGATAAGATTAGAGAGATGTGTTCACTGGGAGGGACCAGTGCACTTCGTGGCGCAGGGAGTCCTCTGGTTCTCACTTCGTCCCTTGCAGACCGCATGGCCTTTCCCACAGAGCAGCCTCTTGGAGTCCTTGCGTTTACAGCTTCTCACCACGGACCACCCTGAGTCAGAGACCACGTGTGATTAGGAAGCTGTCAGAATAAGGAAATAAGCGATGGTGTCACTGCAGCTGTTCTGCTTTTCAGTAAAGAGGTTTGAAACTCAGTCTTTTTTAATATCAAAGGAGTTGAAGCCTCTGAATATCTAAGGCAGCGTTTTAAAAAGCATAGCAATGTCCTGAAAATGTGGAGCCTCCTGAGTGTTTTGGGGTATAGGCCTTGATTTAAACTCTTAGGATGCAAAGATAGTGTTTCAAATTGGAAAGCAGCTCAGGCCTTTTACCGCGTCAAGGAGATTGGGTAACAGTGATGTCGCCCTGGTAACATCCCCACAGGGCAGGCGTCATCGTTACTGTTTTGCACCTGAGGAGAGGTGGTTAGCGATGTGAAGTAACTTGACCATGGTCACCGAGGTCACTGGGCGGGCAGAGCTGGGCCAAAGCACGCGGTGTTTAACTGCTGCACCGACGCTGAGGTTACGGGGCTTCTGCTTCTCCTCCTTTCTATCACTTCTTCCTCCATGTGTTCTGAATTCTCTGTATTTCTTTGTCCACCCCCAACCTCTGTCTTTGCCTTTACACTATGCCTGGTGGAGAATTTGCTGCCCAGTGTTCTGATTACCCCCGTCGCCCAAGCAGACGGCCTCACTCAGCCGCTGTGGACAAACGCCCCACAAGCCCAGCGGAGCAAGACAGGACTCTGAGCGGCGGGTGGGGTGCATCCGCTTGGTCAGAGGCCCGGGCTCCCTGTCAGCTCGGGAGCTCCCTGTCGGGTGCGGGGTGGACGTGCTTGCAGACGGCAGGACTTCCCAGCTGCAATTTTGGTGGAGACATAAACACGAAGTATGTGCCGGACAGAACACCTGCAGACCCCAGGACTCCCACGACGGTTGCTGGGTCAGAACCATGCAGAGTTAGGCTGCTCTGGGGAACCAGCCGGCCAGGAGAGGTCACGTGGGCCACTGCTGGGCCTTCAGGACGCAGAGAGACCTGTAACATGTGAGAAGCGCTCCCCTGGAAGGAGGTTAGAGTGGTTTGAGGGCAGTCCTTTGGGGAGGCAGGGAACACTCAGTTTATCTGGAAAAGTGCCTTGGGCTGACCTCAGCCCCTGGGGAGAAGGTGGAGTCACCCGAGGGACGCGGTTCCCACCAGGTCCCGATGCTGAAAGTACCTCGTCCACCTGGCCCTTGGCTTCCTTGTCGTGAGGCGCGGAGGACTGACCGAGGTGGGAAGCTGAAGGAGCTGTCACGCAAGGCCCATGGTAAACGCTCGGGAGACGCTGGCCCGCGTTACGATGTGTGATCCTTTGTTCTGTTTCAGAAGCAGTTGTCCTAACTTTAGAAGTGATTGATTAGAACACTTGTTTCTCTTTTAAAAAACCCATAATAAGTAAAGATTTTCTAATAGAGTGTCACTGAATCAGTTATACTTTCCTTGTTTTTTCTAACGTGTGTGTGTGTGAGGGGGATTATTGATGGCCACTTTCACATGCTGGCTTCACTTAAAAGGAAACACTGAACTGGCGGTGTCTGGTGGCTCTTTGATGTCCAGAATCCCTGGTGGTGTCTCCAGCTTAGCTCTGACAGGTGTCTGCTGGCCTGTGTAATCCAAACCCACAGGGAATGGGTTTTGCCTTTTCTCTTTTGAGTTCTCGTTTGCTCCTAGACATACGTTGATAGAAACCCACAGGGAACAGGTTTTACGTTTTCTCTTGTGAACTCTCATTACTCTTACACATGTGTTGAAAACCATAGGCGACTATAATCCAGTGCTCTCGTTATTTATTCGATAATTGTTCCAGCTAAAACTGAGCCAGCCCTGGCTGTGGAGAGCACCTTCAGGGTGGCCCCTGTGTTCTTGAGGCATCCCCCATCATCTTCTTTTTTTTTAAACCTCTTTTTTTGCTACCGGAATGTCAGCATCTTTAGGTCCTCTCAGCAGACAGAGCTAGCATATATGTACACTACCCTCTCTCTCTTCATTCCAATAACCTTGAGTGCATATTGATGTAAATAAATGGCCAAATGAATAGATAAATTGGGATGAGAGGGAAATTTTTTTCTCATTTATGATTCATAGGTACAGAGAGGAATGAGGGAAATGGAAAATCATCATTAGTATAAGTAATCATTTCTGCAGGCGAGATAAATTTGTGAATGCTAAAATTAGTAAGCTAAAACTTGAAAGAGAATGGGATTTCTGCACAGCCTCAAATGATCTCCTGAATATTTATTAATTACCGTGGTGGTTTTAACTTATGTCCACAAATTGTTTGCTGTTTCTTCCTCCGGGAGGTAGGGCTTAATTTCCTTCCATTTGACTGAGGGCTGGACTTGATGACTTGCTTACAAAGAGTAGAAAATGAAAGGGAAAGATAGTTGACTTTACAGAGAAAAGTCTGGTAGATGCTACTTAACTAAATCATTAATATCAGCATCATCAGTAATAAGACATGTTGATATCACATACCTTCTGATAAATGGCATGGGAAGAGCCTGTCCCCTCTGTGGTATTCTCTTTCAAAGGTCTGTAATCTCAGCTGATTTATGAGAATACATCAGGAGAGCCCACACTGAGGGGCATTCTACAAAACACCAGCCCAGCCATCCTCAAAACGGTGAAGATAATGACAAGGACAGGCTTTGGGGCTGTCAGAGTGGGGGGACATGGCCACTTACTTGCAGTGTGGTCTGCTGGATCCCAGGAGAGGAAAAGGCATCAGTGGAAGAACTGGGCAAATCCAAATAAAGGGTCTAGTGTAGTGAGTGGAGTCGTACCAGCGTTCATTTTCAGTTTTGGTAAATGTTATGTGAGACGTTAACATTAGGGGAAGCCAGGCGACAGGGGCGTTCTTCACTGTTGGTGCAACTCTTCTGTTAATCTAAAGTAACTTCAAACTTAAAAAACAAATCAGAACAAACAGAAAATAACCATAGATGATCCGGAATGAGTCATTGTACGTGGCTTCTAACGTTGAAAAAGGTATTGCTATTATTTCTGTTTTACAGGAAGACATGACTGTAGTTTCTAAAAGAAAGTTCTAGAAGAAAGACAGCTGCATTTGGTGTCACTTCTAGGAGTTTTATTGCCGACCATTTATTGGATATTCCAGTGTCACTGATCCTTGATCCACAAGTTTTATTCTGTTCTTTGGTTTTATTTTTCTTTTTCAACCATGAAAATAGTATCTTCAGCTTTTAGAGCTCTGGAATATAATATCGGTCATCATTATAAATCAGTTTAACCTTATTCATTTGAAGAATAATTTTAGGTTCCTTTAAAAATCCGTTTCTGCTCTGCTTATGGTTGAGTGAAACCTCAGAGTCACCTTGCACAGTTGTGTGGGTGGTGTGGGCAAGAAGAGTCAATCAGTAACAGCGGCAA
Source organism: Bison bison bison (assembly GCF_000754665.1). Taxonomy (NCBI): domain Eukaryota; kingdom Metazoa; phylum Chordata; class Mammalia; order Artiodactyla; family Bovidae; genus Bison; species Bison bison. The sequence goes on from NW_011494874.1 coordinate 1,585,955, forward strand.
GTCACGCTGAGTCACGCAGCCAGAAGGAGCTTGGTTTCGGAGCCTCTGACCCAGCTCCTCCCAGAGTTACTTCCAGCCCTTCCTTTCTGCTCCTCTGAAATAGAAATCGATGGCTTTGGCAGTCTCCTTTGCTGATAGGAAGTCAAGGTGAGGTATTATAATAGATTAGTTCTTTAGTACTGTGTGGGGAGGGCATTTGCAGCTCCTGATATTTGTCTTCCCTCAGTGGCTCAAAGCCTTAGTTTGGGGATGATGAAGTTAGTTACTTGCATAAGGCCAGCAGCGTGACCCAGTCGCTTTGATATTTTTTTGCTCTGTCTTCAGAGGGTTCTCCCGCCTATTCTCACCAGAAATACACTGTTAATAAGATGCTCCTTTTTTTGCTACGACTGTATTCTTCCTTTAGAAATGTTGTAAAGAAGTGGAATGAGTCATTTAAAAAGTCTTGATGTTTGTAGGAGCTCTCTTTTTGTCCCGAAGCAGTAAGAGACGCTCGTGCGGGTCCTCACCAGCACAGGGTTACTAGGTGAGGGCAGAAGCAGCAGCTCTCCCGATTTTAGTTGTGTGACCTTGGGCAGTTCGTTAATCTCTGTGTGGTTCAGTTCATGTATACAGTAGGGACGACCACAGTGTCTACCTCGCAGGATCATTGGGAGGGTTAAAGATGCAGGTGAGACACTTAGCACAGTAATGGGTCAACTAGTCGCCTAGCAGTTGGTGCAAGTTACTCAGCAAGATAGTTTGAAGACTATTTGGAAAATTGGGGTGCAATAATAAATGCGAGTAGCAATAGTGAAAATGGAGATTACACAGGCTTCCTTGGTGGTCCACTGCTTAAGACTCCGTGTTTCCATGGCAGAGAGCACAGGTTCAATTCCCAGTTGGGGAGCTAAGATCCTGCATGCCTCGTGGCACAGCACCCCCCAAAAAAAGTGAAGCTTGCAGCAGTTGTTCCAGAGCATCTGGTGCCATGCCCAGTACCAGGGGAATTGCATGCATATGTCGTTTAATCCTCCCAGTAGCCCTAGGGGAGAGTCTTCCTCCAAATGAGGGACCCTCCACTAGAGGGCGAGCTCCCATGAGGGGCGAGCTCCCAGCATTGCAGATCGTCTGTGGGACCCCCGTCTGTGTGGGGCCGGGGGCTGTGTCCTTTCAGTGCTCTGCTGAGGGAGGCAGTGCGGTGCCTGCCCTTGACTCAGAACACGGCTTTTTCCCAAGTCACATCTCTCAGTGGTCCTCACATTACTTTTACAAAAATAAGTCTTCAGTGTGGGATTCTAAATAAAAACAAAGGCAAGAAACTCATGAGTCACTTTAAAGACTCTTTTACTTAAATAGGATATAATTACAGAACTTTTCAGTATATACAAAGTAAACAGTAGTATAATGAACCCCAGGTGCTGCAGCCACCACCACCAAGCCTGTGATTTTTAATTAATCTGTATAACTCCGTCTGGTCTCCCGCCCCGCTTGGTTGCTGTCGTGATTCAGTCACTCAGTCGTGTCCAACTCTTTGCATCTCCATGAACTGCAGCACACCAGGCTTCTCTGTCCTTCACTATCTCCCAGAGTTTGCTAAAACTTAAGTCCATTGAGTCGGTGATGCCATCCAACCGTCTCATTCTCTATTGTCCCTTCTCCTCCTCCCTTCAGTCTTTCCCAGCATCAGGGTCTTTTTCAGTGAGTCAGTTCTTCGCATCAGGGGACCAAAGTATTGGAGCTTTAGCATCAGTCCTTATAATGAATGTTCAGGACTGACTTCCTTTAGGATGGACTGGTTGGATCTCCTTGCTGTCCCAGGGACCGTCAAGAGTCTTCCCCAGCCCACAGTTCAAAAGCACCGATTCACTGTCTAAGTTTGTCATAGCCTTTCTTCCAAGGAACAAGCGTCTTTTAATTTCGTGGCTGCAGTCACTGTCCACATTGATGTTGGAGCCCAAGAAAATGAAATCTGACACTGTTTCCATTGTTTCCCCATCTGTTTGCCATGAAATGATGGGACTAGAACCCATGATCTTTGTTTTTTGAATGCTGAGTTTTAAGCTTTTCACTCTCCTCTTTCCCCTTCATCAAGAGGCTCTTTAGTGCCTCTCTTCTTTCTGCCATTAAAGGGGTGTCATTTGCATTATCTGCATAGTGATATTTCTCCTGGCAGTCTTGATTCCAGATTGTGAGTCATCCAGCCCAGCATTTCCTACGATGTACTCTGCATATAAGTTAAATAAGCAGGGTGACAATATACAGCCTTGATATACTTCTTTCCCAATTTTGAACCAGTCTGTTCTGTGTCCAGTTCTAACTGTTGCTTCTTGTCCTGCATACAGGTTTCTCAGGAGGCAGATAATGTGGTCTGATATTCCCATCTCTTTAGGAATATTCCACAGTGTGTTGTGATCCAGAGGCTTTAACATAGTCCAGTGAAGCAGAACTAGATGTTTTTTGGAATTCCCTTGCTTTTTCTGTGATTCATCATTTGTTGGCAATTTGATCTCTGGTTCCTCTGCCTTTTCTAAATCTAGCTTGCACATCTGGAAGTGCTCGGTTCATGTACTGTTGAAGCCTGGCTTGAAGGATTTTGAGATAATCTTGCTAGCATGTGAAATGAGCTCAATTGTATGGTAATTTGAACATTCTTTGGCATTGCCTTTCTTTGGGATTAGAATGAAAACTGACCTTTTCCTGTCCTGTGGCCACTGCTAAGTTTTCCACATTTGCTGGCATGATGAGTGCAGCACTTTGACAGCATCATCTTTTAGGATTTGAAATCGCTCAGCTGTAATTCTATCACCTGCACTAGCTTTGTTTGTAATAATGCTTCCTAAGGCCCACTTGACTTCACATTCCAGGATGTCTGGCTCTAGGTGACAGATCACACCATCGTGGTTATCTGGGTCATGAAGATCTTTTTTGTACAGTTCTGTGTAATCTTGCCATCTCTTCTTAATATCTTCTGCTTCTGTTAGGTCCATACCATTTCTGTCCTTTATCGAGCCCATCTTTGCATGAAACGTTCCCTTGGTATCTCTAATTTTCTTGAAGAGATCTCTAGTCTTTCCCATTCTATTGTTTTCCTCTTTTCTTTGCACTGTTTACTTAAGAAGACTTAATTCTCCTTGCTATTCTCTGGAACTCTGCATTCACTTGGGTATATCTCTCCCTTTCTCCTTTGCCTTTCACGTCTCTTCTTTCCTCGGCTATCTGTAAGGCCTCCTCAGACAACCGCTGTGGCTTCTTGCATTTCTTTTTCTTGGGGATGGTTTTGGTCGCCACCTCCTGTGCAGTGTTACGCACCTCTGTCTGTAGTTCTTCAGGCCCTCTGTCTGTCAGAGCTAGTCCCTTGAATCTGTTCATCATCTCCACTGTATAATCATAAGGGATTTGTTTAGGTCATACGTAATGGCCTACTGGTTTTTCCTGCTTTCTTCAATTTAAGTCCAAATTTTGCAATAAGGAGTTTGTGATCTGAGCCACAGTTAGATCCTACTCTTATTTTTCCTGACTGTGTAGAGCTTCTCTATCTTCAGCTGCAAAGGATATAGTCAATCTGCTTTTGGCACTAACCATTTGGTGATGTTCATGTGTAGAGTTGTCTCTTGTGTTATTGGAAGAGGGTGTTTGCTATGACCAGCATGTTCTCTTGACGAAGCTCTGTTAGCCTTTGCCCTGCTTCCTTTTGTACTCCAAGGCCAAACAAGCCTGCCACTTTGGATATTTGACTTCCTACTTTTGCATTCCACTTGGTTATTATTACACAATTTTTTTTTAAAGGAAACATTTGCATTCATTGAAATGCACATTTTTGAACTGCATGATTTTTGCAAGTGGATAGCTCCCTGTACTCACAGCACAGAGCGCTACTCTCACCCGAGCTCCTTCATGCTCCCTACTTAGTCCTCCCTCCCTGCCCCGGTGGCCACTCTTCTGGGTTTTATTTTGTTTCTTTACTCTCTTATAGAAATTCCTGTTCAGAGAAGGCAATGGCACCCCACTCCAGTACTCTTGCCTGGAAAATCCCATGGGCGGAGGAGCCTGGTAGGCTGCAGTCCATGGGGTCGAGAAAAGTCGGACATGACTGAGTGACTTCACTTTCACTTTTCGCTTTAATGCGTTGGAGAAGGAAATGGTGACCGACTCCAGTGTTCTTGCGTGGAGAATCCCAGGGACGGGGGAGCCTAGTGGGCTGCCGTCTGTGGGGTCGCACAGAGTCGGACACGACTGCAGTGACTTAGCAGCAGCAGCAGCAGCAGCAGAAATTCCTGTTAAATGGAATCTCTCCACTCCTTTAGCGAGCATACATGCAGTCTCCGAGGTTTATCCCTGTTGTCCTGTCGGCAGCTGATACCTTCTTACCGCTGAGTGATGTTCATTCCAGTCTGTGACTGCAAAACGCCTTGTTTATCTCGTCTCTTGTTGAGGAACTTTTGGGCTGTTTCTGGTTTTGGACCACTGTGAATAAACCTGTAAAACTTCATACAAGACTTTTTATGGTTATCTATATATATATATATTTTTTTTTTAGGTCATTACCTGGAAATAGAATCTCTGGGTCACAGGGTAGATGTATATTTAACTTTACAAGAAACAGCCCAGCCTTTTTCTGAAATGATTATACCTTTTTCCACTTCCACCAGCAAAGAACCCAAGAGTTCTAGTTGCTTCATATCCTCTTCAGCATTTGGTGTGGTTAGTCTTTTAAATTCTGGCCACTCCAGTGAGCGTGTCCTTTTGCTTCATTATGTGTGTGCTTGAATGTTTATTTGGCTGCGTTGGGTCTTAGTCATGGAGCTTGGGATCGTCGTCACGTCAGGGGGTCTTTCACACGCGCAGCCTACACACTGGCTCTGTGGTCGTGGTGTGGGCTCAGCACTTTCGGCACGCGGGCTTGGTTGCTCCGCAGCACGTAGGATCTTAATTCCCAGACCAGGGATCGAACCCTCACCCCCTGCATTGGAAGCTTGGAGTCTTAACCACCGAACAGCCTGGGAAATTCCCCAGCTGGTTCTTTTGGAAGCAGAGGCTTGCCTACATCCCTCTGTGTTCCACTCCGTGATGTTTTGTGTTTCCAGCAGGGCAGTAAAAAGACAAACACACAGAAAAAACCTGAATGTCACTTGACCACAAAATTCAAAGCAACTCCAAGGCAAAGAAAAGTGGTTACTTTGCAGATTTTTAGTTTTTTTTCCCCAAGATCTTTAAAAGCAGGAGCAGAGTTGCTTTACATCTGAGCTCACACTGTTCCTTGCACTGAGGCGCGCAGAACCCCGTCAGGGTGCCCGTCTAATGTCGGCACTGATTCCTTGGTTCTGAGTGAGTGCCTGGGGAGGCATAAAATGATTCTGTCTGCAATAAGAAAATGTGTTTCAGGGTATCATAGCTGGTTTTCATATTAAAGATGAGAAGAGTGAGTAAATGTTTGTCTAAATGACAAAGCTGTTTGACTGACTGGTCCTAAAAGACTGATTAATTTTTTCTTTTTTTTTAGATCGGGTGTATAGTTCAAAACTTAGAACTGTTGCTAGCCTCGGTTGGTTTCCGCTGTTCCCACCCAAGGCTGGGCGTCTTGGCGCCGTTGGCGTCGGGGCCTTGGCTCCTCTGTTACAGGTCCTGTCCTGTGCACCATAGGAGATTTAGCATCGTCCTTGGCTGCTGCCATCGAACGGAGCAGTGACACTGAAACTGTCTCTAGTGTGGTCCCGTGTCCCTTAGCGGGGCAAGGTCCCTTCGGTTGATAACCACTGGCTTACAGCATGCCCTGGGCAGAGGCGTGGCAGGCATCAGTGGGGGGTCTTCAGTGGCCTGGTCCTGGGTCAGGGACTCTGCGGTGTGGGACTGTGGGGCGAACCGTGGATGCCCTTCCAGCGCGCACCCCAGGGAGGGAGAGATGCTTGGCAGCTGTTGGATTAGCGCCCCCCAAAGAATGCTCTGCTTGATGTTTTCTTCTCCTTTTGCCTTATTGGTGTGTTTGTTCACCTCCTCTGCCCTAAGGAAAATAATCTGTATCTGCCATGTCACTCAGAGGACGGTCTGACGTGGTGTGTTCTCTAGAACCTTAGTTCTAAGGGACGGTAACTTACTAGTATGTAAGAGAGGACCCTGTGCCCCCAGAAAGTCTGGAAAATGTTGGTTTAAATGAAGGTGAACCGTTGTCCTTATTTTGTAGGATTTTTGAAAGCTTCTAACATCAACTGTAAATTGTCACTCTCCAGAAGGAACTAGATTGGCCCTGTCTCACGTTTCCTCAACATGCAGTTTATCCACAAAGCGTTTTCCAGAGAAATAAAATTCTGTGGGACATGTTTTGGGAAATACTGTTCTAGAGTCACCTAGAGGAGGCCAGGATGCGGGGAGGAGCAGGTGGTGGGCTGGGCACTGAGCTGGCGGAGTGGACAGACAGGGTCATGGTCTGGTCCCTACACGCCCCAGGATGGCCATCCGTAGTGGTTATTAGGCAGTGAAAAACTCAGATTCTAGGCGGGAAGGAGCTGCTATCCTGAGCCTCCAGGGTGCGGCCCCACCCCCACCCCCTACGCAGCATGCTTGGCCCCTTACCCAGTAGTCGTGGGATCCCCCACTCTCTCCAGCAACTAAAGGGTTACAGTCCCGGCTTCAGCAGGGACCCTCCTTAAGTCTGCTGCGCCAGCAAAGTGAGCTGTTTTTTCTGGTTGGTTGTGGACCATGGTGTGTAAGTTGCTAATATTTTGAGTTTCATCCTGGGTATGAGGGAGGACACGGGATGACGGCTAAAAGGGGCCTAAGGCTTTTTGTCAGGAGTGCCCTTCTGCTCAGGAGGCTTTGTGTCAGGAGCGCCCTCCTGCTCAGGAGGCTTTGTGTCAGGAGCGCCCTTCTGCTCAGGCTGCCCAGGCTTGTGCTCCAGGCTCCCGTTTGTGGCCTAGCATGAGAGAGACTGGAAACATCCAGCCATGTTGATTTACAACAACAGTAATATTATACTGTTGGATATAACCACTCTTTGAATAACCAAACAAAATGCTGAGCTTTACTCTACATGTTGAAAGTTGGTTGGGAATTCCCTGGCTGTCCAGTGGTTAGGACCCGGTTCAACCTTGGGGCCCAGGTTCATTCCTTGGTCTGGGAACAAGAAGCCCACAAGCCACCTGGCAAGGCCAGGGAAAAAAAAGAAAAAAGAAGTTGATGAAATAGTTTTGCCAGTTCAGAGAAAGAATATTTCCAGAATCAGTTTCTTTTGGAGTCGCTGAGATGGAGTCTCTGGTGGACAGAGTCATTCAGCTGGGATGACTCCACGGGCCCAGCCACAGGGAGAGGGCCCTGGCAAGGGTCAGTCTGGAGGGTGGCACAGCCAGCCTCTGGCCGTTGGCCTCCACTGTATTGTTGTGATCTGGGATGTGAACACAGTGGCAGGGAGAGCAGTCTCCATAAAGAAAAACCTCGGTAACGACACACCTGCTGAGAGAGCGCCTCTCCCCGGATGAACGACTGAAAACGCGTGCAGCTGCGTTAAAGGTCAGAAAGAAGGCCAGTGTGAACGGGAGATGCTTATTTTCCAATGTTGCTTACATTGCTCAGTTAGTTCCTATAAACTGACTAGTGGAAAATTTTAGTCTCTGTTTCTATATTTATTAATTGTAAGAGAAACTACCAAAGCATTCTTTCAGGAGTTTAGATGGGAAGAGTTTGAGTGCATGTCCAAAGCTGTAAGAGCCTCGATTTTTGTAAGATAATGTGGAAGTGAGGTATACTTACGTTCAGCTGCTGATGGGAGAAATAAAACTTGATAAACTTGCTTGGCATTATTTGTGAGCTTGTAACTTGTGATCATGGATGATAAACAGCGATTTGATAACCTGACTTTAAAGTTGGCCCAGATGATACACCGGTTATTTGTTCTTCCCTGCACAATAGCATTGAGCAAGTGAACAACCTGCGAGAGATACAAGCGCTGAGGCGCCTGAACCCGCACCCGAACATCCTCACGCTGCACCAGGTGGTCTTGTAAGTATATCGGGCTTTAGGAACTATCTAACCTCGGTGATAATCGTTAGATCTCTGTTTAAGAAAGAAAACCATGGTAGACATTTTAAATATTGGCTTTGTAGCTCAGACACATTTGGGCCAGTGTCTGCATCCGAGTCCTAAAGGGAAAGGCCTTCGTTGCAGTGACTCCGTGTCACAGCAGTGAACACCATTCAAATGGTCCCCCTCCCGGAAGCTCAGCTGGGCTGCTGTGGAGGCGGCGATGGCTCAGGACACCTGCGTGTGAGCCTGTGGCCCTCTTTCAGGGGCTGCACTTAGGTCATGCCTGCAGTTGCCATCTTGGTATGACTTCAAGCAGCCATTCTTAACTGTATTCCACATAATTTCAGGGGATTTTTCATTTCTGTTCTAATCAAGACGGCGGAGTGCAGCTCGTCTGGAAGGGCTTGTCTCCTGGGGACTGGGGCTGGGATCTGGCCTGAAGCTCCGAGAAAGCGCCCCTCAGCGGGAAGCCTGGCCTGTACCACCATCTGGGGAAACCGTAGTCTCTGACCATTGAGCTGGGGAGGTTTTCATCAGAGAGCTGACCAGTTCTAAACTCAAAACGCAGTGCCTTGTCTTGGCCGCGTGGCCTCCTGGCCTGCATGCTCTGAGCACGTATTCGGCCGGTCCGGAGACTGCAGCCTGCACGGGGCAGCGGTCACAGTGCTGCCTGTGCCGAGTGCTTCAGGGGCAAAGCGCTTCTGTCCACGGCAGCCCAAGGGACAGCGCGGCCCCATCCAGCCCCTCCACAGGCACCCTGAGGGGCCCGGGGTGTCACTGCAGGGGCGCGGGGAGAGGCGTCTTCCTCTTTTTGCCCCTGGCTGGGTTGTGTATTTCACTCCCACACTGTGATGTATCTCAGTGGCATGGAAGTAATTTAGGTGAATTAAAGCTGAATTTGCAGCCACAGAGCTTGAATTAAGTCCTACTTTCTTTGTTTTGCTTCTCCAACTCCTCAACCTGTTTCTTCTGTCTGAAGATATAATAGTTACTTTCATAATCTCAAGATGGTTTTTTCCCAAAATTGTGGGAGACCAGCTTTTAGAATTTCTGCCCAAAATTGTTTTATTATTATTTAAAATTATTTTTACCTAAAATACTGATTGAAAATCAAAACTTCTGCTGTTTCGGTCATTACACTTTGGTCTTTGCTATGGGAGTGTTTTATGTTTATCAGAAGTGTTTACAAATGAGTTAAATATTTGATGCTTTTATTCTGATTAATACAAGGAAAAAACCATTTTAAAAACCTGCTTTCTTCTTCAGTGACAGAAAATCTGGTTCTCTTGCACTAATATGTGAACTTATGGACATGAATATTTATGAGCTAATACGAGGTATGTAGAATAATTTGAAAGAGCGTCTAAAATCTTTTAAAGTTTATAGTTCCCATATATTTGTCTTAATTCTCAAAATCATCGATCGCCGCAGTTCAGTAGTTGTGTATAAGTATACAGCCATGTGTGCTAGGTCGCGTCAATCGTGTCTGACTCTTTGTGACCCAGTGACTGTAGCCCACCGGGCTCCTCTGTCCGTGGGATTCTCCAGGCAAGAATACTGGAGTGGGTTGCCCTGCCCTCCTCCAGGGGATCTTCCCGACTCGGGGATTGAACTCGTGTCTCTCATGTCTCCTTCATTGGCAGGTGGGTTCTTTACCACTAGCGCCACCTGGGTGTGGGAGGTATTTGGGGGGCAGTCTTGTCTGCTCAGAATGTGGCTGCAGACGGGAAGTGATGCCACACAGCGCTCAGGCTGGTGAGGTGACGCGGGTGAGGGAGGCGCAGCAGGAGGCGCGGCTCAGGCCTCCCGCAGGCTCGTGCCCTCGGGGTCCATTCCAGGCTCTGCGTTGCTCGGCGTTCTACTCTAGGCTTCAGAATGAGGCAGGGCTTCCCCCACAAATCATCCCCTGAGAGGGACTCTCCTTCCTCCTTGGGTTGGGAGCCTCATGCGGTGCCCTGAACTGCTGAGTGCTCATCGTTCCCCGTCGTTAGAACAATACAGCACTGTCTGGGGGAAGCACGCTTGCCTGAGCCGACCCCAGTCGCAGCTGGTTTTGGAGGCCAGCGGAGGTCACCCGAGGGAAGCAGAGAGCAGGAGGCGGAAGGTTGGCCCACGTTTATCCAACAGCCCTGGGTCTGACCTCCCCGTGGCGTTAGATGTCAGGACAGATGAGCCTTGTAAATACCACACAGCAAGTGTTAGACTCCATGGATCATATTATTCTTACCGAACAAATGAAAATCACTGCCTTATGTCATATGAGGGACTCTTTATATCTGAAATAGAGTTTTAGCGACAGTATCATAGATGATTTAAAAACTGTGATGTTACCTCAAGCAGGTTAGGCCAAAGCGCAGATGATGTGCTGTAGAGAACTTTTAGATCGAGAAGCTGTTCTTGCAACAAAGGGGACCTTTAACATGATGTTAAAGGTGCATGTGAAGAGTTCAGATAAAATTATATTTATGAAGTGAGAGCATGGAAAGAAGTATTATGTCAAATGGACATATTTTATATGTGATTTAAAATATGTGGCTTAGTAAATAAAATAAATAGCATGAGTAGACAAGTTTTACATCTGTGGAAGTTGATATAAAACTTTTGGATCCAGAAACTTTTACATCTTTTGAGGAAAGTAGGAGATTGCCTTGTGTCTGGGAATATATGGTATTTCTTTTAAGTTACAGACCTTGGGTATTTTATTCATAGACAAGCCTCTCACTCAGGTGTCTTGCTTTAAGTACAATTTAAAATAAACTTAGTCATCTGGTTTCTTGGTCTAACACCTATTAAAAATAAGAGCTCTTAAAAGGAGCTTCTAGAACTTTACACACCAACAGAAAGTGACAGGTGGCGATCCAGTAACGGGGGAGGAGACTGGAAATACAAAGCAAACCAAGAATGGTCGGGAAAACAGCTGTAAGCTGCCAGGCTCCCCAAGACAGGTTAGCGGGAGCACAGTCGTGTACGGGGTTGTGGTCACCATATCACCTAGGATATGCTGATGGGAAAGTGGGTGAAACGTTTTTAAAAGATCCCATGTAAAATACCTCCAAATAGAAAAGAGTTTATATCTGAGGAGTAAACCTCACTTACCTGGAAATTTCACTTGAGGTCTTATTCCAGACAACTTGGATAAGTAAGTGTTACTCTATGATTAACTTTCAGGTACACTAACTAACTTAGATTATTCACTTTGATAGTCTCTGTGTAATACATATTTTAACAGTGTATCAGGACAGGGTATCAATGTAACCAAGAGAAACAACCGCTAAATTTGCAATGATCTTTTTACCAGTTAGCCGACATTTTGTTCTTAATGAATCTATAGAATCACTTCCTTTTAGTATAATAACAATTCTCTTGGTATAAGATACATATGTTAGAATTATGATTGTTAGAATGTGATATTTTAAAATTCGAGGGGAGGGGATAATTTCTGGCAAGTTTCTGTGTGTTTAGATTGGAGAAAACTTTGTTTAGAAATCAGTATTTTAATTTCCAGTAGTAGGGGAGTTGTGTAATTGGAGGAAGTGAATCTGTTTCTTTCAGTATCTGTCTACAGAGACTGCAGAAAGCAGACTGTTGTATTAAGGCTCTACGGCCGCTGGTTCATCCCGTGGGTGCCAAGTGGCTCCACAGGCCAGGCGCTGTGCTCTGAGCATGGGATCAGGTGCTCTCGGTGCTAAGGGGCCTATAAGTGTCAGAGATGTTAAAATGTGGGGAGCACGGTTGACTGATTGTCAAATGCTCACTGTTGGAACGTGAACCCTGATTTCAGAGTTGGCTTAGTGTTGAGGAAATACAGTCATCCCTCCGTGCCTGCAGGCTACTGGTTCCAGGAGCCCCGCAGGTACCAAAATCCATGGATGCTCAAGCCCCTTGTATATAAAACGACTCAGGGATTCAGCCAACCTCAGAAACCTTGCATGCGGGACCCGTGGACAGAGACCCGGGGGTTCGGGGGCGCCGACTGTGCGGTGATGACAGTGATGGCTGACGGCCCTGAGTGCTCACCACAGGCCTTGCACTGCCCCTGGCTCTCGCGAGGAGTCAGCTTATTTCACCCCGAGAGCCTGTGAGGCAGATTCTGTCATGATTGCATGTTCGGGATGGTGAAAGGGAGGCATGGAGAGACAAAGGACCCGTCCACGGCTGTGGGCCTCATCCGTGATGGTCTGGGGTCGGGACTTGGGCAGCGCCTGCTCTTGCCCACCCTGCACGGCCCTCTGGGCAGCCCTGAGTGGACCGGGAAGGCCTGGCAGCCAAGGCCACCACCGACCACTTTTGGGCCACGTAGTCCCCTGCTGTGGCTCCTCTGCCTGTCCTCCTCGACAGACTTGGCCACCCAGACCCTGAGATTGCCCCGGCAGCACATGGGCCGCCTTCTGGAGCACAGGCTGTTCCAGGTCCGGGGCTCGTCTTGTCACCTGTGAGTGGACCAGGCATCCTAAAACAAATCCATGACTCTGAGCCAGGTAGGAAAAAGCAAACCAAGCTTTGTCTGTAAGCGTAGCATTAGTTTGTTTCCCTGAGGAGCTTAGGCAGTGCGTCTGAGCTGTGGAGCACTTTATACAAGGGGATTGCTCATCCACGGATTGTGGTACCTCAGAGGCTCCTGGAACCAGTACCCTGCAGACACCCAGGGATGACTGTATTTCCTCAGTGCTGAGGCAACTCTGAAATCAGGTTCATGTTCCAGTCACTATGCAACGTAACGATTTTGCATGACAGGTTAATTACTGTGTCAGATTAATTCAGTTATATTTTTATGTATGATCACATCTGAGCCACTGAACTGTAAGATGCAGTATTTTTTATGTACCAACAAAAAGGAAGAAAAACATTGCCACTACCGCTCTGACACATACCTTTCTTATCACTTAGCAATTTTAGTTCTGTCCTTAGTAACGGGACTCGTTCAGAACTATTGAGACAGTTTCCACCCATGTCACTTTTGTGCGTATATAAAAAGGAAATGCTGGGAGGGATTGGGGGCAGGAGGAGAAGGGGATGGCAGAGGATGAGATGGCTGGATGGCATCACTGACTCGATGGACGTGAGTCTGAGTGAACTCCATGAGTTGGTGATGGACAGGGAGGCCTGGCAAGCTGCGATTCACGGGGTCGCAAAGAGTTGGACACGACTGAGCGACTGAACTGAACTGAAAAAGGAAGTAGACATGACATAAACCCATTACGGCATCCCTAACTTTTCCTTGAGATACTCTGACGTGGCGTGACCGCTGAGCGTCGTCCTCACATTGTCTGTCTGTGGCGTTCAGGGTGTGAGTGAGTAGCATTATTTTCGCTGGAATTTTCTGAAGCTGATGGCACCATCCTGTTAGGTCAGTACTGGTGCTTCTGGGAAGTGCCCTCTGGTTCTGTGTCAATGGAGCGCGGGTGTCCCCGATCGCACTCCAGGCCAGAGCACGCACAGCGCCGTGCGCATCTCACAGCGGCAGGTCCTGGTCTGGAAAACGGGGGTAATCATGGTGTCTGGCTCTCAGGGTGGTTGTGAGGAGTAAATGACAGGTGTGAGGTGTGCGGAGCAGCCCCCGGCTGGCGTGGTCTCTAATCAGCGTGGGCTGCTGTCACCACCACCACCACCACGCTGTGCACAGCTGGTGTGTGCCGGCTCTGGCCTCCTGCACTGGCTCGTCCCCGTGCTGGGAGCTCAGCTGCACTCTAGAGATGAGGAAAGAGCTTCCAAGAAGTCAGAGCACTTGCCTGAGATGAGCCAGCTTCAGAGAGCAGAGCTGGGGAACTTCCCTGGCTGTCCAGTGGTTAAGACTCTGCTTCAATGCTGGGGGTGTGGGTTCCATCCCTGGTCAGGGAACTAAGATCCCACTTACCACATAGTATGGCCAAAAAATAAATAAGAAACAAAGCGGAAGGCAAAGAGCAGAGCTGGGAGGCCCTTCTTGAGTGCAGTCTTGTTGAGAGAGGGGTGCTGGTGATGGCTCTGGCTCCATGCTGAGTCTGACAGCGCGCCTGCTACCCTCTGCCGGGCGGGACCTCCAGCCTCTCTGAGAACCACGTGCTGTCCTGCAGGGCTCTCTCTTGGAAAACACTGATGGCAGACATGTGCTCGCACGCTGCCTCAGGGCCTAGCCTCTGGGCCTAGGCATAGACTGTGGGCCGCTTGGCAGCACCATGGTGGGCCCGGCAGGCACCTCGGAGCCTGACCAGGAGAGCCAGGCGCAGCCTGGGGACAGGGCCTCTTGTGGGAGGAGCGTGTGTGCTAGATTTCCTGGTTCAACGTGGGCTACACTGGAGGCCACAGTTAATCATTGTGTTCACTTTCGAATTTTTACATTGCTGGTGTTATGTGTGACATTCATTAAGTGCCTTCTTAATGAGAATATTTGGTAAAAAATTATCTTGGAATAAATAATTTGGCTCAGTGAGCCAGGGAAATATGTTTGCAGTCTGCTGGCTTCAGTAAAGGGTCACACAAGGAACCTCAGGGCGTTTTGTTAACAGTATTTTGTCTGCTTCAAGATGTTTGTAAGTGAGAATCTGGTGGGAACCAGATACCATCTCGCGCCCAGAAAGTTAGGATCTTGTTTTGGGGGAAATACTTTTGAAAGTCGATAGTCCATCCTCCTTGTCGAGGGTGTGGACTCTCTGATTGCTCAGACCAGTGGTGCCCGTGGCTCAGGCGGGCCCCTTGTTCCCCTGGTAGTCTCCGTGTGCAGACAGGGATTCCCACGGAGAGATGGGAAGGAGTCACGGCCTTGCCCCCACGGCTATGAACGGGTAGAGGGAGGTAGCCCGGGAGGAAGGGAGAGAGTCCTCCTGCACTGGGGGCAGAAGGCAGTGAAAGGTCAGACTCCTGGCCTCCCTGCTTGTGATTCACTCGGGCTAGGCCTGGGCCTTGGAATCTGCTTTATGAAAGATCCCTAGGCGATTATGAAGATCCGATGCAGTAGACTTTTCCTGAAAGAGTCCACCTTCCCTGAGTTCAGGTTCCAATGAATGTGAGGACAGCTTTATGCTGTAACTGGGATGTGGCTGTGTGGCTGTGGCTGGGAAGGTGCTTCAAGGAACAGGGCAGCGTGAGCACGACTGGGAAGCGGGAGAAGGGGATGGGGCTGGGGCGTCCTGGCAGCCAGAGGGAGGCGTGGGACGCGCAGCCAGGCCCTGCAGCTGGTTCTGGGAACTCGGTGGAAAGGCAGCTTTCAGGGCCGCACCACAGACCTGCTGAACCGGATGTGCCGGGCGAGGATGGGGAGCGGTCTGTGTCTTCACAAGCCCCGGGGGACTGGGGGCCCTGGTCCTGAGAGCCCTGAGCCGGGGGAAGTCTGCCCCCGAGGTCTGGGGAGCCCGGCTCATCCGTGGGCAGCACCGACAGAGGGGACAGAACCTCAACGCTTCAGCCAGCCTCACGGGGGACAGAGTGGGAATTTTGCTTTCTGCTCACCTTTGTACAGATAATCGATAAAATTACAGGATTCCTTAAGCTGTGGGAAGCCAACAATCTTAGTTTTAATTCTTTTAAATTGTGGAAAACTGATGTGAAACAGAATAAAAAGATGACATGGAAAAATTCACTCTACTTAGACATTTTGTAAATCGTGATGGACGTGAGTCTGAGTGAACTCCGGGAGTTGGTGATGGACAGGGAGGCCTGGCGTGCTGCGATTCATGGGGTCGCAAAGAGTCGGACACGATCGACTGATCTGATGATTAACATAAACATTCTCGTTATGCGAGAAAAAGAAAACATTAATTTTCAACAGAAATTGCAAACTTAGGACCAAAAAGTCAAGTGGGCCGTGTGCTCGTGTTGGCTCTCTGGTTAGGTGAGAGTGTGTTTCTCATGTTTAAAGCCTAATGACCTAGAAACACAGGCCTCTGAGATTAAAATCAAATAAAATATGACATCTTCAAGAACGCAGGTGTCTGTGCTGTTGGTCGTCATTCAGTTGTTAAGTCGAGTCCGACTCTTTGGGACCCCGTGGCCCGCAGTACTCCGTGGTACTGGAGTGTGATGTGCGAGGTTCTGGAACATGATGAACACTGCAGGAGTGAGGAGGGTACAGGCTGTAGGCTGTGTGGATGGGCGCCCGGCGTGCTGCAGGGCGTGGTCAGCGGTGCCAGTGACTGCTCCCTTTTGTGAAAGGAGCGTGTGGGCTGTAAATTTCAGTCATTGGTCTTCTTCGATTAAGAGAACGTACTTCTGGGACTTCCCTGGTGGTCCGGTGGTTAAGACGTCATGCTTCCACTGCAAGGGGTGCAGGTTCAATCCCTGGTCAGGAAACTTAAGATCCCATATGCCGGGAAGTGCAGCAGAAAAAAAAAGAAACTGTGATCTATTCCCTTAAAGACGGAAATCTCCATCTAGACAGGAAGCTGAGGAAAATGCTGGATTTGCAGCTGACTCCCGCCATCTCGGGCTTCCCAGGTTGGCTCAGTGATAAAGAACCCGCCTGCCAATGCAGGAGACACAGGAGACACGGGTTCAATCCCTGGGTCAGGAAGATCTCCTGAAGCAGTAAATGGCAACCCACTCCAGTATTCTTGCTTGGTAAATTCTGTGGACAGTGGAGCCTGGCGGGCTGCAGTCCATGGGGTCACAAAGAGTGGGACATGACTGAGCACATATGCACGCACGTGGCCTGCCACCTCGAGTCGCAGTGTGGAGGAGTGTGCCCTGCAGGCCTGCCCGAGGCTGCGTGGAGGCCCCCAGACCAAGTGCCCCTTGGTGATCGCTCAGCACCCTTCTCATTGCAGAGAAGGCCTGGGGCCCGGCGATTCTGAATTAAATCACGTCAGTATGTAGAATTCTACATGGCATATTTTGTAGATGGACTCCATATTTCCTAGAACTATTCCATTCTGTTTTCACTGAGAAAATTAGAAATTCTTGCACATTATTAAAAATGGGCTTTTGTTTTATTTCAAAAACGGGGATATTGGTAATCATATTTGGCTGTTTCCTTGATTGCACAGGAAGAAGACACCCGTTATCAGAGAAAAAAGTTAGGCACTATATGTACCAGCTGTGTAAGTCCCTGGACCACATGCACAGGTATGCACGGGGAGCCTTGGAGGCTTTCAGATTAATAAAATGCATTACCAAAAAAAAAAAAAAATGCATTACCATCATTAGAAAATGCAGTGTGAAAGGATCTGAATGAGGTACAATTAATTCTGTCCTTCTTTTCATGTTGAATGCAGAAATGGAATATTTCACAGAGATGTAAAACCAGAAAATATATTAGTAAAGGTAAGAACTTTTATATGAAAAATTGATATCAGAATGAAGACAGAATATAAAAACTTTTCACTGAATATGCTTTCAATCCCAGTGGATGTCATGTTTGTTATTTTTTTTTTCCCTTCCAGTTTGGGAAAAAAAATCGTTAGTAAATGCCATCAGCATAACTATACGTCTGGAAAAAGGCACCCTTCTTATATACTGTGTATAAAAATAAACTCCATTTATTGATAAATTATTCTAAACACTGTAAATATAAAAGGGGAAGAGGCAGGATTTGAGCTTGGATCTGTCTCACTCAAAAGCCCTTAAATGTACATGTGTAAAGTGTACAATTTGTTAGGTTTGAGCAGTTGTATATTCCCGTGAAACCATGATCCCAGTCGACAAACAAAGCTACTGCCCCCAAAAGCTTCCTCTGGCCTTTGGTAACCTTTGCCTTCCTGTCCCTTGTCCCCAGGAAAGACAAGCTGACTTTCTGTCATAATAGAATTAGTGTGTGTCTTCTAGAATGTTCTAAACATGGAATTACATGTTATATGCCCTCCTGTGGTCTGACTTCTTTCGCTCAGCATCGTTTTTCTGAGATTGGTCCACACGGTAGTGTGTGTGCCACAGCTTTTGTCTCACGTTTGATGTCTGTCAAAAACAGAAATTGTCTCTGTTTTTGATGTTCTTCTATTGCTTTGCATTTCAGTTTGGGAAGTTTCTGTTGGCGTGTCTTCAAGCTCACTGACTCTTTGCTTGGCTGTTGAGTCTATTGATGAACCTATCAAAGTCATTTAAAATTTCTGTTCCAGTGTTATTTGTGATGTTTTATTTTGATTTTTTCTTAGGGTTTCCATCTCTCTTCTTACTTTTCCCATCTGAACTTGCATGCTGTCTTCTTTTTCCCCTGGAACCCTTAAATTAATCATAGTTTTTTTTTTTTTTTTAAATTTCTTCTCTGGTAATTCTAAAATTCTAAAACCTGTGCCATATCTGAGTCTGGTTTTGATGCATGCTTTGCCTCTTTAGACTGTTTTTTCTTGCCTTTTTATGTGCCTAACTTTTGTTGACTGTGTCAGGAGTGGGAGCAGAGGTACGAGGCTGTCCGTGCAGGTTTCTTCCTCATCTGGCCAAGACAAGTGCTGTTTAACGTGGGCCGCAGCTGCAGGCGCCTGCCAGACGTCATGCTTATCGACAGCACGCATTTTACGACTTGAGTATGAGAGAGAAAGAAGATGGAAGAAACACCTTGAAACCTGTCTGAGGCATAACGGGGGATATGACCAGGGTGTAGAATTCACCTGTAGACTTACACTGTGACTTAAACCTTTGCACAGCCCGTAGACGTTTTGCAGACATTTTGAAATGTCTGTAAAACACAGCCAGAATATTTGTGAATGTGATCCACTGGATAGAGACCCCACCTGCTCCTGGGTCAGAGGCAACTTCAGACGCTCACAGAGCCAGCGCTCCATGGTCTGCAAGCTCGTTTAGATGCCAGGCGTCCTTGTGCTAGCGCGCCTGCGCCTGGAATGGCCTGTGTGACGGTCGCTGCTTGGTGAGATGTTCCTTGTCCCCGTGTCTCCCCCTCGCAGCGGGATGTCCTGAAGCTTGGGGACTTCGGGTCGTGCCGGAGCGTCTACTCGAAGCAGCCGTACACCGAGTACATCTCCACCCGCTGGTACCAGC
>NW_011494874.1:1605310-1607358 GCF_000754665.1 Bison bison bison
CCCATGGGCGCTCAGGCCTCGGGGTGAGGAGGAGCTGGAGTCTGGAGTGCTCCAACCCTGAGTGTGCATGCTGCCCCCATGCCAGCCTCAGCTCCACTGCTGGACGGAGCAAGGCCACCGCAGAGGCTGGGAAGGGAGGAGGGGGGCGCACCCTCCTGCTCCAGCAGGTCAGGAAGGACGGGGCTGGGGCGTGGGAGGGTGATTTCCGTCAGAGTGACGCCGGTCAGAACAGTACCCAGCCAGGCAGGAGGACCCAGGGCGTCCATGGCCACCTGCTCCACTGACCCCTTGATATATGCACAGGCCCTTCAGGGCACAGCTTCTGACTCTAGATCTTCCCTGTTGATAAGTAACTGTTATTTTTGGAAAGGAGACTTGTGGTTTCACTGATGCTAAAGTTACAACAGACAGTCTTTTGTCATGTACTTAAGTCCCTTGGCTTCCCTGGTGGCTCAGATGGTAAAGAATCTGCCTGCAATGTGGGAGACAAGGGTTCAGTCCTTAGATCAGGAAGATCCCCTGGAGGAGGGAATGGCAACCCACTCCAGTATTCTTGCCTGGAGAATCCCCTGGACAGAGGAGCCTGGTGGGCTACAGTCCATGGGGGTCCCAAAGAGTTGGACATGACTGCGGGACTAAGCACAGCACAGCACAAAGCTGCTTGAGTCAGTCTGGAGGGAGGTGAGAGGCGCCAGAGTCCCAAATCTGTGAATGCTCCGAAACTGAAACGCTCCGTGGACCTCGTTTGTCCACGCAGTCTGGCCTGACCTGGCCTGAACTGCTGTTCGCAGCGCTCCCCTGGCCGTGAGAGGCTCTAGGGGTTTCCTCTCACAGTTGGTGAAGACCCGGCTCTGCAGATTCGGGAGTGGGCTCTGCGCCTTAGAAGGACCCCAACGTGGGGACAGTGGAGGAGGAAGGCCTGGGGCAGGGGTGGGCAGGGGCGGGTGCTGGAGGTCCCTCTGCTGCCGGGAGGATTGGGGCCCTGACGGCAGCCTTGATCCCACCCAGCCTGCAGCCGCTCTTCCCCGGAGCCAACGAGCTGGACCAGATCTCTAGGATCCACGACGTCATGGGCACGCCTGCTGAGAAGACTCTCACCAAGTTCAAGCAGTGAGTGCAGGCCCCAGGCCCCCGCCCCAGGGCTTGCCCCGCTGCTGTTCCCCGATACCTCAGCACAGCCCACTCGGCCCGGGCAGTCGGGAGGCGTCCCCAGGGGTTCACTCAGACCTCGGAGCCTCGGCTGAGGACGGCTCCCAGCACAGGCCGCACGCCTGGCCCGGGGCAGCTCCGCCCGGCGCCCACGGCACTGACGCCTGGGCTGGGACTTGGGGGAGCCGGGCTCTTGGGGGGCCCTGGCGACGTGAGGAGTGGGCAGCACCCAGCAGCTCCCAGACGCTAGGAAGGTAGGGAGGTGACAACTATGTTGGAGTCCTGTTCTTTTTTTAAATTTTATTTCCTTCTCTGGTGGGAATGTGGTATTAGTCTTTTCAAGGGAAAGTTTTCTTACCTCTAGAGCATGAGATTTCACACACACACACCCGTTTTAAAAACAGATTTAATGTCGTGGAGCGGTTTTAGGTTCACAGGAAAACTGAGTGGCAGTGCAGAGACCTCCCCCCTCCTGGGGCCGACGCTGCCCGGCGGCACTGGCGAGCAAGGAGCCCAGGGCTGCGGCTCCCTGAGGGGCCTCCCTGCGCGAGGAGTCTGGACGCCTTTGTGCCTCCCCGCGCCACTGTTAGATCGAGAACTGTTCCCTTCAGCGCAGGTCCCTGTGCAGTCTTGACGCTGGACCGGCCACGTGCTCTAAATGGCGGCGTGACCGTTTATTATCATTGGGCTTTTAATGCAGGTCGAGAGCTATGAGTTTTGATTTTCCTTTTAAAAAGGGATCAGGGATACCTCTACTGACCACCAGTCTGTCCCCACAATGCCTCTCCCTTCTGCACGCCATGGTGGCCTATGATCCCGATGAGAGAATCACTGCCCACCAGGCCCTGCAACACCCTTACTTCCAGGAGCAGAGGTGGGCGCCCTGCTGGGGCCAAGGG
>NW_011494874.1:1607505-1608190 GCF_000754665.1 Bison bison bison
GGCCGGGTTGGAGGCGCGCGGAGGGGCCGGGTTGGGGGCTGCACGGAGGGGCCGCGTTGAGGGGCGCGGAGGGGCCAAGGAGCGCACACGGAGGGGCCGGGGGGTGCGCGGAGGGGCAGGTGGTCCCGGGAACCAGTGCCCATACCTCTGGGAACCCATCCCTCGTTTTTTCTCTGGCACTTTTTTCCAAAAGGAGGCTAGTGGCATCACGGAGGGTAGAAGGAGGGCCTGGCTGCCTTCCAGTCGAGGTCAAGGCTCCAACGTTGAGCCCAGGGAGTCAGAGCAGAACGGGCTAGTGGGGTGAGCCTGCTTGCTGTGAGGCTCCAGAGTGAGCTGGGTGGTGCCTGACGTGGGGAGTGCCTGCGCCGAGGCACCTGACCACCCCTCTGTCCCCTCCTGCCTCGAGTCCCGGAGCGCAGAGCCCAGAGGCTGTCAGGCTGAGGCAGAGAATGGGTGAGCTCCCCGTTGGTCAGTGGGTGAGATGCACGTGAGCGAGGCAGGGGAGCGGAGGCGGCGGACGCCACGGTGGGTTTTCAAGAGAGGCGCACTTCTGTGCTCCCCACAGGGCGGCCGAGAAGCAGGCGCTGGCCAGGGCCAGGTGGAAGGCCCCCGCTCCCTTCCCCGAGTGCCCCACGGCCCCAGAGCTCAGCAGCGCCTGGCAGACGGCGCAGGAGGGCCGGAAGCA
>NW_011494874.1:1608393-1610458 GCF_000754665.1 Bison bison bison
CGGGCGGGTCCTCCCATCCCCAGGGCAAGGCTGCACCCAGACCCAGCGCCGGTCACCTTGTCATGTCCCTCAGACCACCCTAGCTGGGGGCACAGGGAAGCCACCCCTGGCCAGGTGAGCCCTTGGCCACTGAGCCCTGCAGGAGCAGGGGCCACCGGCGGTTGCTGCGCACTTAGCCGCTGTGGCTTCTCCTGTGAGAGCCTCACTTTTCCCTTCAGGCCCTGAGCCCCCTTCACAGCTGTGGGCAGGCACTGAGCTCCATGGTGACTGCCCGTCTGCCGTTCATCACTCGGCCTGGTGTTTATTGAGGGTCCATCTGCTGGGGGCCGAGGACGCAGGTGTCCCTGCGGCCAGGCTGCCCTCCAGAGAGCGGAACCCCGGGTCCGGCCCGCGTGCTCGTCCAGGAGGCGACCGCGCTCAAAGCTCGCCTCCCACTCTCTCCCGCAGCCTGCCCTCCCTTCATCTTCCAGGGGTTGGGGGCAGCTGCTCAGCCCCAGCCGTGGACACCCCACTCCGCCAGCCTGAGCCCCTCACTTGGCCCCGGTGACCCTGTCCCCCGCCGCCCCGCCTCCTGCTCAGGTGCGCGTGTGTTTTTCTTGCCGACACCTGCCCAGGGCGCCCCCTGCAGGCAGAACCGAGGCCCGCGCCCGCTGGCGGTGCCTGGACCTCGCGTGAACGCGTGGTGCAGATGGAGTTTGACGAAACTGTGGACCCTGACGTTGGGATCTCATACAGTTTTCGCATGCCGTGAAATTTTCTTCACCCGTTAAAAGCTGTGAAACCCATTAGCTCACTGGCCACACAGGAGCAGGCTGCGGGCCGCGCGGCCAACCCCAGGGGTCAGAGCGGGAAGTGAGACCGCACCACCCCCCCCACCGCCGTCCACGCAGGCCTGACCTGGGAGCGGCCCCCCGAGTCTCTGCCTGGGACACGGCGTGTGTTGTCCAGTCACCGTGTGGTCACATCTCACGGTCCAGAATTGTGTGAGGCAGGAGCAGTAAGGGCGCCCCCGTTGCCCTGCCTAATTCCCACAGAGGGTTGGCATCCTGCGCTCATCTGGCCTGCCCCTGTTTCTAGAAACAGCCCCCGAGGCCAGAGGAGAACCACCCCCGGAGGCCGGGGCCGGCTTGCCTGATGGAGCTGCCCAGGCTGAAGCTGTCGGGAGCGGCCAAGCTGGCCTCCTACTCCAGCCCGGCCCTGCCAACCGTGTTCCTCCCGAAGGTGCCGCTGCTGAGACCCCTGAAGTGCGTCGGTGCGGCCCAGAAGGTGGGCGTCCCGCGGCCCCCCGCCCTGCGCTCCCGCCTACCCTGGCCCCCACTGAGTGTCTGTCCGTCTCTCTGACAGACAGAGACGCAGAAGGACATCAAGCCCAGCCTGAAGCAGTACCGCCTGCCCACGATAGAGCGCAGAGGTGGGGGCGACTGAGCGCCGCGGCCCCCTGCTCGGGCTGGCTCCCCGCCACTGTGCCGGCGAGCGCGCGGGGGCTCCCAGGGCCGGGCGTCCTGTCCCCGGAGCGCTGCCCCCAGACCCGCACCACCGCCTCGGCCTGGAGCCGCCGGCTGGACAGCCGTGTCCAGAGGGCGGCTTTACTGTGTGTTCGAGTCTAATACATCTGTAAAACCACCTCCTTCTAGGGTTTTATTTCATTTCCATAACGTAAGGGTTTGGGGCAGGGACATTTTGTAATTTTTATATGAATCAGAAGAGAGATTATACTGTTATTACGTGTTGTTTAGGCTGGCTTCACCGCGGGCTCCGCGTGCCTGTAGCCCATCAGTGCTAGTGTTCAGCACAGTTCAGCTTCCGGACTATACCACCGGAGACCCCTGATTTTATTAAAGAGCAAGCTGTCCTCACGGTGTTGGATCCTCCTGTTTGCCGAGTTGAACGCGTGTCCTGACTGTCCTTTATCCTGACTTTTGTGGGCATGTCAGGGGCACTGGCTCTGCTGGGGAGACTTGGGCGCAGCGCCCGGCTCACCTGATTGCCTCCTGAGGAGGGTGCCCAGGCCAGCACGCGGCCCTGGGGCCCTGGCGTAGTGGTAGGCGAGGGGCGGGCCGGGGGG
>NW_011494874.1:1610869-1636900 GCF_000754665.1 Bison bison bison
GAGGGGCCGGCTTCAGGGCCCTCCCGTGGCGGGGTGGCGTTGGGCCGAGAATGACAGAGGGCCCACGTCCGGGGGCGGGGCGGGAGCTGGGGGCGCCGAGGGCTCAGCAGATGAGGGGGCGGCCAGGGACGGGGCCTGCTCGGAGCCAGCTCCCAGCGAGGGCAGCTCTGAGGGCAGTTCAGGGGCATCGTAACCCACTTTGAATACAGAGACGTGAAGGGCTCTGTGCAGTGACTGCACACCTGTCCCCCAGCGTGGCGCTGGGCTGGGCTCCCAGGTGGGCTCCCTCTTCAGTGTCAGCGGGTGGGCCCCCTCTCCCGGGTTTGAGGAGCACAGTCCTGCTGCCCCAGGGGCTCCCCGCCTTCCAGGGCTCTGCACCCCGTGGGCCGGCACTGGCCAGGCCTCCGGGGCACAGGCGGCCACCTGGCTCTGCTGCCCGAGTGCTGGTGGTCTCTGTCCACATAGACCCGACCAGCTGTGAGGCGAGGCGGCGGTGGAGAGCTGGCTCCCGACCTTCGTCCTCTCCTCTCGGGAAGGAAGCAAGACCTGCGCTGATGGGAGTTTTCCTGCAACCAGCAGCGTGATCCTGTGGGGACGTTCACGTAGATGATGGCAGGGGAGTGAGTGGAGTGTGTTCACATCTTTTCTAGACTAACATCACTCGGACGTGCCCCCGGTTTACTGGGATCTCTGAGAAATGTGTTTTAGGCACCATGGTTTAGAGCCTGACTGAACAAAGGCCTTCAGAGGGCTCAACTGATTTGACCAAAAGGTCTCTGCTTGGCAGCTGCACACTGTTATTACTGTAGTCACCTGTAGAGTCTGAACGCAGGTGTGGGCCTGACCTATGCTCAGAGCTGCTCACCAGCTGGTTACAACCAAAGTCCCGAGTCATCTCATTAGCCTTTTTGCCGCACGGGGAACAAAGCATTTTCACACACAACCGTAGAGAGAGTCGCGGGTGAGATCTCTCGGCGACAAAAGGTGGGCCCGTGGGCTTTAAGCTGTAAGGAGAAAATGGTTTGTTGAGACCGGAGTCGGCACCCACGTGCCACGGCCGAAGATGGGGACGTGGCAGGAAGTGGCCAGAGAAGCAGCCGGCTCCCCAGAGCTGCCTGAAATCGATCTCGACTGCTGGAGGGCCTCGAGGGACACGGCCTGAGCACCTCAAAAACAAAACTTCAGTGAAGCCAGAGCCAGTTTAACAGAAGACAGACGAGGTATATTCAAGACAGCTTTAATATTAACTTTGTGTGAATTAGAAATATCACTCTTAAATGATGAAAATTACTGAAGTGACCCTTTCTGCAACTGCAGACTTACATTATTTATACATATAATACAGAGCTGACTGCATTGGAACGAGAGTATTAAAATAAATGTTAACAGATTAAAAAAGGGCATGTTTGTGCCACAGCTCGGCGCTCCACTGCACCCATATTCAAAATAACTTTGTAACTGCATTAAGCTATTTTAAGTGCAAATAATCTTAAAAAATCTGATTGCAGCATTTGTCTTCCTGAATTACAAGAAATAACTTTAACAACTTTTATGAGTGCATTCCAGGTTGTCTCCTGACCACCTAAAGTATTAAAAATAGTGCAGAAGCAGGGAAGTACTATATAAACAGTTGGATTTAAGGGGATTTCTTGTCCAAGAAACATTTTTATTTTACACTATGTATGTATGTATAATTATATATATATATAAAAAACATTACATTGAATTTTAAGAGTAAAAAGCAAGAAAACCTCATTTCTCATTTTTTACTGCAGCCCAAAAGAACGGTTTAAAACTGGAAACAGCTTGTTGGGGTGCGCCGCGCCGAGCTCCTCGAGGCCTGCCCTCCACGCGGCGTTGCTAAAGGTCCCACGCGGCCGGCGCTGCGCTGCGGCTGCTCCCTCGAGACGCGGCCGGGACAAGGACGCCCGAGCAGGCATGGGCCCCTACACTGCAGTTCCACCTGGAGGTGTGGCCTGGCTGGGGGCTGACAGTGAACCCTGCAAACAAAGCAGTTTCCATTAATCCAGCAAAACACGGGGCGGCGGAGACAGCCACACTCAGCCCTTCCAGCGGCACGCCCAGCCTCGAGTCGGCTGGGGAGCCCACATTTCTCACAGCCCCCTCCGTGTCCGCGTATCGAGTCCCTAACTTGGGGGAGGCCGCTGAGCTGCTTGGCAGGCACGCTTTGGGCAGGGCTTGCCAGGGCGAGAGGGTGGTCGGTCTCTCAGGGCCTGGGTGCTTTGAAGCATCACTGCCCAAAGGCGAGGGGCACCTCCTGGGGGCAGGGGCTGTTCACTGCCCTCCCCAGGGGCTGCAGCTCGGGGCCGCTGAGGGGTTCCCCGGCTCCCAGGCCAGCTCGCCCAGCGCGGCCCAGAGCCTGCGCCCCGTTCCCCAGAGCCGGCGTTCCCCAGGAACAGAGCCTAGTGGCATTTCTTAAAAGTTGTTTGCTCTCTGAGGGTGGTGATGGCGGCGCCCCTCTGGTTGGGGTCAGGAGGCCCCCCGAGCTCGAGACGAACCCGAGAGGGCTGAGCCTCATGCAACAACCAGCACTCACATTTCCTCACACTCACTGGGATGCACGTCACAGTCTGGCATTCATTTATTAATAATCTTAAGGTTACACATATTGCAACACTGAAGCTACCAATTTCCAGATCTGTGAACACTATTCCAAAGAAGATGTGGAAAGTCACCTTATTTCTGTAAGCCTGTGCTTCAGCCTAGAAGCTAGTTACTGGGCGACAGGGAGAAAAAGGGAAAACACGCTGGCAGGCCTCCGTCAGAGACTCCAGACCACGCCCTAGGGGAGGCTGGCTGGATGTGTGAACCGAGAGCACGGTACGGATGGCCCGCTCCCCTGCCGCTGCGGGCCACTCGTGAGGGTGGCCTGTCCTGCCTGCCTCCTCCCTGAGGATTTTCTCAGGACAGAGCATCTGGCCTCAGAGACCCTGCTGGTGTCCAGCTGTCCAGACAGCCAGGTAGATGCCCGTCTGTGCCCTGGACACTGGACAGCTGGCAAGGAAGGGCTTTACGAACACCCCGAAGCACCAGCTCTCTCCAGCCTGGAATCCACGAGCCATCCTACCAGCCGCCAGGAAGGAAGCCGGCTTCAGGAGCAGCGGCAACTCTTGAGTCTAACATTCAGGAGGCCGATCTGGTCTCACCAGAGTTGCCGCTTTATTCCTGCTAGTGATTTCGTATGAGAATTGATCAGAATACCCCAGCTCTTAGTCTGGGTTTGATTATACTAAACTGATAGAATTAAACCTTGTTCCATAAGAATATATAGAAGAAGTAACATTTCAACTAAAAAACGATTTACAACCATGGAACACATCTTTGGGGCGCTACTGAGATTGGAGGCCCTGAGAGCAAGAAGGGAGCGTGAGGGTCTTGGAGGCCCAGGTCAGAGCCAGCCCTCGTCCTGAAGCCTCCCCGGGTCCCAGCAGGGCTCCCCTCCACCCCCAGCTACCTTGGACTTGCCCCTCAGGCCCTCGAGGGGGTGGTTGGCGGACGGGCTGGTGGCACTGGTCCAGGCTTGGTCAGTCAACTCTCCGAGTCGCTCTCCCCGCCCAGACTTTGACGTGCACACCGGCCCCAGGACGGGTCCTGCTGCAGACAGACCAACAGCCTCCTGAGCCCCAAAGGGGCACGGGCGGAGCTCCGGTGCCAGGTCAGCCTCACCTGCGGGGCGGGCCTGCACCTGCCCTGGAAGGCTGACCCCTGGGGCTCTGGTCCGAGGCAGCCTGCCGGGAGCTCCCCTGAACTGCCCCACCGGCCCCGGAGACTTGTGGTGAATCTCTGTAAAGTGAGGCCCTTTCAGAGATGGTACAAAAGCGATGCGAGTTAGCACCTGGCTGCCTTCCCCCCGGGGCTGCTTCGAGCTATGGATACGTTTTCCCTAATTCAGCCACAAGGTTCCCACTACTCCTGCTGCCCAGACGGTTGCATAAGAGAACCAAAGAAAAGCTGGACAGAGCGGCTGCACGTGAGGCTTGGGTCCTGCACTCAACGAGCTAGATTTAGGACATGGGTGCGAGGCAGCGAGGGGCTCACTCAGCCGGTGCCTCCTCCGGGCCGTTCCCTGGCACCTGGATCCGCCCTGCCCCAGACACAGCGCTCACCAAGGCCTGCGACCTTGGCTTCAGGGGGCAACTCCCCTTGGGCAGCCCTGACCTGCCCGCTGACAGGTCACACGGATGATGACGCGCTTCCTCCAAAAAGGCCACTCAACCTGGGAAAAGTCACCCAGAGAAAATGACCATGCTGTTTACAGACATCTGGGGAAAGGGGAATATTCTGAGGGAATATCCAGTTACGGGCTCTGGTGAGAGCTGTGCTGGGGAAGGGAGGCCCTCCCGCGGCCTGCAGGCTCCGGCCCGCTGACCCGCTGTGGCTCTGAAACCCGCTCTGGTCTGCGGACCTCCGCGTCTTCAGGAGCATCCAAGCACGAGTGGAGTCACACCTGCACCTGATGGCTGCACAGGCTGCCGACACCAGACGCGGTGGGGCTGAGCGCCTTGAAGAGGCCCGCTGGTCCAGAATCTGGTCCAAAATCGCCTGTTTCAACAGGCATTGGAACTTATTTTTTCAAGGTAAAAACTAGTGGTTTTTAAAAGATCAAAATGTTGCACCTGTGTCTTTTTAAACTTCCATGAATCTACTAGAATTCAGGGCCTAAAACCTACTCCAGGGCCGAGGAGACGGCGTCTGGCTTCTGCAGGAGCGGGTCACTCTGAGGGCGGAGAACCTGATGTCTCTCCCGCTCCAGCAGCTCCGAGTCAAAGGCGGGCGAGGGCCCCACTCTCAGGAGGCCGCACCATCGGGCGGGTTCTGGAGACCCTGAGGAGAGGCGGCCAGGAGGGAGTGGCCAGAGGCTTTGCCCGCCCCGCCAGGCCCGGACGCAGAGACAGCAGGGATCACCAGCTGAGTGGGGATTCCCAGGGCCCGACGAGGGCGAGCCCCGGGTGGGACATGCAGGTCCAGGCCCAGAATTCTTGCTGAGAAGCTTCCAGAGATGGAGGTACCAGTGGTACCAGGGCGCAGGGTGAGGGGCCGGCCCCTCCTCCCCGCCCGCTCACGGCGCTCCCTCTGCACCGGGGGCCTCGGGGCCCCAACAGCGCTGACAGAGCCCCCGCAAACAGTTCGAGACTCGGAGGAGGAAGCCAACAAGTCCACCGGGGCAGGGCCGCTGCAGAAGCATGCCCGCGGCCACCTGGAACTCCAGCCGGCGGCCTCCCAGCGTCCGCACAGACGGGCCACCAGCTCGCGGCAAAGGGGGCTCGGCCGAGAGGAAGGTCACAGGAAACAATGAATACCTCCGATGGTCAGAACAAACATTCCATTTAGTAAGCTTCGAATCAGGAAAAACTCAGAATCCAGTAATAAGAGGTAGAAATTCCTGGGGCTATTTGTTCTCTAAACATGAACAGAGCCCTTAATGTTACAGCATTTAAAAGCTTTTCATTTTTTGGCTCACTGAGATTTTTTTAAGTTTAGATGTGAAAATGACTTAAAAATTATCTATATTTACAGTTCATTCACACGTTTATTTAATGTCACTATACACAGGACAATCCCAGAGTTCTTCAGAATATCAAGAACGGCGTTAAGTCTCTAGCTGTGACAGTGACAAGGGACAGCTGAAAAGCAGGGCGATGAAACAAAAGCATGACTTTCTTAAAATTACAAAGTAACAATGCTGATATTAAAGCTTCATTAATTACTGCAACAGTTAATTTACCAACATTTTGTTAGGAAGGCTCTTTATGAAATTTATTCAAGTTTTCAAGAAATCAGATAAAAATGTAAAAAAAAAAAAGGAAATACATAGGCGTGTTTTTTTGTTGTTAAAGGTAAAATATTCATACAATGTTAAACAGCGTTACCTAACACAGTGACCTTTAATAAGCTTAGGTAACCAGAAACCAAAGATGCAGAAAACCTTTCTTTTACATATTTAAGTTGAGAGACAGCGACATTAACTGTGACACAAAATCCATGTGACAGATGCAGCAATGAACAAAACTCAGTGCCAGCGGGGACCACTTCCCTCTCTGGAGGGAACCCGTGAACTTGGCTCTGAGCTTCAGTGGGAATAGCTGGTACCAGTGCCTCTGGAGGTGAGCCCCGGACCCCCCGCCCCCTTCACTGTCCTCCTCACTGGCCAGCACTGGGGCGTGGGGCTGAGCCCCCTGACGACCCAAACAGGGGACAGTCCCAAGCAGCCTAGCATGACCGGTGCACGCGCTGGGCGAGGAGAGGGCCTGGCCGACAGCACCCTGCCTGTGGGCCACGAGGTAGACCTCTCCGGTCACTCGTGAGCCCTACATGCGAATGTGGCGGAAGGAAAGCCCCGGAGTGGACACCCCGACACAGCAGGACTACCTGCGCAGGGCCCAACCGCCTCCCCTCAGGCCCCAGGTACAGGGGCCAGCGGCCGGGTCCCCTCCACGATCTATCCAGGGCCCAGCGGCTGGGCCCCCCCAAAATCTATCCAGGGTTCCCCCATGACCTATCCAGGGTCCAGCAGCCGGACCCCCCCAAGATCTATCCAGGGGCCCTCCGTGATCTATCCAGGGGCCCACCATGATCCATCCAGGGCCCAGTGGCTGGGCCCCCCACAGATCTATCCAGGGGCCCCCTGGGCTGGGCCCTCCGCACAGGATGGGACCCCATGTGCATCCTTCCTGGGAAATCCAGTCGGCCTCTCCCGCCAGTTCCTCCTCAGACACTTGGATCCACCCTCATGGCCTTTGGGTGTTCACAGGACTTCTTCCCCGGAGCCCCCACCAGCCCCTTGGTGTCCCCTTACCCTTTGAGCTTCCGCACCAAGAAATCAAAGGCCTCCCTCTGACAGGAGGTGACGAGAATCTCGTCCACCGGTGCAGACATGGATAAAACAGCTTCACCAACTCCAGTGCAAATGCAATACTCGACAGCTTCTTTCCCACAGGAGATGGAGGGACGGGGAGAAATGGCTGCAGGCCCGGAGGGGCCAGAACACTGAGGACGCACGCACGCCTGAGGAACTGAGGCGGCTTCCTGGCACCCTGTTCCTCCCTGCTTCTGGGAGCCTGGGACTGTCACCGTGGTGCCTTGTTCCCGTACTTCTACTCCTCAGTGTTCTTCCATCAAGGTTGACCCTCAGTCCCAAGTGCTCATAGGAGAACCCTTCCAAAGTGCCAGAAGGTCTGGCACAGAGATGAAATTTAATATTCTTCACCACGATGCAAGTCAGTTCAGAACCCAAAGCTCCTGATTATTTTTAAAGAGTCTGCCTACTCCCTCTTACACATTTGTTTTTAAAAGAAGGCAAGGTTTTCCCAAGGCTTTCTTTTCCAGTCCTCCCGGAGAGGAGAAACACAGAGAAGGGCCGGGGCTGGGGCGGCCCAGGGATTCAGAAGCCAGAATCACCCAAGCCACAATGCGACCCTAGCTCCTGGGTTTCCTAGAAGGTTGAAAAGAGGAGCCCGAGCAGGGCAGGCAGAGAAGACCCCCCACACACACTTGGGGGTCTTGGCTTATGGGCCGCCCTGAGCGCTTTATTTCTGTGCTTTTTCATCAACGCATCTCAATGCATGATGGAAAATCTTGCTGACTGAGCCATCACAGATTCTGTCTAAAGCTGTTTTATTCCAGAGGTGAGGTTAGAAAAGGTATTTTTGCTCAGGATAATGTTCCAGCTGAAAAATGGAAGAGTTTCAGTGAGGAAGCTCAAAGTTTGGGGAGAAAAGTTGCAAAGGCCACTCCCTAGAACCCCCTCAGCAGGCCACTGCTCCTTATACACCTGCAACTGGAACCCCTCAAAGTCGAAGCAACCCCTCCTGACCCCAGGCCACAGAAGCCAGGACCCTGAAAACAAACCCGGGGGCGGTGGGGAGGCGCTGCGTGCCCCCGGCCTCTCCTGAAGCGCCAGCAACTTTCGTCCTGGTCTCGGAGAGCCCCCCGCACCGTCCTCCTGACAGCAGCAGGGCTCTGCCGGCCGTCCAGGCGCAGGGCAGGCCTCGGGGGGCCCTGCCCCGTCCAGAGCCAGCCTGGGCCTTCCAGCCCCTCCCCAGCTCCCAACACCCAGCCAGGGCCCCGGAAGGGGTACAGACAAGACATCAAGGGCACACTAACCCGCAGACACCGCAAGAGCAAGTCTATGACCAAGTCCCAAACCCCAAACCGTGCAGGGACGACGTTTTTTAAGTTTGGGGTGGAGGAGATGGACACAGGCTTCCGGCAGCACGTTTCACAGCTTGTTTTTTAAGGAACCGACAACATCCTCCTCTTGCTCACTACCCCGCTCCCATCCACAGGCCAGCCCTGAGTGAGTTAGTGTCTGCCAGGCGGGAGGAGGCAGAAAGCGCCCCAGAACAACACGGCCCACCCGCAAAGCGCTCAGAACCAACAGTCCCGCAGGGCGCACTCTCCCCACCCCCACCCTCTCAAGGCCACTTCCCTGCGTCAGCCACTCTTCACTTGGGCCCAGTATCAAGTCCTGAATTTTGAAACTGCATACTCAATGCCTCAGAAGCATCCGACACTGAATTTCTAATGCGATGCAGGTACAGAAGCCTCTGGTACTGAACTTCTAATACTATATCAGGTACACAGAACTGCACACGGGCTGTGGGCTCCTCTCTCCATCTGACAGCCTCAAGCCTGAGACGCTCCGCAAGGATGGCTGCCTTTGCTACCTGACTTCAGTTAACATTTAGGAACAAAAGGCCATCTCTTAAAGGCAAATAGGACATTAGCATTCCCACGGACTGCGGTTCTCACACGGAAGAACACCGCCTCTGCTGTCGCGGCGTGAGGGAGTGCCAGGCAAACAGTGCAGGGCTCCGGCCCTGACTGAGGGCAGCGGGGGCTGGGGGGGACCCGGGGGGCCCAGAGCTGCTGCTGCACCAGAGTCTCGACCCACAGAGAAACCAAGCCTGCACTTTGCTGCATCGCATTCACTACTCAAACCAGTGTGAACGATCAGGGTCTCTGTATTTAATCACAAAGGTGTACACAACGAAATACAAACCAAGTGACCCAAGTAAGTTACTAACACCATCGTCATCTCGATGTGGAACGTACAGCTCCAAGAGCCACTTCGTCCACAGTGAGCCAAAGAGCGACTGCGCCCACAGCTCATCCTCACGCTAAGGAATCAAGCCAAACAGAGTGGCTTCCCCTGGAAGTGGGCGCAGCCAAGTCAGGGGGGCACTGGGGGAGCCGCTGCCACAGACGTGGGGTGCCTTCCAAGAACGATCCAGAAGACGGACACGCTGCACCTGCCCTCTGCCTCTTGTGGGAACCTGAAACCCAAACAGGGGAGAGGCGGGAAGCTCTCTGAACCCTGGGTCCTGTACAAAACAGAGCTGAGAAGGCTCACGAGGGCCTGTGGTCATGTGCCTCGCTGAACAAAAAGCAAACAAAAAAAAACCCAACCAAAACCCCCACAAAAAAAACGAAAGAAAAGAAAAGCTCCTTCCCCTTGCTGGAAAAACATAAGCAAGTCACATCCACCACGCGAGACCCTGGCTGTGTGACAAGAGGCACTTCTGCGCCCTTGGCCCGCAGTCCACGGCAACCGTCCAGGCTCTGAGAGATGTGGCTACTTCATCAGTGCACAGAATCTCAATCAAAGTGCTACAAACTGCTTCTTTGAAAAAAGATGTTTATTAAACAATTTTAATTGTCATAAAATGACTAAAATGGGTTTTAAAAATTAAGGCTCTTCTCTTTCTGTGGATTGCCAGAACAATGTAAAAATAATATCAATCAACCCTGCTGAACACTTTGTTCCTAAAGTTAAATTTCATAGATTCCTAAACAGTTTATGATTAAGATAAAAAATTGGACTATAAATGACAATTAATGGCCGTCTGTATTGAACATACACTCTGATCAGGTGTACAATATTCTAATTGAGTAGTTAAGCAAAAATATTCCAGTTAAAGCAGAAATTTTAATTTTAGCATTTTAAAGTCATTGTTTCCCCACACTGGCATGATTTTCCTAAAATCGAAATAGTCTAATACAGGAAGGCTAACCGTGGGACTCTATACTCGCAGGAGGGTGACTGACTTGGCTGGCAATTAGTTTGATTATATTTTTTAAACGTTCTAAGGTAAATTATCAAATGATTTGGAATTATATGGCATGCAGTATCCAAAATTATGGCTCTGATGCATTTAGATTTACATTAAGAATAAGAAGTGTCGTTCACATTCGTTGTACACCCCACCCCTCCCGCAAGAAAAAAATCGCTACCTATTCAAGTTCTAGATCTGGTGCAGCATTAAGGATTAAAACTTACCACTTTACCAGGCCTTCCCCATGTGCAAATAAATCCCTCCTGACAAGCAGTGACTATACAGTCTTCAAGAAAAATTAACACAGTCAGTCTTTCATGTGCTATCTTTTTACAGATGAGCGGCTCTAACAAGGGGACGTCTTCCATGCGAGGGCACAGGGGCGTCCCCAGGGCTTTCGCTGGGTCCGTTTTGGTTTTGGTGACGAGGTTCAGTCTGTCGCTGCTCTTGCTGGAGATGTGTCCCATGCTGTGGTTCCGCTTGTGGTCTTTCTCGTGGTGCCTGTCCTTCCTGTCGTGCAGCGAGAGTGTGGCGAACTTGCTGACCCCAGCAGCGATGGCGCCGTCCGCCACGCTGCCCTTGCTGCCGGCGCTGGAGACGGCGGCGTGCGGGAGGCTGTTGGACCGTGGCAGCGGGGGCGGCGCGGCGCTGCCGGGCGTGGGCACGCTGTTCCCGGTGCTGCCCGCGGGGGGGCTGGTGGCGTTCATGACGTTCGTGTGTGTCCGCGCGCGCGAGAGGGGCTGGTGGGGGAAGAGGATGTCTTCCGTGAGGTCCCACAGGCACAGCTGCGTGTCCTGGCCCACGGAGCCGAACCGATACGTGACGCTGACGGGCCGGCTCTCAGTCGAGTTCCGCTTGGACAGCCGGGACTGGGTGCTGTTCGCTCGGTCTCTCCCAAAGTGAAGAAGGTCCTGGAAGTCCTCGTCGCTGCCACTGAACTCCATGGGGTCGCTCTCTTCCACGCTGGTGGTGTAGGGGTCAAAGGCCACCACGCTGACCCAGGACTTGTGCCCGTGGCCCCGCGCGATCACGCGGCAGTCCCCAAAGGACCAGACGGTCACCAGGTCGTCCTCTCCGCCCGCCACGATGTACTTGCCGTCGGGGCTCCAGCACACGCACAGCAAGCCTCCAAAGTAGCTTTTCATGGTGCCGTGCAGCTCCACCGAGTCAAAGTTGAACACCCGCAGGAAGCCGTCCTGGCTCACACACGCCAAGAACTTGCCATCTGGGGAGAAAGCAAACTCGTTGAGGGCCCCCTCGCCCACCGTCCATTTGAGGAGAGGGTTCCTCGTGGATTTGCTCTTGCAAGTGTGCACGGCAAAGCTCTCCCCCTGCTTCAGGAGCTGGTAGTGGGGGGCTGTGGTGCCACAAGTGTGCTCCACATTATACAAGTACATGTTCCCACTCGAGTGGGCTACTAGGAAAAGGCTTTCCGAACCAGGAACCCATTTGACACAGGTTACTCGTGACTTGTCTATTAGTCTCTGTGAAGACAAAGGAGAACAAGTTATCACAATGGAGAAGTTTTCAAGGTCTACTTTTCCAGCAAGAAACCTTGTCTGCTTCTCGGTGAGAATGGACACATCTGTCCAGGCGTTCCACGCCCCAGCCTGCGGGCAGGGCAGAGAAGGGCATTTGGGCCCTCGTGGAATCGCTTTCTAGGACTGCACTGAGGTGTCGGGACGCTGGCTTGCACTGAGGGTGTCAGTTATTCAGCAAACCCTGCTGGGAGCCCAGTCTGTGTCCGCGCGACGCTGTGCCAGGCTCAGGACGCACCAGGGCGGGGGCAGCCCTTGGCGCGTCACACATCCGACTCGGGAGCCCGGGGTCTGGGACTCCAGCACCTGCACAGCCTCCGTGCAACGCGGCCCCTGGGCAAGCCTCGCGGGCCCCACGGCTGAGCGCTGGACCGCCCCAGGCGCTCTGCTCTGCTGTTTTGCGCCCTCACGGCCCCTGTGGCCCGTCCCCACGGCACCTGCCCCTTCAGACTCCCGGGGGTCAGGGGATGGTCCACGTGCAGCCAGCAACACCCAGGACAGGAGCGCACACCTCCCTGGGCTCTGACCTCAGACCTGACTCACTGACTGCCTCACTCACCATCCCTGTCTTGCGTGTATTCTTACAGGCCATCCCCCCACCTTCTTTGGAACAAGGCGGTGTTTAAGAACATTAACAGGTGATTAACACCTAATCTCTACCCCACGCTTATTTTTGACCCACTGACCAATTTTAATGGGCACAGGTGGGGAGTTTCCCTTTAAAACCAAAAGCATAAAGGCAGAAGCAGAAACCCCCTGAAGGGCGGCCCCCACGTCCGTGCCCTGCTTGGATGACCCCCACGTCCGTGCCCTGCTTGGATGACCCCCACGTCCGTGCCCTGCTTGGATGACCCCCACGTCCGTGCCCTGCTTGCACACCTTGCACAGAGCTCACCGGCCCCCAAATCATGGCACCAGAAACCACTGGGGTTCCCAGGACCCAAAGCTCCCAGCAAGTCCTGCTGCCACCCCCATAACTGGTGCTCTGGGAGCCCTCAGGCTTGGGAGGCGATACATGCTCCCACCTCCCCCGTGTGGTTGGGATTCCCTGACCCGAGCCTCAGGGGGCCACGGGCCACAGGGACGGGAAGCCCACCAAGACACGGGGCCCCATGCCTAGTCGGCTTCGCGCCGTGCGTCTGCTGCATCTCTACAGAAAGTCACAGAAAATGAGGCCCCAGAAGGGAGGTGGTCAACCTGTCCCCAGCTAGGGAGGAGCAGGGAGGCCCGACCCCACGAGGTGCAGGGCCAGGGGCTGGGGCCTGCGGGCCGGGCGAGGGCTCCAAGCAGCAGGCGGCCTCACTGTCACTGCAATCTCACAGCCGCACAGTCACCCTCGCGCCCTTCCTCTCCTGCCCGGGACCCACCGGTCCAGCAGCTGACCTGCACCAAGGCCGACAACCTGCAAGCCCAGGCTGCTCTGCCAGGGTTTCCACAGGAGGCCGGGGCCACCTCACAAGCCCCCAGGCCTTGCTGTACCCAGTGGGCCAGGCTGTCTCTCTGAATGTGACCCGCCTGGGGGCCGAGGATCCCAGGACCATGCGGCTCACCTCCCGGCCAGGGCCTCGCGGGGCAGCTGCAGAAGCGACCTCTCCCCCGCCCAGCTGTGTGTGGCCTCAACTCCTGCACCTCATATCTCACTGCAACCAAACCTCATCTCAATCTTTCCAACATCTCTCCATTTAAGGATGAACACAAAAATATCTAGCACTATGGTCAGGAGAAAATTTTATTTCTGGCTTAAAAAGACACTGCAAAAATGACTCCATTAGAACTCAAAATTGTAATGCTATCAAATAAAAATGGCATTTCTCTGCAACTGTGAGGTATGGAGATACAGAATCACGGCACCATTATTAAATACACGTTACTGGGGAGCCAAAACACGTTTCAAGAGTATCCCACGCTTAAAAGGTGCACTGAGCCTGCTGTAAGCACACACACGGATACAACTTAGGGACTGAAACCAGAGCCCACCTCCGAGCCCTGCTGGGGCACCAGACATGCCACACCTCACCACCTGCAAACCACCCAAACCAACGGCCCACAGCTCCAAGTCCAACGTAGAAAGGGCTTCTCCAGCGCTCTGCACCGTCAGTCTGCCACCAGCCTGTGCACAAGGGCAGGGAAAAGCTCCTCTTCGTCTCGGGGACCGTGGGTCTGGGCGCGTGGTAGGCACGTCAGGACAGCAGTGCTGACCTCTGACCCGAGGATCTGCTCTGTGGCCAGGCCCTGAGCACGAGGCTTTGCATACATAGACCCCACGACGTAAGCTTTTGTTTTTTAAATAGGTGATACAGTCATAATTCACATATAAAAGTGTCCAGCTGAAAGCCTCACTCACACCCCTCTCCCCACCCCAGAATCACTGTCGCTGGCTTCCTGTCCGTCTCCCAGTCCGTCTCCCAGGGTCTTCCTGTGGGGACACGGCAAGTACAGGTACATGTGGACCCAGCTTCCTCTTCTGCACCGTCTGCACCTCTGCTTTCTCACCCAGTCACGCACCACGCGCATCGGTCGGTACTCGTCCGAAGATGGCCTCTCTGCGCCTTCCTATGGTGCAGAGGACTCAACAACACGGACGTGCTGCGCTGCATCTGAAAAGCCCCTGCTGACGGACACTTACGTGGCAAAGACTAACTGGTGTGTGCTGCAGCCTTCACCGGTAGACACAGCTGCAGGGTACGGTCCTAGTGGGATAGCTGGTCAGAAGGCGCACGCACTGGCAACTGTTTCCAGGGATCACCAGTTACCGCCCATGGAGGATGCAACGTCTACTCCACCGGCAGGGTGTGGGTGTCCCGCTCCCCACAGGAAGGCAGGCACGAGTGCCCTGTCACCCCCGGGGGACAGGCTCTGCGGGGCTCCCTGCAGGCCCTCCCGCTCACCACCCACGCCCATTCGTTCACTCCTGCACTGAGCACAGACGACAAGCTGACATGGACACGCCACTCACAGCCGTCCCTTCCCGCGGGGAACTTGCGTTCACGAGGGATGAAAAGGAGGGGAATGGACAGGGTCTGCTGTGAGCGAACACCGAGCAGGCACAGGGACAGGGGGCGGGGAGGAGGGACTCAGCTTCACAGGAGCACCTGCGAGGCCTCTGCCCTGGCATGCGGGCTCGCCGAGCCGAGAAGGAAAGGGCAGCAGACAGCGGCTGGAGGCGGCGGCAGGGCGTCCACACAGAAGGGCAGCAAGGGCGCGGACGGGGAGCCAACCACGAGCTGTCGTCCTGGCGACGCACCAGGTGACTCCCGGCACAGGCCTCTCAGCCCCCGGTGAGGTGCGGGACACATGTCCTGGGCTGGCTAGGAGTCACTGAAGCAAGTTGCTCTGGGCTATTATTTCATACTGTTCTTGGTTTGGGTTTAACAAAAAGAGAACAGAAGTCAAGAAACAAATACCTAGAATACCCTGCTCAGTAACTAGAACGAATGCAGCCCAGTCTCGGGACCATAAGGGTATACTTTTGTTCTAGAAAATGTCTAGTAAACAGAGTAAGGCATCTTAGTTCTTGAAGTTAAGAAATGGGATTTCCCTTCTGTGCTTCCATTCTCCAGTTTCAGTGAGGCCTTGAGCTGGACGAGCACATGTTTATGTTGGAAAAACACTCTTGGCAAAACCCGAGGTCCCCTGTGAGGAGCTCCTGGGCAGAGGAGGGGCGAGGCAGCTGGGGAAAGGCAGGCACCCAGGCTGGGGGCAGGCAGCTCGGGGACGTGCTTGGCACCCCCTCCACTGGCGCACCTGAGCAAGGGCCGGAAATCAGATGTGGAATCGTGAGCTAGGACTCAAGGACACGGAGGCCCAGGCTCAGGGCTCTGGGCAGTGACCTTGAAGCCCAGTGCTGACCAACCCCACAGCCCCGAGCCCTTGAGAGTGACTGGCCCAGCGAGACATGCTGCAAGGGCACAGTTCACCCTGAACTCTGAAGACCTGGGAAACTATGGAGACCACCTCATTCATAATTTTATATTGATTACATGCCAAAATAATACTTGGATGTATTAGATAAAATATCAAATTCACCTATTTTTTAAATGGTTCACTGTGGCTATTAGAAAATTTTACATTGAATTTGTGGCTCACACCCAAGATTCCTGGAAAGGGAAGTCACAGAACCAAGCGGAATCTCCCGTCGGGAGGCACAGAACGGTGCGGGTGGAGAGAGACTGCTCTGGAGCCTGTGACAACTGTCCCCCGACAAGAAGCTCTTAAACTCGACCAGAGGTGGGGGCAGGACGGACGGTTTCCCAGGGGGTGAGGCTGGGCGGAGTGGGGGAGGCCTGTGAACAGACTCCGAGGAGCTGAGGGACAGCACCTGGGAAGGGTGTGACAGAGAGGAGCGGACGGCGGCCATGCTGGGGGAGACGTCCACGTATACCCACTGAGTAAGGAGCTGAGGAAAGTGACCGGGGAGGACAGGGATATCGGCTGTGGACAGCAACCGCCGGACATGTGACACTCAGATGGCCAAGGCAGAAGGTGCCCAAGAGGAGCAGGGTGTAAACTCTGGGGACAAGCTCCTTACAGCGAGCGGGACCAAACCCAGGCAAGCAGAGAAAACAAGCCCGAAGTCCCATGAGGAGAGGAAGGAACTGCCGCTGAGTGAGCATGGGCCAGGCCAGGGGCCCTGCTCCCCGCCCCCCACATCCCTGTCTTGGCACAGGGTCGGTGGGGGGGCCAGGAGAAGCAAGCCCCTGCTCCAGGGCTGCAGAGGAGAGGCTGAGGGGGCCGCCCCAGCGGGAAGGACATGGCAGGTCTCAGGGTGAGACAGGCTCTCAGGTCGCCTAGCATCGCCGCCGGGCTCTCCATTAAACAGGAAAACACCAAAATGCTCCAAGGCCTACTGCCATGATCACGCCCACAAAATCCCATAACGTCCATAATCTGGGCATCAGTATGCCAGGTCTGCACGCCAAGACAGCTGCCCAGGATGTGGGCTCCCCCACCCGCTCTCCCCCTGGTAATCACCCTCCTGGATGCAGAAGGAACCGTCTCATTTCTAAAATTAATCCAGTGAAGAAACGCAACAGCATCAAAACTACCATCATCAACGGCACTCACAAACAAGATTTTCTAACTATATGAAACCAGTATAAAGGAAACAACAAAAATAAACCTGTGACCATATTAAAGCCACCACTGCTAAAATGAAGTTTTCTCAAGCACACACACTTTATTTTTCACTGCTATCAACATGATAAGCAGGAAAAAAATTATTGGGGAGAGATGGGTATGCATTTTACAATGCAGATATTAATTTATAACAAAATACTAAAAACAAACAGTTCAAAAGCCACAGCAGCTACTGGAAAAGCCACAATGTAGTCACAAGCAAAAACAGTGGCCAAGAGCTTTGATTCTATAAAGGCACTTACAGACGCTGCTCCCTCGGGAAGTACTACTATCAGGAGAGGGGATTTCAAAGCCTGGGAAAGAGGATCAAATGTCACTTTTATCAACATTAAAACTTGAAGGAGATCATTACATGCCCATTTCCTTCCTTTGATTAAAAAAAGCAACAGAAACAAAACTAACAAAGTGCCCAGAGCCACTCTTTTGGAGGGTGACTAGACAGAATACTGCGAAACTGGGTCCCTCTCCTCCCTGCCCCGGGGGGCGCGGGCTGAAGAGAAGGCCCAGCCGCGGGCAGCAGCCGGCTGGGTGTCCACCAAGAGACCACAGCCTCTGCCCTGCTGCCCTGGCCACAACCTGCCAGAGAGCAGACAGTCAACAAGAGGGGCGCTGGTCACACGCCAGGGATGCCAGCAGCAGAGACGACCAGGTCTTTTGAGATTTTCCATCTAACCCAGCAATCAGACACAACTGAAAATCCTCTCAAGTTACTATTCTGTGGACACAGTCCCGATATAATCAGGACTTTTACAGAGACCAACGGGCCTGAGTTCATCACCACGTGGGAACCGCCACTTTGCGTCTCTTCCCCAGGACACTGTAATCATCAGTGATGAACAAGGGGATCCACACCCTCTGGGGTGCTTCACACAAGGCTGAACCTGACCCGGTGACCCCTCCCACCAGCAGCTCTTACGATGAAGGAGGTGGCACGGTCTGGGAGCTCATCAGAAGTGCCAAGACACTCACAGAGCCCATTAGATACTTCAAGTCCCGTCAGAGACGGGTGACACTGTGAGGAGAGGCCCGAAGCCCGCCCTGAAGGCTGCAGAAAGCAGTCCCAGCCTAGCACCCCTGAAGGGAGGCCAGAGGACAGGGCTCTGCCTTCCTCCTGGGCTGGGCTCCACTGGCACAGCAGCCCGGGTCTCGTTGCCAGGATGGCCTGGAGGGCAGGGCTCACCTCCAATGCCCGGACAGAACCGGGCAAACTGAGGGCCAGACTGGGAGGTGAAGGCTGCCAGCATCTTTAACGGAAGGTGTGAGTCTGACAAGTTCACCTCTTAGAAAACGTAAAAAATTACAAACATGATAAAGCGACCAGTGAGCACTGGGATTCACAGGTCATGTTTTCCTATCTTTTTTGTACTTCTCTCTGTCCCAATTTTTTGTATAAACAAGTATTTAAAACTTCTTATTCAATGGGCGGAAAAATCACCTTTTAAGATACACTCGATTCCCAGACAGACATTTTCATCCATCTTTGGTCTAATGTGGATTTCCAGAACTCCATTTCCACCCACCCACCTATCCCATCCGTCCACCCAAACATCTGCTCTACTCTCACAGAGCAGATGCCCTCAGAAAGGAGGCCCAGGTCAGAGTAATCATACTGCAGCGTATGCACACGTGTGTGCCTGTGTATCACGGGAGGCTGAGCAGCCCTCGGATGAGTAAGACAGACAGACAGACACCGCAGTCAGGATAAACAGTCCCCATCACCTGTCTGATGAGTGTTCATTCTCTGTGTTGCCCTGCTCTTACCTTCTTGTTCTGGAAAATTTTTTGTGCTTCTCCTTCAAAACTGCTGCTACCTCACCTCCCAAGCAGCTTTTCCTGCAAGCCCCGGTGAAATGAACCTCCGGTTTCCCCCGTGTGCACAACTTTCCCGAGCTCTCCCCAGGGCTGGCGCTCCAGACCCCCTGCCGGCCTCCCATCCTCCCCACCCCTCCTGGGGAGCATGTCTATTCACCTTCCGGCTGAGGAGAGATGAAGGTACAAACCCACACCCTGCGGGCAGGAAGGGGCAGGGCTGCTGTCTGTGCTCTGGACACTCAGGTTCAAGAGGCTACGCTCTTAGCCACTGTACTCTGAGTCTGTAAATTTCATGGTAATAGACTGACTGCTGTAAATGCCCCTTTGCAGGCAATGAACAGATGGCTGGAGCCTTGGAGTGTAAACAGGGCTCAGTCCTAGACACGTCCAGGACGCAGTAGACCCGTCTTTGCTCCTACTGTGCTTTCTCCGCAGACCTGACATCTCATCTCAGGGGCGTGATTACTATCTATATGCTGACCACTCCCAGAATCTACCTCTAGTCTGAAGCTCCAGATCCACGTACCCAACCACCCCTGGCCTCTCAAGCTTAACAAGCAGGAAAAGGAACTCTGACCTTTCGCTCTGCTCCAGCACCTGCTCCTTCCCCTCTCACCCAGTGCGCCAAGTGAGCCAGAAACCCAGCATCTGCTCATCCATCTCTCCAACTCCGTCTCCAAGATGGAGCCAGAGTAATTTTCAAAAACACCAAGCAGACCACCTCTTGCTCCCCAGTGCGAGATTCCCTGCACGGAGGCCAAGCAGCAACCCGGGCCGCGCCCTCACTCCACGCCCCTCTACCAGGGCTCCTGTCCCCAGGCTCATTCCCACAGGGGCCTGCCCCCGCTCTCCCTCCTGCAGGAACACTCCAGCTCCGTACCTGGGGGGCCTTCTCATACGAGGCTCAAAGCATACCATTTCCTCCGAGACGTGCCCCACCTCCCTGTCCATCAGGCGCTGTGTCTGTCTCTCTCCCTCAGGCCTACTGTCTCCTCTGACATCACAAGTCACCACCACGTGCCGTGTATGCGTGTGTCTGTGTGTGGGGCGCTGTTCACACTTCCCCCTCTCTGGAGGGGAGACAAAGGGCAGGTGTTCTCTGCATGTGGTCAGCCACCAAGGTCTGCAGAATGAATGAGGAAATGGTCCCAACTCCAGGTCAAGTCCTCAGCTCTCACCTGGACAATCACTAGAGCCTCCTCACTCGTCTTGCTATCTTCATTCCAATCCATCTTCCCCAAGTGCTGACAAGAGTTCTAAAAAAACACACTTGATCCTATCACTCCCTTCACTAAGTAAAACTCCAAAGGTTGCCCCACAGCCTCCAGTGTCAGGT
Organism: Bison bison bison; assembly: GCF_000754665.1. Lineage (NCBI taxonomy): Eukaryota > Metazoa > Chordata > Mammalia > Artiodactyla > Bovidae > Bison > Bison bison. The sequence continues at coordinate 1,630,768 of NW_011494874.1, forward strand.
CCAAATTTCTCAGCATGTTACGAAAGGCTTTTGCAATCTAGTTCCGGTTCCCCTGTCCAGCTTCACCTCTGGCCACTCCAAGGCCCACGCACTGAGGTCTTGCTGGCCTCATGCTCCTCCACATGCTAAGGTGTTTTCTCCAGCTTCGAAGGCCCTTCTCATCCTCCTCCGACTCCTCCGCATTTTTCAAACCCAGGTCAAACGTCACCTTCTGGAAGCTTTCTCAAACCTCCCTCACTGAATTTTTGTTTTTATTTTATGATATCTGGTACATCCTGAAGAGTGCAGTTAGCACCCACCTCTCTTGCTACTTTGTTCATAACACACGCTCCACATCCTCCCTGTCCATCTCACAGAAGAGTGAGCTCCGGAGGCGACAAGGCCCATATGGCAACCAGCTATGATGGGGCTTACAATCTATGGTCAGTAAGGATGCGTGGAATTAATTTCTGGATCTAGGCATATCATCAAATTGCTGCCGGGTCTGGACAACTCACTCATCCTCTCTCTAATTCTTTGTCTGCACAGTGGAGACGACAGCCCGCCCTCCCGTGCAGAGAAAGCAGATAAAATACTTGGAAACCTCCAAGTCTCACATGAATGCAAAGCACGGCCTATCGACTGCTTCAACCACCATCCCTGGCACCCTCTGAGAAACAAACCTCCGATGACCCTGTCTCTGAGACATCCTGACCAAAATCTGATGAGAATGCTATCCGTATGGCCAAAGAACACTCTCACTGTGAAGGGCAATCAATTTCAGCCTCGAGATGTAAATGCCAAGTTGGCATTGAACTACACACAATCCTCTCCCTTTGAACAGCCACTTTCCAAATAAAATGTACAAAGAGTAGGAGGTAACTCCACTTCACTCCCTGAGGGTGGGGAGCTGCAGCCCATGGCTCCCGGCTGTCCTGAGTAAGGAATGGGGAGAGCTGAGGTGACCGAGTGCTCTCAGGGCCCTGGGGCCTGTGCTGCACACCACCCCCCCTCCAGCAATGGCACACAAATCCTTCTTGTTCTCCAGGAGGCATGCTGTGCCATCCACAGCCGGGCGGCCTCCCGACCTTGTTTACCAACCACCCTTTACATGGCTCCAATCTCCTCCCCACCGAAAGCACGTCCCCACCTAAACACAAACAGAACCCCACAAGGATGCCAAATTCACCATTTCTATTAAGAATGCAGAGAAGTATAGTTTTGTGTCCCCACTCTCCCCACCACCAACTCCCCCACCAAAATCATCCAGCTACTTAGAAATCACTCCCTCAGATGCTGTTAATAAAATGTTCAGGTAAACAGAATAATTTTCTGCTTAAGATTTTTTTTTTTTAACAGAAAACGGGATTAAATACTTTTCCTCTCTAGTTTGTCAATCCAGATGGTAAGTTTTGCTCCAGTCAACCCAGATGAAACTAGAAGAGGAGGTGGCAGGGTTCAAAAGATTTCACCAAATCCACTGGCAAAGTCCAACAGGAGCACTGTGGATGGATACTGGATATACATGGACAGCAAATACCATAGGGACTGCAAAAGAATCAGAATTTTAACTGCAATTTGTCAAGTGGAGTATTCTTTCCCAAACAAAATTATTTCTTAAAAACCAGAATCTATAACGTACTTCTGTTTCTAGTTAATAACTTTAACACCATGCAACAATGCAAAACCTCCTGCCCTTCCCGACAGAGGCTCAGGTGACCTGACCCTCGTCACCCCAGGGCTGAGGTTACAAGGAGACTGCAGCCAGGGCCTCTAACTCAGGGAGCCGACCTCGTCCGTTCCATTTACTAGGAAAGTCACACTGAAACAGCGGAGGAAGTGCGTCAAATATGTAATGGCAATACTTGGGACTGAAAAGCCACTCCAACAGCTTTTAAAGATATAATCTATCTGGCAACTTCCATCTGCCCAGGTTTAAAGGTTCTGACATGTTTCTGAACAGACAGCTCAGATCTCTTGGGCTCCTTCAAGAATGAGACTGGAGACACCAGGAATCCCAGGACACAGCACAACACAGACAGGAGCTTGTGCCCTGCCAGCCAGTTTCAAGTGCCAGGAGTTCTAACCACATAAGAGGTGATTTTAGAGCAAATGCTTTCAAGAGCAAGAGAGCAAATTCTCAGATGTATGCCTGTCAAACAGACACATCAAAACTTTATCTACCGTTTGCGAAAACTAAGGAAATATTAGCAAGTTCTTTGATCTGCATGAAATTTTCTGGCCATGTGAATACAATCTAGAATTCTTTATCTTATTTAAATTATAAAGATCAAGCTATTAGTCTCGTCCTTATCTCCATTATAAAACCAATTTTTCTTAAAACACCTGCTATAGACACCTGAACATAAAAAAATGCACAAAAAAACAGTTAGCCCAATAAAGAACAGGTAAAAGTCAACAAGTCAACGCACCACATTTAAACTTGGGTAATACTAGGCAGGACAGCTGAGGATGGAAAATGGGCTTCACTCACAGAGTAAAATTATAAGGCCCATACCCTCAGTAAGAACGTATACATTCTTATAGGGGTTCTTAACAGCTAAGACAGGGTGCTACTTACTTCCTCATTAAATAGTTTGCTAGTTTCTTTTTTGATTGGGTCTATAAGCTGGACTTGGCCTGCGGAAAAGCCCACTAGGAGAGAGACACTTTCTGCTGTGGCTGTTAGGTGGTTGAAGTCATGACAAGTAGGCTGTGTTCCTTTGTATATCCTTTTATCTATTGGTTTACTCAAGTCAGCAGCCTGGAGGAGAAAGAGAAAAATACACACGGTAAACAGCACATTGAGATGAGAACTCTAAGTTACACTATTTTATACTCCATTATGATGTTCAATCTTAAAAATTAAAATATTGAAATATTTTAATTTTTATAAAATTTTTTTTGCAGTTTTCAGCATTTTATAAAAGCACTTTCACATACCTCGGCCAATCTGATATTGTTAGACTATCCATAATATGTTTACAACTGTTACTCTTGCAACTTATTCTTCTTCACATATATTTAATGAAGACTCCTGGACTTCAGGAGGTAAAAACCCTTGAGATACTAAATTCAGTGTTTGTAAAATGTATTTCAAGCATTTTCTAACCACATAAAAGCTCAGCTTTCATACAGCTCCAGCACCAACAAGCTCATTGGTGGGTTTACCTGCAGCCCAGTCGTTCTCAAAGTGTGGTCCCCAGACCAGCGGAGGCAGCAGCGGCGTCACCTGGAAACTCAGAGACGCACCTTCTCCCGCCCCACCCCAGACCAAATGAATCAAACCAGTAGGGTGGGCGGGTGGGCCCAGCAAGCTGTAGATGCAACAGTGCTCCAGGTGATCCTGACGCCTGCTCGGGCTGTGAACCAGGACTGCAGCCAGTTACGCAGAGGCAGCGGCTCCTGCGCTGGGTCACAGTCTCTTCTGCGTTAGCTTTCAAGTGACTTTCACTCATCGAACCCACACTCCAAATCTGGTACAGGCATCATCTTAATCCTTATCATAACACTTCAAGAGAGACCACGTTTCCCCCCATTTTACAGACGAGAAAAGTTCAGGGAAGGTAAATAACCCAGCCGAGGTCCCCGTACCTACTCAAGAAGCGGAAGGGCTGCATATGGAGCCCAAACCTGTTTTACCCTAGAGGGGGCAGGGAGAAAACACACCGTACACTCCGAAGTCTGACTTCTGACTTGGGCTAAACATGATTTTTCAAAGTGCCTCCCCCTTTAAAAGCAGGACCTTTTTCTTCATGAGAAACCTTCTCTGCAATCCAGTATGTTGTTGAAATGAAGGTGACCCGCCGCTTCCCCTGCTATCGGAGAATCACCGGTGGAGACAACCAAGCGTCTCCTTGAAACACCCATTTTGGCCCTGTGTGCGGTTCTGGGGCTCACAGCTCTGGTTCCTACGGACCACCCCGAGTATGGGGTCTGAAGATCTCGTTCTTCCGAAGAGGCCTGGGACAGTGACTCCGTATTCTAGGTCTGTCAGATTACAAACAGCGTGTGAAAAAGAAGACCTCACGATGACAGGCTCAAAACCTGAGCACCAGGCCGTCTGGAGCTGAGTGACCCTGGGAGCCCAGGGCAAAGGAGTGAAGACGTGTGTGGAGGGCTCTCCCTGCCTCACCGCAGCTGGAGTGGGGAGAGCACCTCTCTTCCCAACCCCAGGGCACTGTCCAGAGGATGAGCTAAGCAGAGTGTGGTCTACGAAAGGAAGCCCCGACTCTGGAGCAAGCAGAAGCGGGGCCGTGCGCGGGGCCTGAACGTCCTGTGATGTGCGAGGTGGGTGCATGGCAGAGGTGGGGGGGCGGTCCGGACAGGAGCTCCTTTACCACAGACAGGAGAGGCCAGCTGGGGGTAAGCAGCTCCTGGGCTCAGCCCGAAGGAGGGAGAGAGAAGTCGAGACTAAGGGAACAACTCAGCACATGACTCAGGGCAAGGAAACAGCAGCAAAAGTAAAGACAGAACAAAATATAAGATACGCTGATGGCGAGAGTCAAAAATCAAATCTGAAATTAGAACCGCTAAATTATTACGTGATCTCTATATCGGCAACCACTGAGACTTCTTTTTTTCAGTTTAAGAAACTAGGCCATGAAAGAATATACATAAAATTATGCACCAAAACATAAAAAACAATTCAGAAGCAAGCCAAATGTTAACAGAGAAAACAAACTAATTCAAATTAAATGAGCAAAAGAAACAGTGATTCTCAGAAGAACAGAGGAAGTTTAAAGCACCATTGTTTCCAAATATTGCTACTAGTTTTAAACTCATGGATCCCTCACAACCTCAGCCTCAGTTCTTGGAATAGCTCTTCTGCCTTCCTGCCCCTAACAGGGAACCTCACTGAAAGATGCTGTCTGTCATTAGAGCACACAAACACACGTCCGCAGTGTTTCAAACGCCAACTGATAGACAATTTTTACTCTCGAAGTAAATTGTCCAAAAGCGTCCTGTTTACTAATTTGCTTAACAAAGTTTCTTCCTAGATTACTGCTCTCAGAGTGTACTAGACCATGAGTAGTCTGCTAGTCTGCAGTCAAAATTAAGCAGAGACTGAGAATAAGCATTTAAAATGGCAACGTGACAGAGTGATTTAATACCCACCGACTCTGGTAACAAAAAATCCAAATTTGCTTCCTAAATGTCTTTTTCAGTTCTTTTCCTAGTAATCCTTATTTTATTTTACAAAAGTATCAGTCCAGGGCTTTCCTGGTGGTCTAGTGGTTAAGAATCTGCCTGCCGATACCAGGAACACGAGTTCAACCTCTGATTCGGGAAGATCCCACACGCCACGGAGCAACTAAGCCTGCGCACCACAACTCCTGAGCCTTGCTCTAGTCCTGAGCCCACCTGCGGCAGCTACCGAAGCCTGCGCCCCTGGAGCCCCTGCTCCTCAACAGCCAGCCACTGTGACGAGAGGCCTGCGCAACGCGATGGAAAACAAAGAGGAGCCCCTACTCGCTGCAACTTTAAAAACTGGTCTTTCAACACTGATGGGGGCGGCACTGTCCCAGAAGGCACAAACACAGACCGAGGCTCAAGGAACACAAGCAAGCACTTCTCTTCCCTAAGGTCACTCCCCTTCAAGCCCCAAAGGCAACGATGGCACCAGAACAGCAGACACTAGCCAGGCAACAGTCACTCACACCAGCAAGACTCCCGTGAGCCCCGAAGTGACAACAAGGTGCCCAACTACAGGAAATTATTCTTCCGAGAAACCTGGGGACTCCAGCCGTGGTGCCTGAGCTTTCTGAAGCCTGAAGCCAGGTGAGGGGAACGTTGGAACCACCAGTTCCTGCCTTTATTTCCAGCTGCACCATCACCTCCAACTCATCTCGTCCTCTTCCCTCTGACAGCCAGTCACCGAGTTGTGTCTCTTTTCCACTGCTGGGTTACTATCTTCTTTCCTCTTCTTCCCCCTCCTTTGTTCTGGCGAGTGGGGTCAGAATCCACCCACCTTTCAGTAACAATGCCAATGTCCCGAGCCGGCCGCCACTTCTCCGCGGGGTCATCAGCCCGATAGACGGTTTCCCAGGTCAAGACAGTTTAACTGAAGGAGAGAGAGCCTACACTTTGGAACCGGGCAGGCCTGGGTTCAAACCTTGCCTTCCCAAGAGGTGGCCAGGTGGCTCTGGAGAGG
>NW_011494874.1:1637000-1640955 GCF_000754665.1 Bison bison bison
TCCCAAGAGGTGGCCAGGTGGCTCTGGGGAGGTGAGCGTCACCTCTCTCACAGCCGCAAAGAACGAAGCTCCCCAGCTCCCCACAGGGCCAAGGAGAGGCCCGCAGATAACGGAGATAAGGCACCCAGCACACGTGAGCGTTCCAATGGTCGCTACCATTCTTGGTTTATCCCGGTCACAACCTACTCGGGGGGCAGTGCTGCAGGGGCTTCCTAGTTCGCGTCACATCACAACATGACGACTACCCAGCAGTCTTGCCCTTCCATCCTCTCTAACAGCCACAGCAACTTCGGTCCACTGAACACTTCCTGCGCACCAGGAACTTGACTCTTAGCATCGCATGTCGTCTCACAGTCACCCCCCAGAGTCCACGCTTATACCAACCGCATTTTACCACTGAGGAACCTGGGGAGGGAGGGAGGGAGGGGTCGAGGGCCCATGTCCCACCACTCAGCTCGTCCTGCCGTCCACCCACGTGGAGTCTGGGGCGGGCAGATGTCCCCTCTTTCCTGGCTTGAGTTGCCCTCTCGGCAGGGATAGTCTCATTTACCCATTTGCAGGAATCTTATCCATCTGTACAAGTCCCACCACCTCCAGCAAGCATTTTCCCAACTACCACTTCCCAAGTTTGCTCCCTTATCTCAACTCTCCAAGTACTTTAGTTCATTACACAAAATTTAGTGTTTAATCACTTATATGATCACAGTGTTACTTTACGTCTGTTATCATCAATTCAGTTCAGTTCAGTCGCTCAGTCGTGTCTGACTCTTTGTGACCCATGAATCATAGCACGCCAGGCCTCCCTGTCCATCACCAACTCCCGGACTTCACTCAAACTCACATCCATTGAGTCAGTGATGCCATCCAGCCATTTCACCCTCTGTCGTCCCCTTTTCCTCCTTCCCCCAATCCCTCCCAGCATCAGAGTCTTTTCCCATGAGTCAGCTCTTCGCATGAGGTGGCCAAAGTACTGGAGTTTCAGCTTTAGCATCATTCCTTCCAAAGAAATCCCAGGGCTGATCTCCTTTAGGATGGACTGGTTGGATCTCTTTGAAGTCCAAGGGACTCTCAAGAGTCTTCTCCAACACCACAGTTCAAAAGCATCAATTCTTTGGCGCTCAGCTTTCTTCACAGTCCAACTCTCACATCCATATATGACCACTGGAAAATCCATAGCCTTGACTAGACGGACTTTGCTGGAAAAGTCTCTGCTTTTCAATATGCTGTCTAGGTTGGTCATAACTTTCCTTCCAAGGATTACAATTACGAATTCTAATAAAAAATTCCCTTAAAAAGCAGAACTACTTTATTAAACAGTTACCACTGTATTATTCCACAAAATTACTTCTGTTCTTCAGCTTTCTGGTAAATCCTTCATAGACAGGTTACAGATACTTTTTTTTTTAGTGCTTCTGCATCCTAATTATTACCAATTATCTAAATTTTTAAATGTCAATTTATAGCAGAACCAATTTATTTAAAAGTCTTACCCATTTTAAGAACTGGCAGGAATTCTAAGAACTGATAAGAATATTTGGTTATTCAGCTCCAATAGAGCATAGTATTTGCCACAAAAGGTGAATGGACTTCGATTTTTCAGTAGTAAGACTAAATTTCATCATTATGCTCATTAGTTTCTGCATAAGGAGTCACTGACTACATGTATCAGCATCTCATTCTCAACAGAAGAAATGTACATGATGCTTTAAACAATTCCTACTACAGAAACAGGGCTGGTTAACCAAAATCCTTGGTCAGTAAGTACAAACTTTAAAATGTTTTGTTTCTTTTTTCCTTGGACTTTTGATCCTTTAAAAATCCCTGGAATTCTCTTCATGATGAATACTGTCAAAATATGAAGTCAGCTGGGTCAGTTCAGCAAGGCACTAACAAGCATTTATCTTTCCAGAACCACAGAGGTCTGCAAAAGAAACAGTTCCAACTCACACCTTCCCTCAGACCCCTCCCTGGTCCACAGGAAGGCTGCGGGGCCAAGAGGAATGCGCAGGAGGGAGAGAACCAGCGAGGCAAGGCCTCCCACGGCTCCCACGGGCAGGCGGACACGGGCAGGCGGACACGCCATTCCAGGAGCTCAGGGAAGGCGCGTGCACCCGGCCAAGCCCTCCTCACGGGAGCCTGCTACTTCCTACTCCTCAGAGCCCAGAAGCACTTGATGTGGTGTGGAAAATAACCTCAGAAAGACCTCTTCTGAAAGAGGCACGCCAGATGATGGTACATGGGGGGCGTGTAGGTGATAAAGGTAAAAAATGTCCCATTTTCCTTCCCCTCTTGAGAACCACCTCAGAGAGAACTAGTCTCACAGAACTTGCCAAACGAGAGTCCAGTTACTGCCCTATCTGCTGCTGCTGCTAAGTCGCTTCAGTCATGTCCGACTCTGTGCGACCCCATAGATGGCAGCCCACCAGGCTCCCCCGTCCCTGGGATTCTCCAGGCAAGAACACTGGAGTGGGTTGCCATTTCCTTCTCCAATGCATGAAAGTGAAAAGTGAAAGTGAAGTCACTCAGTTGTGTCCAACTCCTAGCGACCCCATGGACTGCAGCCTACCAGGCTCCTCCGCCCATGGGATTTTCCGGGCAAGAGTACTGGAGTGGCATATCTAAACGCTGTCTAATACCCTCCCAGAGCAGACGCTCACCCTGTCTACACTATATGGCTCCCCTCCACCCGAGGCCCCTCTCCCGAGCTTCAGGCCCACTGCCTCCGAGGTGCCCCCAGCCTGCACCCTGCCTTCCGCCAGGCCGCCTAAGTCCAGGGGCAGCTCCCATGGCTCGGCACCGGGCTCCTCCCCGCCTGTCCCCACACCTCCAGGTTGTCCTCCACACTTGCCAGATTAATCCTCACAAAGACTCACATCGCTCTCCCACTCAGAACCTCTGAAGCCCTGCCCAGTGCACCAGTGGCTAAACTCCTTAGCTGGCACCCACAGGCCAGGCACGGGCCATCCACAATGGGCGTCGACACACACACCTGCAAAGGCGCGTGCTCACACGCCGTCTGGGCTCTCGACACCCTCCTGCCTCCCTTGCCTTCCTCTTTTCACTCAGAACACTCCCCGCTCCTCCCATCACACAAATGCTACCCACCACAGGGCCAGTGCCATCTCCCCCCGAGCCCATCATGCAAGGCGTTCTTTTGCTGGGCCGCCACCGCGTGCCTATCCCTCTGCACCACAATTACCTGAGCCTTCATGGGAACTGTATTCCATACACAGTGACAGTCCTTTTAAAAACAACAAAAAAGTCAGGAGGCTGCTGACTCACTGACAACCTGAATGGATTAATCCAAAATAGCTGGAGCCACCCCAGTAACATCAAAGGTCTCCATTATGCCATTTGAAAATCAAAGAAGGGCCGTGTGCTGTCACCACTCCTCCTGACTGCATCTCAGACGACCAAAACAGGAGCCAGAAGTGGACAGGGGATTCCTTCCGGGGGCCACAGAGGATCACCAACTTCAAGAGTCCTATCTCCAGACTGGGAATTCAAAATAAACCACATTACAGACTGTCCGCCAGTTTTTCCTGGGGAAGACTTCGAACCTAGTTAGGCTTGGGGTCTTGTGCCTGCGGGGGCTTAGTCCACAGTCTGGGGTGGGACCACACCCAGCTGGTCATCCTGAGGAAACGGCTCTGGTCACAGGACTCAAGAAAGGAGACGCAGACCACTCCGAGCTGAGGCTTACTTACTTCGTGAACAAAGATCAACGTACTATTTAATACAAATCTTCTCCAACAGAGTGGAAAATAACCGGGGGCCCTAATGACAAAAGTACCAATCAGGGATTTTGCAAACACGCTGGCCGCCCACACCTGACTGCAGGGAGCAGTCAGCCGCGAGGCGCCGCCCAGAGGCCGAGCCGCGCTCGCAGCCGCCGCCGGGAAGGAGACACAAACCGGGCTCCTGCTGCGGGAGAGCCGCTCGGTCCATCCTCCTC
>NW_011494874.1:1641055-1663001 GCF_000754665.1 Bison bison bison
TTCAGACCAACAGGTACAGTCAAAACAGCTGCACAACTGGCATTAATGGTATTCAGGGTCTAACACATTAAAAAAAAAAGGTACCAGGGGTATCAGGAAGTCAGGTTTGGGATAACTTATACCAATAGGAAAAACAAAAAAGGTCAGTCAACTGTACAGCTTCAGTGTTTCAAAAAGGACAAAACCTTATCTGTCTTATTCACCACTCTATCTCCAACACCTAATAAAGGGCTGGCACACAGAAGGCATCCTTAAGTTTCTGTTGTAGGAATGATACGTTTTTGAAAATGGAGGGAAAGAAAAGTAAAGGAATGGCGGGAACCAGAAGAAATCCAGAGCCAGACATATACACACACATACATAATTCTTCTGCTGACCAAAAGCCCAGCCAACAACTAATGCCTTCTTGGGTGCCCATCTGTGAAGGAAAACCACCCTCGTTGGCACATACCAGAAGGTCACTTGACGGCTTACAGAGCGCCCTCAAACATCAGTTCCTCTGGCGGTCGTTACAGACCTGCGCCCCGAAGAACTACGCCACTCCCATGTTTCAAACAGAGGAACACAAACAGCTGTCAAGGAGAAGCAAGTGGTGGGGTTAGGACTGCTGGATTCCCGGCCTGCTGCTCCCTCCGCTGCTCTGACGGGAAGCTGATGAGACACCATCCGAGGCAGCACCTACCCTAAAACTCTGTCCCTGTGTGACTGCAGGCTCCTGGGCTTGCTGAAGTGGGACTCAGACACTCGGGCCTCGCTCAGGCTGGCCCAGACCCCAGACCCACCCTCTCAAAGCATGTGCCTCGCGGGGCTGTTTTACTAAAATGGAGACCATCTGAAGAGCAACACCTGACACTTAAAAGGCACTTTAGAAAAGTTAGTTCCTCTCACTGAAACTCGTATTTCTCCTTTTGAATACAGAAGGACTTGATGCTTATCAGAGAGGCTTTGAAATGTCTCATCATTCATTAATACTTTCAAAGAAATATAAATAAGGAAAAACAGGGATATTTCTTTCTACTCTAAATTTCCTGGAGAAAAACAGCAGAAGCCAAGTTTAGGGGCATGTTTTCCTTCCAATATAATTTCCTACAAGGCAGCACCTTCCCTTTCTTAGTTCCCACTCCTCCTCCACTGTCAGACATACGTGCACACGCCCACACCTGCACTGGCACACCAGACCCACTCCCTCCACTGAGAACAGCTGGCATGTGGCCTGCTCGCAGGCTCCTGCCCGTCCTGACCTGGAACGGGCACCCGGCACTCACGACCCAGGGGTCCTCCCCTGGGCCAGAAGCAGTGGGGCCAGAGCAGTGAGTGGGGCAGGGAGCTCCAAGGAGGGCGGGAGAGAGAAGGACTGCATCACCCGCCATCAGGAAACGGGCAAACGACTCGATGGAAAGCGTGAGGGGCGCCACCTTCAGGTCCTTCCAACACGGGGAGAGACGCAGTCAGAAGAGGCATGTTTGGTGCAGTTTCACAGGACAACCTGGGGAACTGCTTACTGGTCCCCAGGGAAAGACGTGCCCTGGGAGCCAGGCAGGCTCCTGCTTCGGGCAGGTGGGAGAAGCCCCCCAGAGGACAGGGCTCCTTCTCCCGGGCCAGCACTGTCCATCACGTGTCTGCTGAAAAAACAAGCTGCTGTCATCACATGCCATTTTCCCCAAGGAGGCCTGTCACTTAAAAACAGCTATGTAAACTCGACTCCTCTTCCCCCAGAGTGGTTTTTCAAAAATGAACTTAGCAAGCCGCTGAACCGCGACACTTCCGCCATCTCTTCTCTGCTCACGCTGCACTCCACGTTCAGGTTGAGTCTCTTCTCACAATGTGAAACACTACAAATGGTTGTCCTGGTGCTTCATTTAGGCTAATAAAATATTGATTTCTTCATTAAAGAAAAACTATGAATAAACATTAGGTAAAATTAATCTGCACACATTCTAACACCAGGTCTCATCACATTAAAATGCTGACATATTCAAATGCCCTATCTTTATTAAACTCTTCTGTTAAACATGCATAGAAATATGCCTATCTACTCCCAAGGGAATACCAACATCTCAAGTGGAAGGTAAGGGAAGATGTTTTCATTTCTGCAAAAGACACTCATTTCAAATACTTGGAAAATAAATATTTTTAAAGTTTCTCCTAACAGGGTGGGGGTGGGGAGAAATTCTGTGGCCACCCGAAAGTGCGTGACAACACTGGTGAACTGGAAGCCCATCCCATGGCAGTGAGCGGCTCCTACATGCTGCTTAACTGCCATACTATTGCCTTCCCGACACTTACAAGTTCACAAGCGCGTGCCTGGCAGAGCACACAATGATTTTTCAATTTTCTGATTCAAGATGCTGAGTAATACAAGCAGCACTCTGCAGAGGAGCTCCTATTCCAGTTGAGAAATGCCCTCAATCTCCAACTGTGTAGAGGCCCTGCCAATTTTCTGACCCCCATTTCCTCACCCTACATTGAAACTGAGCCCAGGGAAAGGTGGTGATCTGCTCAAGGTTTCACAGAGCTTAGAAGTGCGATTTCAATCACACCAAGCTGCTATCTTTCCAATCACCCAACCTCAGTCGGAACAATGAGCTACTGAATCTGCAACATATGAAATTTCAAAAAATGGCAATGATGTGAACCACTAATTTTACACCAAATGACAGTATTCTGGAGTCCATACATTGCTGGGTTTTCAAATAGGAAGCGAGAGAGCTAGAAAAAACTTATCTTACACAAAAGGCGATCAGCCACTGAGATCAATGGGCAGAACACTGGATTTGGCCTCTGTAACTCAAGTAGTTATTCTCTAGTCCAGCCAGGCCTCAGGTGAAGAAAGGAGCCTCAAACCCACAGCAGTGAGAGAGCTGGGCCGTTCTATACACGACCACGAAGAAAGTCCTGTGCTCTGCTTCCTCTGAAGTTTCCCAGAATCACTGGAACTGCTGCTGTTCACCTGGCATTTCCACTGTTTGCCATTTGTCATATGTCTTATCTCCCCAGCTAAGCCAAATCTTTTTAAGAGGTAACTGCCTTACAGGTGACCTCAAGTAACAGCCACTCACGTTTCTAATGTTTTTTCCCCATGCCTTTTTAGGCACTTGAAGTGTATTCTGCACTGGCACAGCTATGGCAATGCAATGCCACCCCATTTCAAAATGGACCAGTAAGACCAGCACACACAGGAATGCGGGGGGACAGGCCTCACCCTACTGTGACGGGAATGTAAACTGGCACAGTCTTTACACAGGGCAATTTGGCAACACGGAGCAAAAGCCTCCTATCCTTTAAACACAAATTCAACTCCCAGGAATTTATCCTTAGAAAATACTTTCCAAGTGGGTAAACAATCTGTAGCAGCCCAGGGCTGGCCCAAGCACAAATGTGCATCCATACTAGGCTACCCACGCAATATTACCCATGTAAGACCACGCACTGAGAAACAACATGGAAAACCTCATAAAATAATCTTGAATGAAAGGAGCCAGATACAAAAGCAGCATAGGACACATGAAATAATGCTATTTACTTAAAATTCAAAAATAAGTAAAACTAGTCTGTGATGCTGGCCGTGAAGACGGTAGTTGCCCCTTGCAGAGTGTGGGGAGGTCCCAGGGAGGCCAGGAATGAGGTTTCTTAATCTGGGGTCGACCTACTTTGTGAAAAATTAATAGAACTTTACATTTATACACATTCCTGTTTGGATGGTAATCATAAATTTAAAAATAATTTTAATGGTCAAACACATGTACAAAGATAGTCTCCTCAGCTTTGTAACAAAACATTATTAACATCCTGTGTTCTAAAAATGAAATGGGTAAATGTATCATGTAGCCATTTAAAATGAAGACATTTACTTACCAGCAAAGAAGGATATTAAGTGAAAAATGCAATTAAAAATAGGATTCTAAAGACAAAAAGAAGTATGAAGTCTTAAAATGGCAGTCACATTGTAATCATACCGTCAGTAGTAACAGTGTATTGTTATTCTTAATGTCTTGTAAAATAAAGCAAAAAATCATGTGGATGTCCTTAGGAATTCAGATTCTCCACACGGAAGGTAGAAACGTATAGAAGCAATGACCAAATGGCAACTGGAAGTCCCAGTGCCCAGACTGGGCAAAAGCGATTTGTTACAAATGCTGCCACTTAAAGTCACCAAGGCGCCTATATACTTGATACCAGGTACGGGGCAAGAAATGGACAAGATGAACCTAGAACACCTTTCTGTTCTGCTGAGCAAGAAAACTAAGAAAGACCTCTGAGGCTGGGTCCAAAAGACTCTGGGGGCAAAGCAGAGCAACTACTATTGGTCAGAGATGGGACAATTTAGACATAAAAACAATACTCCAGAATTTTCATGGAATGAATTAAGAATCTGAGTTCACATTAATATTAATAAATGGGGAGGGGAAAATAGGCTTTCCCTTAACAGCAGACTAACACGTAATAAATGTAGAAGGAGAGAAAAATGGAGTTTGAAAATCACCATTTTGTAACCATCACAGTAATACAGTAATAACTGATTCAGCCAAAAACCATCAATGGATGGTAAAACAGTGGATGAAGGTCTGATGGGTAAAAGGATATTTATGTAGCCCGAAAGTATCCCTTCACAAATTATGTATGGATTACAAAGAGCAAAGCAGAACCTGACAATGGATTAATGTAGCAAAGTTTACTGCAGTGACCAAGGCAAGGCAGCCTCCTCTTCCCGCTCTCCTGCTGCCCTGAGAAACACGGCAGCAGTTCTGTGGTCCTCCAACTGTGATCCAGAACTGTGAACTAGACTATGAACCTAATCACAAAAATACCAGACAAAGCCAAACTGAGAGATCCTACAAAACAACTGGTCTGAAGTCTTCAAGATGTCAAAGCCATGAAAACAAAGAAAAAACTAAGGAATCAGTCCAGACTGAACGGGACTGGAGAGCCTGCAACTCACTGTAGTTTGTGCAGCTGGACTGGCTCCCGAAGCAAGGGCAGGAGGCTCTTAAAGGATAACATGCAGGCAACCACTGAGATTTTAATGTGAGCGTCAGATGAGGTCAATGGTATAGCTTAGATTCTGATAAATGTACTGTGGTAATATATGAGGAAATCTTGCTCTTGGGAAATAGAAACTGAGGTTTACATGAATAAATGGGCATGATGTCTACAAAGTACTCCCAAATGATTTATATTATACATGTACCTATATACATACAGGAAGCAGGGAGGAAGAACGAGAAGAGGCGGAGAGAAAACACATGATAAAACAAAGGGCAGATCTTAAACAGTCACCCGGGGGTTCTCCGTGCTGTTACTGTCATTTTCTCTAAGTGTAAAACTGCAACAAGATAATTTTTTTATTAGAAAGAGACTTAAAAGGCATGCACACTATACACAATGTGTGGTCCATGTTTGGAATCAAGTTTAAATAAACCAACTACAAAATGAATTTGAACAAACCGACTAGAAAACACTGACTGTGGCAGTGGTTACATGAATCGACAAGCGGGGTAACACTGCAGAGAACACACAGACACAGACACACGCCCCCGTGAACCCAGTGAAATCCAGATCCACCACCGTCACTTTCCTGGCCTCCTGCTACTCCACAGTCAGGCAAAACACCACCACTGAGGAGACCAGGTGAAGGGTGTGGGGGCCTCCTGGCACATGTTTTGCAACATCTCATGAATCTGTAATTATTTCAAATTAAAAAGTAAAAAATAAATAAGAAAAAGATCCTTATATATCAACAAACCAACTATAAAAATATTTATGAATCTGTCAAAGAACAGACGTTGATCAAATGTAAACTTTTTACATGTAAAAATATGGTTTTATTTCCCCAAACAGTATAGGTATTGTAGAAAACATATGAAGAAAATATATGATGCTTGGGATTTGTTTTAAAATAATACAGAATAGGTGAGACAGTAGATGAGATGAGACCAGCCACATGTTGACAAATGGTGAAGCTGGGAGACATTCTCTCTGCTATTGTGTAAGTCGGAAATTTTCCATAATTAAAGAAGTTTCATTCTATTTGAGATATATATGTTTGCAAAGAGAACAAGTTGAAAAGATACTTAGCAAAATATTAAAAATGTTAAAAGCAGGGATAGCATTTAAATGACTTTTTTTTTCTATCTTAATTTCTAACTTTTCCTCAATAATTATTATACTTGTATAATTTTTTAATAGAAAAAGAAGGAAACACAGGTCAAAAAACTGAAACTATTTGAAAAGTATTCTAGCAGTTTAAAAGCATGTCATGGTCTAGCACAAGGTCACGGGCAAATACATGTCTGTGAACAAACAAGGAAAATCCACCATAAAGGAAGCCTGCAGCTCCACCAGGCAAGCGTGTGAGCAGGGGTGACACGTCACCAACAGGTGACGGGCTACCTGGGACTGGCCAAATCCTAAGCTTCACACCCGTCAGGACTGCCGGTGTCTGTTATGAATGTTTCTGTGGCACCAGTGATGCTCCTCGATGAGGTAAGACAGGAGAACTCTTTTCAGAAGCCAGCCATTCAGGGGACAGATAAGGAGGCCACGGCCGGCTCTGCTGTTTCCCTCTCCCAACAGTGCTACAGTGTGAGAAGCATTCACTGGGCCTCCTAATTGGCTACAGTGTTCAACAGAGATAACTTCTCCCAGAGTCCTCTTTGGGGAATTCAATCTGTTCCACATTTACCTTCCAATTTTTCTTCTAATGTGCATCTAAAATCGAAACCCCGTCTTTCTCACAAGAATTGAACTGCAAATTTATCATCAATCCCATGCTTTTCTAGAGATTCTAGGCCCTTCCTCAATCCAGAAGAAATAGCTGAAAGGTTACACAGTGGAATCTGTCCTCTGGTATTCAGCAGCATTTTAACACTGAAAATCTAGAGGCTTGAAATAAAAATATTAGGCTCAAGAGAGACAGTATTGTATTTGTAGTCTCCACGGGGACAATACTGCATTTTAAATGTAGGTTAGCAGGCCAACCAGCCGAATAAGCAGTTTTAAACTCAAGGGTGAAATCAAATATAATCCAAAAGTTAGCACTTGGCAACAATTGCACATTTGCTTCACTCTAAGCACTTTCACTATCTCACATAATAAAACAAACAAACAAAAACTTGCAACTACTAGCTGAAAAAGTTAAATATAAAGCTATTCACAAAGATACAGACTTAAGCAGCAACTGGTTTCCAGCATGAGTAATTCTGTAACATCTCTCTACCTACACTGGTCTTATCTCAACAGAGGTAATCTAGGTCTCACATTCACAGAACCAGAAGCCAGAGTGGACCTTGTAAAAAGTCACATTTGCTCTCAAGATCCTGCAACTTAAGACAAAGGAAGTAAATTGTCTACAATCACAAAATCAATTCATACCACAGCTAAACTTGGAAGCTCTACACTCAGTAAACCAGGAAAAGCACCAGAGGAGTGGAAGCCAAAGCCCTCATTTCCGTATCCTTCCTTCACCTGTGGTCTTCTGGCTTCTACATCAGACAGTAACAACTAGTTGTCAGAACTTGAAATTATATCATGTACAACGTAGAGTGAAGAAATACAGAAGACTCTGCAAAACTCGTTAAGCTTAGCATAAACCAAGTGACACTCATTTAGCTGGCGCCACGTCCCAACTGCTGCAAGCCTTCTCCAGGCCGAGTGGTGAGGAGGGTGGACAGAGGAGGCAGAAGGGCGCTGCTCACCTCCTGACAAGGAGGTGTCCGAGCTCTGGAGCTGCAGAAGGCCCACGCCCACAGCGCTCTCCGGAGCTCCTGACTGCCTTTCAGAAAATCTTCCCTCTGTAGCCGAGGCTAATGTCCACTAATAACATTCTGGCCAGCAGGGATGTATTGAAATTTTGTATGCAAATGCAAGAAGGATGGCAGAAATAGGCAGCAATTTTAAGTGAGGCTGCACAGCTACTGAAAGCTGAGAAACACAGGCGAGCAGCTCAGCTTGGTGGTGGTACATACAGTTCTGACAAAGGCTGAGGCTCCAAATACCAGCAGATCCCATCAGCAGCATTTTTAAGTAAGTGGCCATAACTGGAACTGAAGCTCCAATATTTTGGCCACCTGATGCTAAGAACTGACTCATTAGAAAAGACCCTGATGCTGGGAAAGACTGAAGGCAGGAGGAGAAAGAGACGAGAGAGGATGAGATGGCTGGATGGCATCACCGACTCAATGGACATGAGTTTGAGCAAGTTCCGGGAGTTGGGGATGGACAGAGAAGCCTGGGGTGCTGCAGTCCATGGGGTCGCAAAGAGTCATACACCACTGAGAGACGGAACTGAACTGGCCATAAACTAGAAGGCCGTCTTCAGGGAGGTATGCGAAGGTCTCATGTCTCCTCCATGTAGAGCACTGCTGCTAGATTTGTCTCTAAATTAGAAGAGACACATGATAACAACGTCCCAAGTTTTCTTGTCCACAGCAAACCTGAGTGTTTGTACTCAAATCCCAAAGTTCTTGGACCTCAAGCACAAATACGCATGCTGAGTGGTCATAAAGCACGGCACACTCAGGACCCCAGAGGACGACGAGCCCGGCCCAAGCACAGAGCCGGCCGGGGCCTGTCCTGTGTGGGACGAGGCTGAGCCAGGCGGCCCGAGCCTGTGTTCAAGCCTGGGACGTCCTGTTCCAGACGCTGCCTTGCCTTCATCACAGGGCTTTGGCCTGTGTCCCCAGCACACCACTTGATTATTTGACATTTTTAAAGGCCTAGACAGCATATTAAAAAGCAGAGACATTACTTTGTCAACAAAGGTCCATCTAGTCAAGGCTATGGTTTTTCCAGTGGTCATGTATGGATGCGAGTTGGACTATAAAGAAAGCTGAGCGCCGAAGAATTGATGCTTTTGAACTGTGGTGTTGAAGACTCTTGAGAGTCCCTTGGACTGCAAGGAGATCCAACCAGTCCATCCTAAAGGAGATCAGTCCTGGGTGTTCATTGGTAGGACTAATTTTCAAGCTGAAACTCCAGTACTTTGGCCACCTGATGGGAAGAGCTGACTCATTTGAAAGGACCCTGATGCTGGGAAAGATTGAGGGCAGGAGGAGAAGGAGACGACAGTGGATGAGATGGTTGGATGGTATCACCGACTCAATGGACATGGGTTTGGGCGGAGTCTGGGAGTTGGTGATGGACAGGGAGGCCTGGTGTGCTGCGGTTCACGGGGTCGCAAAGAGTCAGACACAACTGAGCGACTGAACTAAACGGAATCTATGGAAATTCACACATCAATTCCATCTTCCACACAGGTCCTAACAGGAAAACACAAATGCTAAATAGGGAACCATTTCAAAAATGCAAAGTGACATGTCACAGAGAACACAGCATTGGGGGATTAAGGAGTTAAAGTACGTAAAGTGACTGGAGTAGTGCCCACAGAAAGAGCTACCTAAGTATTAGCTATTATCATTATTAAATAAATAACATCAATTCACATTTGTTAAATGCATTCAAACCAAGAACTATAGCGAGAGTAAGCACTTACATAGTGAGAGTAAGAAATAAGCACTTAATTCTGTGTAAAAATTTTAAAAATAAACAGATTTT
Source organism: Bison bison bison (assembly GCF_000754665.1). NCBI lineage: Eukaryota > Metazoa > Chordata > Mammalia > Artiodactyla > Bovidae > Bison > Bison bison. The sequence goes on from NW_011494874.1 coordinate 1,650,608, forward strand.
CCTATTTAACTGCCTGTCCCAAAACGTGCGTGGAGGGGCAGGGGTCTGAGAGGGAGAGGGCAGGGCGGTCTGAGAGGGAAGGGGAGCGAAGAAGACGTGAACAACGCACCCTCCCCCAAGACAGCAGCCGCCCCTGGGTCACGGCAGCGTGCGATCTAACACTTGTTCACGTCACTTTCCTAGCACAGCTGGACTGAGGCAAAGCCAGCAAAAATACTTTTTCTGACCAATTAAAATTTTTCTAAATTCGATGTAGCATGATTTTTTTAAGCTGCAAAAATAACGCAAGTGCAGGGGCCAGAGTTGTGACATATACCAGTTTATACTGCAACAAAAAAACAAGTTGATTTCTGAGAGAAAAACAGCACACATAATGTAATGGCTAGATATGCAAATATGCAGAGGCCAGACTATGATCTCAACGTCTCCTTTACCTCCCAACTCTCTGATATACGGTTAAGTAAATGAGTATTAAGAAAACAGTCTGTTTCTACCTTAAAAAAAAAAAAGCTGGAAGGTTGTCACTTAGAAGATGGGGTTAAGAATGTGAGGGGGAGGTCCAGAAAGGGGGGGGACTACAGCCACTTGCTACATGCCCGCAGGACAGCCACGGACCCGGAGGCACTCTTTGGGAGCGAGGTTCATCCGAAAAGCAGTGTCACGCACCAAGAAGGATCCTGGGATCGGCGTAGCATCTGACGGGCCCACTGAGGCCGCCCGCTGCCTCTCACAGCCACGCGCTGCCCTGGCAAATTACTGCTTCCTCCGAGCCTCCCCATCCTCATCTATACACCAAGTGGGAAATACCACTCCCTACTGTGCAAAGTGTTTGTGAGAACGAGACAATGTGTGTGAAAGCACCTTGTTCAGTGCCCAGCACTGAGTAGATGTTCATTAAATGGTCACTGTGATGACAGACACATTAATCAATGGCTATTAATATAATCCACAATTAAATGACCAATAAGCGTTTAGGGACTGTTTACTATGAGGAGAGCTCTGAATTAGATCCCATAAAGCAGTGGTTCTCAAACTTCAGCACATGAGTACTGGGGGCTTCCCTGGTGGCTCAGATGGTCAAGAATCCGCCTGCCATGCAGGAGACCTGGGTTGGGAAGATCCCCTGGAGAAGGGAATGGCTACCCACTTCAGTACCCTGGCCTGGAGAATTCCATGGACAGAAGAGCAAGCAGATAAAACCCAGTGAGCTAAACACCATGCTGGGCCACACCCCTGGAGTTCCTGTTTCAGCTGCTCAAGATGGGGGCTTGGAAACCTACATTTTCACCAGTTGTGAGGAGCTGCTGCTGTGCTTGAGGACCACATCCAGGAGAACCTCTACGGAAGGGAGGAGGGAGGGAACAGGAACCCGACAGTTTTGGAGAATGTGAGAAGTCAAAGATTTAGGCAATGGCATGGCTGAGCAGAAAGGTGTGGGAGGGCACCTGAGCAAAGATGGAGACGGCGACAGACCAAACAAGGGTGCAGGGGCGACAAGGGCCACCGTGGCCAGTTACGTATCTCATTGTGAGAACCAAAAGAAAGAGTTTGAAGAGGCTGTGGGCAGGCTAACTTTTTTACTAGGCCCAGCTTGCATTTTTTGACAGTTTAGCAAAGGGAGCCATTACAAAATTTGAGAAAGTTAACCACATGGTGAAAATGCCACCTGCCTGCAGGGACGCAACAACAGGCCAGGCTAAGTAGCATGCAATCAGAAGACAGCAAAAGTCTGAAGGCCATCACTGAGCCCGTGCGGGTAATCCCAAAGCCTCCTCTGGCACTACAGCCAGGATCTTCAGGACTGTCATTCTGCACAATGACGGTCCATAAAGGGAGTCTACGAGATACAAGAGTCAAGCCCCAGTAAACTCTTATTTATTAACTTGGCAGAGCTAGGCATTAATCAAGAGAGCAAAGAGACCTCAAACATGATTCACTCAAATGAGGGGATAAAATTTCTTATTTCTTTAGTTTTAAGTCATTTACTAAACATGTTCCTTAGGTGTAGTACACAATATTAATTAGCTATCATTACATCTATTATTACTAATCTTAATCTTTACTTACCAATTGAAAACTCTGCAAAATTTATCTCAAAACAATGCTTACCAATAGACTGAATCTCAATCATTATTTTAGGTCCACATTAGTAAGACAAAGATAACTACAACTTGGGAATTCCCTGGAGGTCCAGCAATTGGGACTCTGTGCTTTCACGGCTGAGGGCCCGGGTTCAATCCCTGGTAAGGGAACCAGGTTGTGTGGTATGGCCAAAAATAATTACAACTTATAATGAAAAATTACACATGATCCATTTAGAGTTCAGCAGAAAACTGCTGACAGATTATTTCTCAAGTAAGATATAAGAAGTTCTAAAAATTCTAAGATTTTAAAATAAATAAAAGGGGTTGAAACTCCATCTCACATCTTATTCCAGAAAAAACTTGAGCAGTACCAAAGAGATAGCAAACATAAATAATGAAACCTCAGAAGTATAAGAAGACATCATGATGCTTTTAAAAAATAAATCATAAAGGCTAAGTATGACCCCAAACCCATAACCAGAAAGGAAAAGATAAGTATGTTTTTCCTATAAAAGATAAAATTTTTACCTAGGAAAAACCACCATGAGCAAAATCAGAAAACAACTGGCCGATGGAACCAAATGTTTGCAACTGAGATCACAAATTAAAGGCCAATTTTACATAAAAGAAAGCTCCTACAAGTCAATTTTTAACAAAAGAAAGACCAAAATCCTAGTAGAAAAATGGGCACAGGACATGGACAACTCACAGAAAATACAAATGAATTAAACATATGATGCCACTTACATCACTTTTCACCTGTCAAATTGGCAACGATCAAGTAACAGCACACTATCTGAGGTCTAAGTTGGTATAACCTGTGGAAGATAAGCTGTGTCCGTAAAAAGTACAAACACTCATTCCTTTGATCCAGCAATTCCACTCACAGGAATTTATTCCTCAAATACTAGCAACATGGCAAATGACATATATATAAGGTTATCAATATTTACTGCAGCACAGTTTGTAACAGCTAAAGACTGGAAACAACTTCAGTGTTCATCAAAGAAGGAACTACAATACAGTCATACAACGGGATACTGTGCAGCTGTTCACAAATACAGAGCTTTACATGCTGACAAAGAATAATCTCCAAAATACATTTTATAAAACAAAACAAACAGAAAAAAGGTACCAAACAGCACAGATGCTGAAAGTTACATTTTTCTTTTAAGGAGGGAGGAATATGCCTGTGACTTTACATGTGGAACCACAGGCTGTCTCTGGAAACACACACATGAACTTAACACTGGTCACTTCTGAGACTGGGGACGAGGCGGCGAGGGGACAGGGTAGGAGAGACTTTGCACTGCGTGCCACGTGAACTTTGAATCGTGTGCATGCACCACCTATATACAAGATAAAATATGCCTATGAGAAGTCATAATACCTACGTTTTTTATTTTTACTTTATATTGGAGTATAATTGATTTACAATATGTTAGTTTCAGGTGTAGAGCAAAATGATTCAGTTTATACACACACACACACACATCTGTTCTTTTTCAGGTTCTTTTCCATTTAGACTACTCTAAGATAGCAGAGTTCCCTGTGTTACAGGTCCCTGTTGATTATTTTACACACAGTGGTGTTCCCTGGTGGCTCAGATGGTAAAGAATCCGTCTGCAACGCAGGAGACCCAGCTTTGATCCCTGGGTCAGGAGACCCCCTGGAAGGGAATGGCAACCCACTCCAGTACTCTTGCCTGGGAAATCCTATGGGCAGAGGGCCTGACGGGCTACAGTCCATGGGGTCACAGAGAACCCGACAGGCCTGAGTGAGTGAGCGCACCATGTGTGCATGCTAATCCCACACTCCTGATTTATCGCCCACTGCGCCTCTACCCTTTGGCAACCACAACCTTGTTTTCTAAGTCTGTGAGTGTGTTTCTGTTTTGTAAATAAATAAGCGATATCACATGGTATCTTTTTCTTTTTGACTTACTTCACTTAGTATGATAATTTCTAGGTACTTCCATGTTGCTGCAAATGGCATTACTTCATTTTTTTGTTAAGGCTGGGTACTGTTCCACTGTATATATGCATTAACATATATATCATATCTCTACCCACTCATCTGTCGATAACAGGTTGCTTCCATGTCCTGGCAACTGTAAATGGCACTGGGGTGATGTTCTAAAGGTACCTATTCCTAAATGAGGTACCTATGTTCTCAATGAAGATTTTCTCACTAAGATACCTGAGAAAATAAATTGCTTTCACTATCCAGTTACTACTGAGTTCCACATGTGCCAAGCACTGCTTTAGGCACTGAGTCTCAGCTAAGAGAATAAACCCCTCCTCTTGTGGACTTAGGAGGGACACCGCCAGTAAGCAACTACTCAAAACAAGCATCAGAGAGTGGAAAAGGCTATGAAGAAAGCCCAGTCAGGAAAGGGGAGAGGTGGGGCTGAGGGGAAGGGTGATTAGAGCCCTCCTGGGAAGAGGTAACAGAAAGTGTCTCTGACAGGAAGACACGTGGGCAGAGACATGAAGCAGGGAGGGAGCTACATACCAAACAGCACACACACCTGGGAACGTTCTCTAAATACTTAACGGGCATTTACACTGCGCCAGGCACAGTGTTAGATACTAGGGACCTCAATTATGCTTAAAATACATAACTGAGCACCTAAAAAAGGACTGGGAGGAAAAACACCAAAATATTAACAGGTGGGATAAGGGCTTTTTTTCTTCCTTGACATTTTCAAATTTTCTACCATAAACATATCTTAACTTTAAAGGGAGAAAAAAAATCTTTCCTTTTTATTGCTGCCAATGAAGGAGAGACTCCTACAGGACAAACTCATTAGTAATTTGAGTGATCAGCAGACTTTCCTTCTAAGAAAACCTTTTAGGGATCTCCCTGTTGTCCAGTGGTCCGCCTGCCAGTGCAGGGAACGTGGGCGCAATCCCTGGTCCGGGAAGGTCCCACCTGCCACGGAGCAACCACGTCCCGCACCACTGCTAAGGCCACGTGCCTGGAGCCCGCGCCCCACAAGAGACGCCCCGAAATGAGGACTCCACTCACAGCAGCCAGAGGAGAGCCTGCATGCAATGAAGACCCGACGCGGCCAAAATAAGGAAAGAAAATAAATTTAAAACAAAACACTTTACACTGAACAGGATTCTTAATTGTTTTCCTGCCTTTACCCGTCGCCAGTGCTCAGGTAAGGTGTGTGTGGACGAAGGGGAAAGAGAGAGCACCAAGTTAGAGTGAGATGGGTACAGCTTGCTATTCTTTAAATACATCTCACAAAACACGATGAGAAAGAGCAGAGTAGTTAACCAAGTGCCAACTACATACAAGACAACACGCTTACCATAATCTACCCACTGTCAATACACACGACAATCATTTACTTACACATTTATCCAATCATTCAAGTATTTGCAGAGTGCCTTTACAGCATCAAAGGCACTGAGTTAGACATGGGGGTTTAGGAATGAATTAGATGGAGTCAGCCCTGCTGAGTTCACAATCTAGTTTATGTGGTAGGAAGAAGAGGAACATTAAATTTCAAAATCAGTTTTTCTTTGACTGATTGTGACGTGCTAGAAAGACGAAAGACCTGGTAGGGGTAACAGGAGGCCTGGCCTCGTCAGCTGTCAGGGCAAGAGGCCTGGGAGAAAAGGGCATGTGAGCTAAGATTCGAGGAGGAGGAATGAACAGGTGAAGGGGCCAGGAGTGGAAGCATTCCATGCAAAGGAAGCTGATACAAGAAGAATCTGCGGCAAGAAGGTAAAGCTGGTGGTAAGAATTAAAAGGCACGCCAGTGAGTCAGAATGATACAGTGAGGGGGACAGAGGGTGATGAAGTAAGCTAGAGCCGGCTCACGCGGGGCCCAGTGGGCCATGTTAATAATTTTGTTTTTCATGCTAAAAGCAACAAGAACCAGTGAACACATTTTAACACTGAAAGATTTTAAGCCTGGGAGCAACAATCAGATTTACATTTTTAAAGATCACTCAGGCTACTGCACAGAGAATAAATGAGAGGAGCGAGAGCGAAGCAAAAGCCCAGCCAGAGGCTGTCCAGGGCCCGTGGTTAGGACGCCTTGCGAGCACTGCGGGATGCAGGTCAGAACTACGACCCCACGAGCCCAGGCAAGGCAGCCCCGCCACAGAAAAGACCAGTCAGCAGGCTGCACGTGCCCGGGTGAGATGAGTGGCGGCAGTGAAAGCCAGAGCAGATGCACTCAACGCCTGTTCTGGAGATAAAACCAACAGAAATTCCTGCCAGAGTAGGTGGAGCGAGGAAGAGAGAAAGAGAAGAAAGCGTCACAGATAACGATGGAACAAGGAACATTTCAAAGGACCAAAACATCAAAAACAAATCTACATAAAAAAGATGAAAATAAGGGATAGGAAAACATTCCACGCCAATATTAACAAAAATAAACTGATTTTCCAACCCTCAAAACAGAATTTTGGAAACAGAACTTCCTATCCTGAAAACAGAATATCACAGTGAGATGTTTAACGCACACCTATCAAAAATTGATAAATAAAGCAGTCATAATAACTGTAAAGATATGGGCAATGTGAACAGCATTAAAACCTTTATCAAACACACATACAGAGATATGTCACCCTGAGCCTAACAGAGGATACACATTCTTTTAAAAATACATGAAACATTTTAACTAGGTTACAAGGAAAAAAGATCATTACCTTTCAAGTAACTGATATTAAAAAAAAACATTCTATGACGATATCACTAGAATAAGTTAATTAATAACAAAACAACACCATGAATAGTAACTTTAAAATGTCTGTTTAGAAATTCAGGGTTAAAGAGGAAATAAACATGGAAGTAACAAAATATTTAGATCTTAATGACAATGATGAGGAGGGCATGGCAACCACTCCAGGATCCTTGCCTGGAGAATCCCATGGACGGAGGAGCCTGGTGGGCTCCAGTCTGTGGGTGGCAGAGAGTCCGACACAACGGAGAGCCTGAGCACAGTGGTGGTATCACCACATGCATAACGCACGGGCGACAAAGTAACGCTTAGGAGGAAATTCTACAGTTTGAGCACATCATTAAAAAGCAACAAAGGCTAATAACCTATGTTTTCAAGCCAGAAATCTAGAGAAAGTACAAAGAAAACAAAGGAGGTAAAGATAGATCTTATTAATAAAAAACAGAAAGCAAAGGAACACCCAATTCTGTGAAACAAAATTTGACAAACTCTTACAAGACTGTCTTAGAAAAAAGGTGAAATACGAAGGAGGGGCGCAGCTCCAGCTGGTGACTGAGGCCAGGGACTGCCTACGAATGGCAGCTCAGGTAGCCCAGCAACTCCAGGGCAGGCCCGCTCTGCAGGGGCCACAGCCCGCCCGCAGCCTGCCACGACGGCTGACAGACGGCCTGGAAAGCTGACGGCAGCAGGGCAGGAGGAACCGGCAGAAGCCACCACCAAGGAGGCTCCAGAGAGGACAGGGACAGAGACGGGGCTTTGCTGCAGCACAGGCCACACCAAGGAGGCCCCCATCTCTTTAACTGCCTTCACAAACAGATTCTGCTCCCTGGGGAATACCCACTGGATTAACTTGTTGCAATAAATACTTTTCCCTTTGCAGGGTGGTGAGAAAAGGCAGAAACAATTTGGAACAAAAGATACAGAGAAGTATCTGTAGTCCACATCATGGGAGTAAGAAAGGAAAAGGAACAGGACTGAGCCACAGGGAAACCCAGTTAGAGACTAGGAAGAACAGAAGGAGCAGACAAAGGTGAAGCAGAGTGGCCAGACAGACGTGGTGCAGAGAAGGAGAAAGACAGTCACAGTTAAGTGTCATGCAAGACAAGGAGGGCTTCAATGAAGAGAAGACGATCAACTGTGTCCACTGCTGCTGAGAGGTCAACAAAGTTTTGGGCTGCATGGCGCCCAACAGTTTTGACGCTGAGTAACCTATATGCTGGAGAAATCAAAGTGGGAGCCAAGGTCACACTAGGGCAGAAGGACAAGTGTTTCCATCTGGATTAGTGATTCTGGAGCTAAAGCTGTTTCAGCTGATGACAAGACTCAGAGTGTCACTTTGAAAGGGAGTGCCAGAGGTGGACTACAGGAGGTGACAGGAGGTGGACACACAAGGCAAGAAATTGAGGCACCACGGTGCCTGATGGGTTACGCAGTGGACAGGAAACCACCCAGCATGGTGGCCAGAACTGGAGTGGAAAGGGAGGCTGTGAGGCAGGCACCAAGGCGTTCAATGAACAGACAGCAAGGCAGTCGGCTCGTGGCCACGAGGAAGAGAGAAAGGTGGCCTGAGTCCAAGGGCAGAGACTCCAGAGGGACGCCAGGAAGGGTGGCAACTGGAGGGACGCTTAATCCACAGCCTGCTGTGCAGGGACTTGATGGAGCCTTTCCAGCTCAACCTGTGCCGCACCCTCTGAGATCTCTCTGATTGCAAACTGCAGCCACACCAAGGAAAGCCCCAAGAACAACCCCCATTATTTTTTAATAGCTGAGCTAATATTACTCTCAGTTTTGCCAGCTACCTGTACACCTACCTATTCCAAAATCCAGAAGGGGAAAAAAAAAATGTAAGGAGTTGTGTAATTCCTAGAATTAAATGGGACATAAGAAGGGACTGGAAGAGAGAGTGTGAGCACTTCTCCAAGACACCAAGACAAGGAAGTGGTTGTTTCGGAACAAAACGAGCTCCAGGCAATCAAGACACCAGACAAATGCCTCCTGGGTTAGCCTGGAGAACTCTAGCAGCACCAGACCTGAGGCTGTGACTGATTTCTAAGAGCCTCTCAACCAGTGCAAATGGGGTTGGCAGGCCGACCTCTGTGAGCTTTGGCAGCAAACACGAACCAGGCCTGTCTTGTGACAGGGATTTTGAGAGATTACTGAATTTACTCCAGTAAGTCCTTAGCAGAGGGCAATTTCAACCAACTCATTCATTTAAAATTGAACACAATGTGCCTACCATGTATAGGCTTCCAGAAAAAACATCTACTTCTGCTTAATTGACTACGCTAAAGCCTTTGTGTGGATCACAACAAACCATGGAAAATTCTTAAAGAGATGGGGCTACCAGACCACCTTATTCCCTCCTGAGAAAGCTGTAGGCAGGACAAGAAGCAATAGTTGGAACCACACACGGAACAAACGCCTGGTCCAAAATTGGGAAAGGAGTGCATCAAGGCTGTATATTGTCACCCTGCTTATTTAACTTATATGCAGAGTACATCAGGAGAAATGCCAGGCTGGATAAAGCACAAGCTGGAATCAAGATTTCCAGGAGAAATACCAATGACCTCAGATATGCAGATGACATCACCCTAATGGCAGAAAGTGAAGAGGAACTAAACACAAGTGAGTGACTGAACAACAATTACAGGCACTGCAATGGATATAAGATGAATAAGATGGTTTCTGCCCTCAAGATTCACCATTTGGTGAAAGAGACAAAGATTCATACAAAAATCTCCAACACTGTGAAAAGGTGGGAGAACACTCATAACAGTCAAACAGTAAGAGCAAGGGAAACAGGTTTCTAGAGCACGCAGAAACACTGCACAGCCCAAGCCACGCTCAGCGTGCAGCTGCAGCGTGCTGCGTTCCTTGCTTTACTGAGTCATCTCACCGCGAGCTCTTCTCCAGAGGAAAGAGCTGCGTCTACTCCGTCTGGGTCACCTGACTTCAGTGTAGCCTGCACCTCCTGGTTGCCCATCCTGTATCTATCTATAGACCTATTCTCCTGTCTGGAATCTACTCACACTGCAGCTCCAGAGCAATCAGGATATCATATAATCCAATCCCTTTAAGAAAGTTGTGAGTCAGTCAGGACTCCCAATTGACTGAACACCGCATATTTTCTTGGCCTCAAGAATGAGCTGGTAACCCAGTTTGGGGCAAGGAGTCAAAGGAGGTTTGCTGGGGGCTTCTATGAAACTACCTTATTCTGTCAAAGTGTTAAAACAAACAACCTTATTCTGTCCTTATTCTGACAAAGTGCTTAAAACTGTTTATTCTCATCCTGGATGTTGGCTCTCACTGTGGGCCACGGGGTACAGAAACTGAACCCTAGAACCCCCATCACTGTTCTGCCACCAAAGCCAGGATGACACACTGCGGAAAGCAGAGTACACAGACGCTCAGCAGACAGAGCTGGTGCCTCGATCAGCCCACACCTGAACCCACCTGACCGAGGGGGTTTTCAGTGTCATAAGCCAATACAGCCCCCTTTTAGAGTTTAAATATGAGTTTGGCTTCCTGTTACTTGCAAAACAAAACATACCTAACATCATAATATATTCAAGGTATGCTAAATCCTAAAATCACTGGTGAATCATTATCTATAGATAATCAGTTTCTTGTACAACACACTCTGATGTTCATCTCTTGCTTCCAGCATAGTCTTATTAAACCTAAATTTTAAAATGTAAAATTTCCCTCTTATTTCAACCTTGGAGAACAGCAACTGGTTAATACCTAAATACTAAAACTGTGGCTCAAAATTACAAAGGAAGTTTACAGATTTACAAACTTAACTGCAAAAATACAGAAATTCTTTATGGCAAAAACAAATACAAACACATCCTTAAGCAAAGTTACAAGACAGATGACAATCTGAGAAGAAAAAAAAACCTGTTAATTTATTATCATAGACAAAGGACTAACCTCCGTAATGTATAAGGAACTCCCCTTTTAGAAAAATCAAGATGTTCAAAAACCCAAAAGAGAAATGGGTAAGGGATATGAAACAATTCACAGAAAAGGAAATCTATTTCACCCTAAATATACAGAAAGATGTTCAACCTCACTTGCTACAAGGAGAAAACAAACATACTAACTTCTCACCTATCATATCAAATGCAGAAGTCTGGGGACACACTGCTGGTGAGGCTGTGGTACAGAACAAATCAGTGCAGGCCTCCCTACAGAGGCTTGACCACACCTATTAAAAACATGCACATTTATTAAAAACAGGTACAGATCTACCCTCTGACTCAGAAGTATCTCTTCTGGAAATACATACTACAAACACACCTGCCTCCATGGAAAATAATACACATGCAAAGTTATTCACTGCAGCCTTATTTGTAATTTAAAAAACATTAACAATCGAGAGTCATCTGGTTAAATAAATCAGGGTACACCCGCAGCATGGAGTATAAAGCAATGACAAGAAAGAGTGACGCTCTCGATTTACTAATATGGAAAGATCTCCAGTATATATCGTTAAGCAAAAAAAAAAACCAAACACAAAGATGCAAAATACCATACATAGTAGGTTCCCTCAATTCCTTCAGATCTCTGCTCAAATGTCATCTTATTCTTATAACAGAAGGATGAGTCAGACACAAATAAAATGATTATAGGGAGTGGAAGGGAATGGAGTAAGGGGTCAGAAAGAATTGGAAGCTAGAGGTCTCTGAACATAATCATGTTTTATAGTTTGGATATTAGAGCCCGTAAATGTTTTACATAATTAAAATGTAAAAAGAAATGTATTTCTGACAGCTTTATAAAGGTATAATTGACATAAAAAGAACTGCACGTGTTAAACATTTACAATTTGATGAGCTTGGGTAGCCTTCTCCAGGGGACCTTCCCAACCCGGGGATCGAACCCAGGTCTCCTGCACTGCAGGCAGATTCTTTACCAGCAGAGCCACAAGGGAAGCCCAAGAATATTCTCCACTGGATCTTCCTGACCCAGGAACTGAACCAGGGTTTCCTGAATGCACACATGCAAGACCCCACAATACCATGACCACAATCAAGGTGACAGACGCACCTGACACATCTCAACATCTCCTTGTGTCACTTCACTTTTGTTTTTCGCGGTAAAAACACTTAATACGAGATCTACTCTCTTAACAGTTCTGATGTACACAATACTGTATTGCTAACTACAGTCACTACGCTGTGCAGCAGACCTCCAGAATTTATTCACTGGGCATAACTGAAACTTTACTACTAACTTCATCTAGTCAAGGCTATGGTTTTTCCTGTGGTCATGTATGGATGTGAGAGTTGGACTGTGAAGAAGGCTGAGCGCCGAAGAATTGATGCTTTTGAACTGTGGTGTTGGAGAAGACTCTTGAGAGTCCCTTGGACTTCAAAGAGATCCAACCAGTCCATTCTGAAGGAGATCAGCCCTGGGATTTCTTTGGAAGGAATGATGCTAAAGCTGAAACTCCAGTACTTTGGCCACCTCATGCAAAGAGTTGACTCATTGGAAGAGACTCTGATGCTGGGAGGGATTGGGAGCAAGAGGAGAAGGGGACGACAGAGGATGAGATGGCTGGATGGCATCACTGACTCGATGGACGTGAGTCTGAGTGAAC